>NC_060281.1:45844521-46153957 GCF_021613505.1 Equus quagga
TCCACGTCTTGGCTATTGTAAATAGCCAAGACGTGGAACCAACCTAAATGCCCAGCAACTGATGATTGGATAAAGAAGATATGGTATATATACACAATGGAATACTACTCAGCCATAAAAAAGGACAAAATCATCCCATTCGCATCAACATGGATGGACCTTGAGGGTATTATGTTAAGCGAAATAAGCCAGACAGAGAAAGACAAACTCTATATGACTCTACTCATAGGTGGAAGTTAACATATAGACAAGGAGAACTGATCGGTGGTTACCAGGGTAAAGGTGGGGGGTGGGGGGAGGGCACAAAGGATGAAGTGGTGTTCCCACAACATGACTAACAATAGTGTACAACTGAAATCTCACAAGGTTGTAATCTATCATAACCTTAATAAAAAAATAAATAAATAAATAAAATAAAATTAAAAAAGATTAATTGACAGCCGCCTAAGAGCAAATTGGGGAAGGGTCATTGGGTGGAAAAAGGAGGACTTAGAGAAAGCTTTATTTCACATATTAATTGAAATGCTTGTCAAAGGTGCAGGCAAGTAAGTACCATGCCCAGCACATCAGAATCCAGGAATTTGCATATTTAATAAGATTCAGTTGAATTTAGGCTGGGATATACAGGAGGTGCAGGAGCTCACTTTGAAGATCATTGCTTTAAAGACAATATGAGGAGTTGTCAGGCAGGAGGGATTAAGGAGAGGTTAGTGGCCATCCCACACAGACTATGGTCCCTTTATACAATGCTACTGGATGCAGGTTTTGCTAAGCTTCTTTGTTGTCCTATTTCATTGCTAGGTAAACAAGAATAGGCAGAGAGTCAGCCAAAGATTTGTACAGCTTGATTCTATAGCAGTGAGTTGAAGAAATCCTTTAAATGCTAGGCCCTGGGTGCTGGTCGGGGTAGGGATACCTATAGTCACATATTTAGAATTGCATTTGTCAAGCTAAAAAAAAATAATCGTTCTCTGCAAAGTATATTGAGTTTATCAGTGGAGGTAGCCCAGATTACAGTGGAATAGGCAGCCCTCATTTGGGGCAGAAATGGAGGGTTGGCAGGCTGTTATATCCCTGACTCACACCTGAGAATAGTTAATTGCGCATCTCTCTTGCCACTTGAACTTAACCTTTCTTCCCTTATTTTCTCTTTCTGACTTCCCTTTCCTATATTTTGTACTCCCTTCATCTATCAGCCTTTCTTCTTATCTGTCAATGACCTGAGTTAGCCTATGGCTACAGTGCGCACTGACATCTCCTATATATCCCAACCTAAATGAAAAACTAGTTTAACCTCAGGCTTTATAATTATTAGCAGTTATAACAATTAATAATAAAAATCAAGATTGCTTCCTCAACTCATACTCCTGCCACTGCTAGGGATATAAAAAGTAAATGAAGGGGCCGGCCCCGTGGCCGAGTGGTTAAGTTTGCATGCTCCGCTGCGGCAGCCCAGGGTTTCACCAGTTAGAATCCTGGGCGCAGACATGGCACCGCTCATCAGGCCATGCTGAGGCAGCATCCCACATGCCGCAACTAGAAGGACCCACAACTAAAAATACACAACTATGTACTAGGGGGCTTTGGGAGAAAAAGGAAAAATAAAATTTAAAAAAAAAAGTAAATGAAAACGTATGCTAGGAAAATCAAAAACAATTTTTAAATGTAATGGATTATTGTTCTTCTTCTTGTCTCATGTTATCCCCATTAAAAATTTGGAAAATATATAGGTTCATTGTTATAACAGCATTCTTCACAGCTAAGATGATGAACTACCAGTAAATTCACACCAGATTCACAAGTAGTAGGCCTTTGCAGGTTGCCCCTTTTCCTCTAATATCTGTCTTTCTGTGACAGAAAAAAAAACTCAATTGCCAAATCATAGCATAAATATGCAGACTTCCCTTGTTGGTAGAAGTCCGTGAAATGTGTTCCTCCTGCTGTTTCAATTTCTGCACATGGAGTTGAGTACCTTGTTCTTGGATCTAGTTGACAATCAGAAGAAGCACACTATTCCATATATCAGCCTTAGTGACTCTAATTGCTTCAGACCTGGGTGATTTATGGAACTGATAGCAGACCTTCAGAATCAGAAAGGGGCTAAGGCCTAAGTGTTATTTAATCTGATTTCATGGACAGCCCTCTTTTCCTCTTGGTTCAGAGGTGCCGTGAAGTATAAAACTTGAGCTGTATGTCAATTCCAGCTGATGCAGTCCAATAATTCTACGTACCATGATCAGTTTCACAGCTGATTCTCTTACTTGCCTAAAATCTGGAGAAACAGAAATTTACTGACTCTGGTTCTTAGTAAATAAGAAGCAAATATAGAAAGTCTGCACTAAGACATAACTTATATTAAATGTTGATAAAGTTTGTTAGAATCCTTAGACTCAAATACAGCCACTAAGTTTTCCTCCTTCATAGAGACATAGAGGTTTCACTGTGGCTTAAGTTATAATAATAAAACTACCATTTAATGAGTGTCAGATATGTATTCGTTTATTCCTCCCAAAAACTCTATGGGGTGGTATTATCAATATCTCCATTTAACAGATTAGACAACTTTGAGAAGACTTAGAGGAGTTAAGTAACTCGTCCATGGTCACCTGGCTAGTATATGGAAGAGCCAGGAGTAGAAGGCACCAAGTGATTCCAGGAATGGAGATCTTAACCACCTTCTGGCATTGACTTTATGTTCCCTTCCAAAAGTTATGACTTTTCAATTCAGTGATGTTCTCCTCCAGGCTGCTAGAAAAATGGTTATGGCAGTTTTGGACCTCACATATCTTCTAGTAGTTGTTTTTTAAATCAATAAACCTTTTCCAAGATGACCCGTTAAACTCCCTCCTGGCATCTCATTGGCCCACTTGAGTCATGCGCCCATTGAGGCAGGTCCTATACCATTCCTAAAAACATCCCAATGCCTGGGGAATGATGAGTGCTAACTGGCTTTGGTCTATGTTCCTGAATCAATTACTGACAAGAGAATGGAAATTATCCTTAGAAATATAAAGCCCTTTTGCTGGGGATGGTGGTGATGATGGGAAGATACCTATTTGGAAAGTAACTGGGCTTTGAGTAGACAACCAACAGTTTCCATTACATCTGTTTGTATGCTTCTCTTATCATGTTCCACTTTCCAGCCTCGTCTTCTGTGTGCTTTCCTTACCTGCAGTTAATTTGAACTATCACTGTTCTCAAACATTCTCTTGATAAGCCACCTCTGTGCATTTGCTACTTTGTAGAGGCATTAAACATGGACTTTTGAGTGAGAGATACATGATTTCGCATTCTGGCTCTACTTCCTACTAAGTAGTAACTTGGCCTCCCCAAGCCTCAGTTGCATCCATTGTAAAAACAGAAATAATATTCATCTCATAGTTATATAAGTATCAAATTAAAAGAAGAACTTATCACAATGCCTGTAGTAAGGAATAATAAATGATTCTTATTCCCTTGAAATACCTCTTTGCTAAACTGCAGAAATCTCTTCTGGCTTTTCATCCCCATCTTATTCTTATCTTAGTTAAGAGTTGGAAAATAATCAAAGTATAGGAGGTGGGAAATATAGCAGCAAAGTTTTTCCTAAAAGTTTGATTTTAGACGTTGGCGAAAAAAGACATCCAAAATATTTCCTGAATACTGGTAATGACCTCTAGGCAAAGAAGGAAGCTGGCCTCTATTTCACCTTATGTACCTCACAAAAGTGGCTCATGATGCATGGAAAGCCTGAGTATCCCTCCCCCATCATTTCCTATCTGGCCAATTTCTTTATGTCTTAGCACAAATGTCACTTCCTCAGGGAAGATGTTGCTGATCCTCTGAAACTCTAGACTAAATTAAGTCCTCTGTCATTGGTCCAAATAAATACACCCTAACTTTCCCCTTTTGTAACCCTCACCACATTGGTGATTTCAGGTTTTCTCTGTCTTCTTCCCGCCCTGTGATTTCCAGAGGACCCAAATGGCTTTATCTATTTCACTGCCATAGCCCTAGTGCCTATTATGGTGGTTGACACACACATAAGGCACTCAAAAATACCTTTTAATTAAATGTATGAACAACTACAACATGAACTGAAAGATAACAATTCTCAGAATCCAGAAAATTAGACATTTATTTGCTGTATATGCCTGGAAAAGGTAAGAAAAATTAGCCAAAATAAAATATTTTTAAAACAACATATAGATCTCTTAATTGCTCTGTGAGAGTATTCAAGGTCCAGGATGTTCTATGCAAAGTAAAAAGAAAACTACATAGGGCAAAAGTTGCTTCGTGTTGACAGGCACATTCTTATATAAGCTCCATGTCATTCTTATTAGATCAAACCATATTTCACAAGTGCAACAAAAAAAATGGAGCAAGAATAAACGGAGTATAAAAGAAAACGAGGATAGACATGGCAAAAAGTTATTCAAATTAAATAACTCCAGGAAGGCAGAATTCTCTGAAATATCTCTAAAAATTCCACAAAATATTAAAAAGAAAATGTTTATAATCACTTAGGTCCAAATAAGTTGACTGATCTCATTAATATGCCAATCACACTAGGCAATGATTTTTATTTCGCGTTTTGAAAAATAACGCATGCAAGTGCTGCTATAAGACTTGTTGATTTATTTTCACTGGTTCCTGAATTACAGCACTGAATTTGAACTTTTAAATGACTAAAGATCCCAAATGCAACTCCCTGCAATAACAATAAAACCAAGTATAACTCTGTGTACAGTTCCACGAATTTTGGCATTTTCGTTCTCCTTGAAAGGGGAAGAAACGTAAACACTATAAGGTGATTCTCATCAAGAGATCTGGAAAATTTGATTAGTATAAATGTTGAATTTTGAAAAATTGAAGCCTGTGTGACTATATTCAGAGAACATTTGTAGTGAGAGGGGAATGATATGGAACACTGGCTTCGAATTCAGATTTTCCTGGTTTAAGTTCTAATTTTCTGTATGGTTTTGAGTCACCGATTTAATTAGTTTTAATCACACTGACATAGTTTTTGCAGCTATTTAGTAAAGATAATAATAATAAAAAAATTATTATTTTTGTTTGACTCAGAAATACCGTACACCAAGCACCCAACACGTAAATAGTGTGCACAATAAATAGCAGGTTTAATTTTATTGTTTAAGATGGTACACCACGTCTGTCAACAAGACAATAGGCTGCTTCCTTAACATGGAGCCTAGTTCATTTCAACATTAAAGTTGGAACCACCAGTGGTTACAAATGCCCAGGTAAAGTCCAATACATTTTACAGATGTAAAATAAAGAAACAGCTCTTGTCTGCAACAAGTTGCAGTTGCTGTGAATCCTGCTGACTGCTTCAGTAAGAAGGCTTCAAAAGGAAAGTATTAACAAAACTAAGAAATGTATTGAGGACGCAAAGAAGAAAGGACACTATTGCCAGCAAAAAGGCCTGCAAGAAAGCTTTGTTTTCACTTGAACTTTTTCCTGCCAGTCTCAAAACCACTGGTTTCTTCCACCAACTGCAAAAACAAACAGAGGAAGTAAAACTGATGGAAGAGTTCAAAACCAGATTTCTTTGAGTCTGTGATGGCAGAGTGGTTTCAAGGACAAGCATTGCTCCTTCAAGTGATCTGATTTCTTGAACTTAATTTCACAGTCTATCAGTTACCTGAGAGACATTATTTTCTTCAGCCTGGTCAAGCCAAAAGCAAGATTTCACAGATATAAATAAAGAGAGGGAATAATGTCCTCTCTCAAGAGAATATTAACCCTTAGAGACATGAGCCAATTTGTAGCTTCTTGCACCTCTGGTGTTTTCTTAGACATTGGTTAAATTATGGAATACCTTTAAGCTTTAGCTTCTTCATGTGGAAAAATAGGCCCCATAATATCTTAAAGGTGCAAATAAAGGACATTATACCAGTGAATAAATGTAAGCATAAGATTGAAAATATCAGTGGTGTTATTCTTGGATATATTAGCATGCTTTTAACATATTTCTCTTGGACAAATTGGACAAAAGGCCCCCTTGGCTAATAGACACAATATTAAAACAATTAAATAATGTTCAGAAGATAGTAACTTTCTGTGGTAGATTTGTGTACGATGAAATGTAAGAAGACTAGTGGTGGTAATTTTGATGTATTTATATATTAATTCATTTTTATGTATTTATGTCTTGCCTTGTTCCAGAAAGGACTTACATGTATAAAAACAACATAATATGATTTTTAAAAATTAAAAATAACTTAGGATATCAGGGCAAATAAGAGTAAGAAAGATAAGACAGATTCAAGGTTAGTACCAAAGCTGCTGGTCATGTGTTTTCGAATATGTGTTGTTTTTGCCTATTATTCATAATTAATTTAGAATAGGTAACTAGTTGACCAAAAAGCTACGGGCCAGCAAACATTTTATTTTCAAAGACCCAGAAGAGAGAAAGCAACCCTGAACTGTCGCCCCTGGAAACTCCTTCTGGGGACCCACCATAACTGTTTGTGGTCCAGTCTGTTCTGTTGAGCTAACTGCATTTGACAGCCTGTATATCCCACAGCTCGATAACTGGTGAGACTTTCACATAGATAATGAAGGTTAAATTTCTTTCTCTATCATACTGTTTACCCTTCATGTGGTCATCACAGATGTCCCTGCCAGAAAGACATCAAAAGCTTCTTGAGACAAAGTCAAATCAGAAAAAAATAACCTCAGCAATAATGTAAATGACCACTTCTATTGTAGATATGACTACTTGAATCTCAAGAGATTTTCAAGATTGTGACTGTTTGTAACTTTTCTTTCCCTTTGATTCTCACGCAGGAATCTTCTCTGTCAGGAATAACAAATAGATTTTTATACTGAGCTAAAACTTAGGTCAATAGTCAATTGGTAGTAGATACCTGAAGCCTTATGTTGAGAACAATTCTTCACCCATATCTGGGCCCAATGGGAAAGGCGAATGTGATCCATTAATGATGTTGGCCAAGAGAGTAGGAAGAAAAGTGATGGCAAGTATATTGAGCATGTCTGGTTTCAAGTGATTTCTGGTTCTTCGATTCTGATTATACCCCATAATTGTAGGAAATTAACTCTGTGGTAGCTATATTGCTTTCCTAATTCCCTTTTAAGAAAGATAATCGAGTCAAGCACTTTTTCGTCTCTATAAACATGGAAAGACTGATTGATGATCTGACCCCATCCTGTGATTGCTTCCATGTGTATTTGTTGTTGTCAAAAAAGTGGCAAGATGCACAGTATATTCTATATATTGAAAAAATTCCCTAATTCAAATAGAATTGATTTGGAATTCAAATGAAGAGTGAGAAAAGAGATCCCGAAGGCCCATATATCCAGGGCTATGTCTTTTCTTTCATTACTTTGAAGATGCTTTCATGATATTAATTTGCCTTTGAGCCAGGAATATACAGTTCTGACAATTTTCTGCTTCCGGTATGCAAGTGATTTCCAATTTTAGCCTCTTCCTATTATGGATGGTGGGATGATTTCAGGTCCAGTGTAAGTTATGTTTGCCTTCTAAGATTCTGAAGGTATTACTCAATCCTTTAGGAATATGAAAAGTATTGTGGACATCATCGTGATTAAAAGGGTAAACACAGATGTGTGTTGCCAGTGAATTTTTGAGCATGCATAGTGTGAGAACATCATCAATGGAATTCCAAGAACTTCAAATGCTGTGGGAAACTGGCTTCCAAGTAGTTACACAACATCTGACATGCAACTGTCCTTCCACTAATCATTTCATTAAGAGTCAAAGTGTTCATAAGACTAGCTGGCTGTTGAAAAGTGTTTATGGGAGAAAATTTAAACTATGGTGAAATTATAACTGTAGATTGAAATTTTTAGTTGAAAATAACAATAATAGAATCCTGATGGTTATTGCTAATTTTCATGTATCAAAGTATAGTGTATTGCTCCATCACTAGCATCATTTGTGATACTGTTGTAAAGGATCAAACTTGCTTGGTGAGCTACAGCATCCCCAAATTGGTAGGTGATATTTTTTTACTGATGTTTTACATTTTAATTATTGGAATAGAAATCTGTTTGGTGGGATGTGAACAGGTGTCTCTGAAGAGATATCACAGTGGGAAATGTTCGTGGAATTTCCATAGTTGGTTTCAACCCAATAGTACATATTTCATAACATTTCAGCTAAATTAGCACATCCATTTTTGTGTTATATGGGGGTGGGAAAAAACTAACCTTTTCTAGCTCTTGAAAATTAATCAGACATTTTTAGCTTGCATTTTCTTTTGAAATGAAAAAAAGTTGCAAATATGAACTTCCACCTTGGCAGAATTAAAAAGCTCATTCAAGCATGAAGAAAATCAATGCCAAGTTAGGAGAAAAAGGAAGTGAGAAGACTCAATTTTGAAGGTTTGAAATATAACTCCTGTGCACAATGAGTCCCATCTTTTAAATGTCATCCCTGGTAATTGGTGATCCTTACAGAGTTGTGGACTTATGAGTAGAAGTGTAGTAGAGCACCGTCAACAGGAGACACAGAAGCAGGGACTTTTCATGACTGCTGGGCTTTTTGGGAATCTTAAAGCCATCACTGATACCTCTAAGTGGGTACTTGGAAGATGGAAGCTTGACTCTAGTGTTTGTGCCTCATAGTCCTTTCAGTGGAATTATCAAGGGAAGACTTAGAAGCTGGAATTGAGGTCTGAAGCTGAGATTACTAGCTGATCACCAAATCTATTTTCAATTTTTCTTGGACACACAGCTAGACTACATTGCCCAACCTAGCTTGTAGTTAACTGTGGCCATTTGAATTAGTTCCAGTCAAAGGGATATGCTACTTCCAGGCCTGATCTATCAAAGCGGAAATCCCTCCTTCCTCTACCCCTTTCACAGCTTGTTGCTGAAAACTTGATGTCCTTAAAAGCCTTTTATTGAAGAACCTGGAGCCCCAAGATGGAAGGAGCCTGGACCAGGAATTAGTACTTGGAGAAAAGCCATTTAACCAGGAATGTGCATTAGGTTGTTATATGAATAAAAAGTAAAATTTTCTTGTCTTAAGCCATTGAGATTTTGGAATTTGTTAGTTTTAGCTGGTAGCATCACCTTAAATAACATAAACAATTCTCCTTTTCTTCTCTGGAAATCCCTCCAAAGTTTCTCAAAATAAACATGCAACTTAAGTAAAATGATATACTTTCTAGGTAAAGTCAACTTTCAGACAAGTACTCTTGACCTCCAAATCCCTTCTGTACAGAAATTATGGAATAGCCTCCAATTCCCCCACCTCCCACATGCTTCCACTAAGGGGTACACAGTGAAGAAAATGTCAAATACAAATGTACCACATAGATGTGTTACCTCATGCATAGGACCTTCAACTCAATTCTAGGTACTGCCTTTATTTTTCTAAAAAACAAACTAACTAACAGTTCATCAATGAGCACTACCTTAGGAAAGTTTAACCAACTTAAGGCCTAAGAAAGTCAAGATGCTTTGTCTAAGGCAACAGGCTATATATTCAAATTAAAATTCCTAGATATTTTATGTTTTCTTACGTGCGTCTTTTCCTTTTGGCATAGAGTATTGAAGCAATGGAGAATCTGCATGTCGAGTTCATCGTATAGCTGAAACATGAAATTCACAGAAGTAATAAAAGCAACGATTCATGCTCCAAACTTAAAGGGTAACCCTGTGAGCCCAGACTGGCAGAATCAAAAGTCAACATTACTGTCAGTCATCTGGAAGTTTACAAATATTCATTTTTGGCACTAAGTATGCAAAAGATGTGGATGAGTCACTGATTTTTCTGTTAACTTTTAGGAAAATTATCTTGGCACATATTGTTAAACATTAATTGAGATAATGTATTTCCTATCTGCATTATAATTGTATAACAATATAGTAGCTACCACTACATAAAAACCTTCAGAAATAGCTTTGATATGAAGGTTGTTCAGCATATACTTTAGATTTTTTATTGTCTGAGAGATTCTGTCCATACATTTATAAAATATCACTCCAGAGATATTACAATGGAATAATTTTGCTGAAAAATTTCCTGTTAAAGTATTAGTGTTTCCAAGTATATTCTGAACAAGCTTTTGGGAATGTGACTTTGTCAACTAAGTGATCATTTTCTGCAGTCATTGGAAGAAAAATTGAAAAAATGCAACTATGTATGTAGGCTCAGAAATGAAAAAAATCATCCAAAGTCTTAAAGAAATTAAGACTGCCCTGATCCATGCTCTGGTATTGCTATTCCATAAAATTTTTGCTTAAATACCTGTAAGTATTGAAAGTAGTCCTCAGCAATTGTTGACAAGTTGGATCCAAGATACTTTTTATGGCTCTGGGTCTGCATTATTAATAAGGTAGAATCTTTGAACTTACATTTCATTTTCATTTTATGAGATTCTTATATCAGAATCTTAGGATTATAACCGTGGGAGAGAATTTGGGGTTGACTTAACTAGGTCATAGCCTTTGCATCACAAAAATAATGGTAAAGTATTTAGCAAATATTAGCCAATCGTCTTACATCAGATGCTGTTGTGTGATTCTCTTTACAGAAAGAAAACAATTTCCCTATTTTTGAAAAAGTTTTCAATTTATTCAAGGTTAAAGAAAAACAAACACCTAAGGGTGAATATAAAACAAAATACTAAAAAGTAGCTGTTACAAGGATACAGAGGGGGACTGGAATTAATGGGTGATATTACCCACAAAGAGCTGAGTTTTGAGGTTGATCTTAAAGAGTATAATGGGCATAAATTAGTGAAGGGTAGGGAGACAGAGTTCTAATTGCAGCAGGATGAGAATGGGAAGAAATCATCAGTGGAAATTTACATTTACAGAATCTTCCATTTAGGTGCGAGTTTAATTTACCTTGAGAACACAGCATCTAGGCATTGTGTTTTTTGTGCCGCTTTCAGCAGATTTTTTAGTTCATAATTTTCCTCTGGCCCAGGTTGAAAGATATTTATGCTCGACTGTGCTCATTGTTTTTTGTGAACTTATAAAAATTGCTTTTTTATTAGTCTATAAAAGCCATGTTTGGAGACAGTCTAAAATAAAAATTAATGCAACTTATCACCCTACAGCATGGAACAAGTGCCTGTTTCAGTCTCTTATTTAAGCACCGCAGATGCATTGAAACCTAATAAAAATTATTCCCTGCCTCATCAACCCTAACCAGGGAGCTAGAAGCTGAAATCTGTGAA
Source organism: Equus quagga (assembly GCF_021613505.1). NCBI lineage: Eukaryota > Metazoa > Chordata > Mammalia > Perissodactyla > Equidae > Equus > Equus quagga. The sequence continues at coordinate 45,855,702 of NC_060281.1, forward strand.
TTGCCCACAACCATAAGGGAAGTCTTTTGAGAGCTGCATTGTTAAAACTCTGGGAACTGGTATGTTAAGTCTGGAGGCATAAAATCTGGGCTTTGTGAAGAAGCGCATGTTTATCCCTTAATAAACACTCTTCCTCCTCCATCACCTTGACTTGTTTTTAAATTAGGCCTTTTGATTGTGATATGCCTTGCTTTGCTTTGCAATCTATCTTATTGAACAAAAAAGAAAGCTGCGTTCTCTCCGGTCCTTAAATAATAGTTGCGAGTAGTAAGATACATGGGATTTGCTAGTTTAAATCAGGTTCAACAAACTATATCCCCATGTCCATGAAGGCATTCAAAGTGTGATAGGAAATATATCAAATGGGACAATTTGACAAAATCATAGCAACAATAACAATTACTATTATTACTATATTACAACAACAAAAACAGCTCATAGCCTGAAGATGCGATTATTTCCCAGGAGACAGCACGGGCCTCCCTGTTCACTTCTGAATGGTGTCCAGGGATGTGGTGCAGCTTGTCAGCACTTGCAGGGTGAGCCAGGTCACTGGCACATAGAAAGCTGAAGGATGAGAGGGAGAGAGCAAAATACAATCCCTTTTTCCCCAGCTTTCCTATCTAGTCTTCTAATGAGACAGATAGGTCAACAATCTTCAACAGGTTGATGCTCCCTCCCTGGTCTCCAGCCCCAAATCTGGATCAGAAATGTTAGTATGAACACTATGACCTTGTCATCATCAAAAGCAGCCCTGGAGGAAGCAGAAGGAACTGTTAGGGATATACTACAACAACTCTTTCCTTTAGGTGCTTTTCAAACATCTTCTCAAGGACATATCCATCTTTGAATGAGTGTTTTCATTCCTAGGCCCCATTTTTTTCAGCTGGCTCTCCAATCCCTTATTTGAACTGTAAAAATCAAAAGCTGTGTCTGGTTAATCTTTGGGAAAGTATGTTGGCCCTCCCAAATGTGATAAGAAGCCAGTTAAAGTCATCTGGGTGTTAGAGCAACCACAGTGGAAGAATTCTAGCTAAACAGACACCATCTGTACTCCCAGGGTGAGCTCGCCTTGTCCAGCTTCAGACCCCATCATCTCTGAGCTATTGCTCTTGTGGCTCAACCCCTGAATATACGCCTGGGGTTCTCAGGACACAGATCAATCTGTTGTGCAATGAAGACTTTATGAGAAACTCTTTTTTTCCCTCTTTTCCTAAGGGCCTGAAATCAGCAAGCCAAAAAGCATTTTATCCTAATATAGAAAAGAATTAGACAGCAGATGCTTCTTCACAGCAGCCTGCATGCTGGAGAGAGAAAAAAAAAAAAAATGGCGCAGCCCTTCCTCTGGCAAGAGTTAAGACTGAATCATCATGGGAGTGTTTGTGGTAAAACTGCATTTTTCTTTTAGATAGTGGAACTATTATCACTGGGCTAAGGACAGCTAGTCCAGAGTGACTTTGGTGAGATCTACTCTTTTTGACTACATAAAGAGTGTGTGTCTTTGGCTCCAAGGGAACAAAACATCTAAGAATATTATCGTGGGAGGAGAGCAGATAGAAGGAGACCCTGGAAAAAAGTTGGCCGAGATCAAAAAGTGAAGAGAGCCAACGAAGTAATGAAGAGGATTTGTTTTCTTTTTGAGCTAAGGGTGGGGATTGGGTCATATCTCCACAATCATGTGAAAACAAAAGGTCACCCCAATGAACGATTTTCCCAGAGGCCCCCCAAGAGGCAAGCTACAGAATCAATTCTATCCAACCAAAGACCACCACCAGAGACCAGGATAATCTCTTAGGCTTGATGAGTGAAAGCACAATGCTAACTAAGTTACTTCATTACCCAGAGGCTTATTCAGATCAGGAAGGGAAAGGAGGAAAGAAGAAGGGAGAGTTAGTGAAAAAACTCATTCAATATTATATCTTTCAATTTCTAATGCTTTATGCCTTCACCTATACCTGATAATGCAATAGATATCTAACTTGACTCTTGCTACTAGTCTCTTCTCTCATTTAATCAGTTCTTCCAATTGGCCCTCTTTTGGTCTTTCTAAAAGGTTAAATTGTTTCTTGTAAGCTCTTCCCATTGCTAGCTCCCCATTAACTATAAGGATAAGTCCGTCTTCTTCAGCCTGAACATCTACAAGGTACAAATGCTCCCGATTCTTCCAATCCTACTTCCCACTAGTGCTGTAAACAATTCTTCTGACCCAAGATCACTTTCTTTTCACTATTCCTGGGAGACGTCACCTTCATTTCTGTGTGCTAAATACCTTGATTATCTTGTTCCCATCAAAAGTGTGCACTACCTTCTATACATCTGTCCATCTAGATGTCTGTTCTCCTAGCTTCCCCTTCAAGATCATCTTCAGTGCTTCTCCAGTTGCAGCTCATGTATCTCTGAATTCCTATAGTGGCCAATATTTATACTTTTGCAATGTTAGCACTCAGGCTTATTTGGATTTTTACAACATTATTCTGTATTTGTACAGAATGTCTTCCCCATGGACAGTGAAAGCTCTTCTGTGTCATAGACTGTGTCAAAGACATTTTTATATTCCACATAATTTCTCAAACAGTTCATATAAATATTCAGAAAATTTTCCCCAAATCCTTTCAGCATGTGGCCTTTAAACCTCATTGCCAGCCTTTGGGAATGGGAAAATAAGTCCAAATGAGGCAAACGATGGGAATCTCTTTTAGAGTCATCATCATATACTGTTATGCCTCTATCTCTTTTTTCCCCACCAGGCCAAGAGATCATAGGAAGCTTTGAGCTAGCCAGTACACTAGATGACATCAAGCCAAACACTCTCATTTTAGAGATGACTATGTGGCTGGTCTGAGAGGTTACAGAACTCGATTGTGGTCACACAGCCATAGTGTTTAGAGTAGGGACTGAGAAATCACATCTCCAGACTCACAGCTCTGTAATTCCTTCCCTATTTGTTATATTACCTCTCATCCCAGCCTTCCCAGGGCTGCTGGGCCAATAAATATTGTTAATTTTATTTCAGAAAAAAACTAAAGAAACTGAAGCAGTAAGAGCAGGAAAATAAAATTTAAGGTTTGCCTGAACAAGCCCTTGGCTTTTCAGTTACATTTTCTATCCTTCAGGAATCTAGTGCATGCCTGTCAATTATGATTGTGCCTGTTTTCACTTTGATTCTGTTTAAACCTTTTCTTTTTAACATTTTAGAATTTGCTTTGGATCTAATTAGCCACTTTTTTTGTATCAGTAATTATGCTCCATTGCCAGAAAAGGGCCACCTTCTGCCCTCAATGTAGTTGAGTTACTGTTTTGTTGTTCTGCACTCTATCTAAGATAGAGAAAAAGTCACAATGCTGGGCCTGGGGAAGATACTACCCAAGGGGAGTTCCTATGAAAATGTCGATGAAATATTCAAAAATAGACAAATGCTTACAATGTAAGAAGAAGAGTAGACATTTGATGCACTTCAGAAATATTCTAAGGTCACTACTTTTGTGGTGACAAGAGGCATTTCTAAAAGTAATAAAATTAAAATATCAGCATGGTTTTAATGAAAGAATTCTAAAGCAAGATTCAAAAGTCCTGGAATCCAGTTCTTTATCACGGCATTGGTCATTAATTTCCTTGCATGTCAGTTTCCCCATCAGATGAGAATTATACCTGTTCTGCACAATTCATTTATTTGCTGTGATTGGTTGGAAGTATATATAAAAGTGTGTGAAATTTTATTTACATTTTGAATTTGCTTTTTGTGGAGTTAAAGAAGATTGTTCCCTGGACTGGAGTTTATTTTACTGGTTGTATTATACAGATTTTCCATGTGCATTAGCTAGGAAGAAAATAATAATACAATTTCTATTACTTAAATGTGGGAGTTAACGATCAAACTACAAGACAGATGGAATCAGCCATATAGTGAATAACTTTTTATTCTTTATGCCTCTATGTTGTCTTCCCTCCATTTCTCTTCACTCCCCACATTCCATCACCCCATTCTAATCACTGCCAATCAGGGCACCATAATTTCCTATTCTTATCCCCTAACTGGTTAATTCCACAACCGACAGGAACCACTTAGGAGAGACACAGCACCTCACAACACACAAACCGTACATGAATCTAACAATCCCTGTTAGAGGTGGATGCACATGGGATAACGATAGAGCAATAGACAAATAACTATCAGTTTGGCTCATTTACGCTGAAGGAGTTTTGCACAGTGGAGTAGTTACATGCCCATTTATTACACCTTCATTGTGGCCACTGATCTAATCCAAAGTAAAGTAAATCCTTCACTTTGAGTTTTGCTGAGAATGCACACACGTAGTCTCATGGTAAGAGAGATTCTCAGAACTGAGCCAAAGTCCCTTACTTTCTCTCCCATATTTACTTTTAGGATCACCATAGGGCAAATAAAAATTAATTCTGCGAACTGACTTTCTCTTTCCGTATGTACAAAGGTAATCTTGTTGCTACAATAGTTACAGCAGTCCCCTATTCTCCGTGATTTCTCTTTCTGCAGTTTCAGTCACACAGTCAATCTCAGTCTAAAAATATTAAATGGACAACTCCAGAAACAAACAATTCTTAAGTTTTAAATTGTGAGCCATTCTAAGTAACAGTGATGACATTTCGCGCTCTCCCAGGACATGAATAATCCCTTTGTCCAGCATTTCCACGCTGTATGCACTTCCCACCAGTTAGTCACTTAGTAGCCATCTGGTTGTCAGATCGACTGTCTTGGTATCACAGTGCTTGTGTTCAAATAACCCTTATTTTACTTAATAATGGCCCCAAAACACAGGAGTAGTGATGCTGGCAATTCGGATATGCCAAAGAGACGTTATTGTTGTTAATCTCTTACAGTGCCTAATTTATAAATTAGACTTTATCATAGGTATGTATTTATAGGAAAAAACATAGTTTATATAGAGTTCGGTACTATCCACAGTTTCAGGCATCCACTGAGGGTCTTGGGACATCTTCCATGGGGGAGACTACTGTACTTATATTCTAAGCAGGTCTCAATTTCCACTTTAAGTTAAAATTGAGTATTTTTTAGTAGACCAAACTTTTCAGTGATAAGATGTGGAAAAAAGGATCAAATAAAACAAGAAATTATAAAATTTAAATTTAAAAATAATGTGTACAACTTACAATAGCTCAAAAATTATGAGATACGTAGAAAAGATGTGCAAGACCTGTGCACTGAAAATTAGAAACACTATCAAGAGACATTACAGCATCTTATAAATAAATAAAAACACATTCCAGGGGCTGGCCCTGTGGCCGAGTGTTTAAGTTCGCGCGCTCCGCTGCAGGCGGCCCAGTGTTTGGTTAGTTCGAATCCTGGGCGCGGACATGGCACTGCTCATCAGACCACGCTGAGGCAGCGTCCCACATGTCACAACTAGAAGAACCCACAACGAAGAATACACAACTATGTACCGGGGGGCTTTGGGGAGAAAAAGGAAAAAATAAAATCTTCAAAAAAAAAAAAAAAAAAAAACACGTTCCATGTTCATAGATTGAAGACTCAATATTTATAAGCTTTCAGATTTCCCCAAACTGATCTATATAGTTACCACAATTTCTATCAAAATCCCAGAAGGTTTTGTCATTGAATTGTTACAATTGTGTGTGTGTGGGGGGGGAGTGTAGAGCTTATTCAAAAACATATGTGTAAATGAAAGGCTATCTTGAGGAAAAATGAAGTTAGAGGACATATACTACCAGATACCAAGACTTATTCTAAAGCTTTACAACGAAAATGGTGCACTGTTTGCTTAATGATGGGTAAATAGACCAATAGAATAGAATAGATAATCCAGAAATAGACCCACAAATATATAGTCTCCTGGAGTATAACAAAGGTGTCACTGCAATGAGGGAAGGATTGTATTTCCAATAAATTATATTAGATGAGATGGAAAATCAATATAATTCATAATTCAAGGTAGCTTATAGATCTATGGGAAAAAAGTAAAACTCTAGGGCCTCTAGAAGGTAACATAGAATATTTTCATGAAATTTGCGTAGAGAAGAATGATTTCTTACACAGGACCCAAAAAGCACAAATCACAGGGAAATTTTGGTAAATTGGACAAAATTAAAATTAAAATATATGCTCATTAAAAGACATCATTAAGAGAGTGACAAAGCAAGCTGCAGAGAGGGGGATGACATTGGCAATGCCCATATAGAACAAAAGACTTATACCAGAAATACATAAAGAACTCCATATCATTAATGAAAAGACATGTCGGTAAAAAAATTAGCTCAGGATTTTAGCAAGCACTTCCCAAGTAACACATCCAAATGGCCTATAGTCATAGGAAACGTGCCCACCTTTCTTAGTTGTCAAGGAAATTCTAATTAAAACTAAAATATGAAACCCCTACACATCCATGAAATTGGCTAAAATAACAAAGACTGACAATACAAAGAGATTGTGATGATGTAGGGCAACTGGAAGCCTCATATACTTCTGGTGGATGTGTGAATTGGTAAAGCTACTTTGAGAAATAGTTTGGCAGTATCAACTAATGTGTATAGTATGCATACTTTATGACCCCAAAGTATATACTCAAGAAATGCCTATCTATATGTGTCAAAACAATGTTGATCATAGCACCATGTATAAGAGCTTAACTATTAGTGAGTATTTAATATACTGTAGATATATACAACAGGGTACTATATAGTAATGAGAATGAGAAAGCTACTGTCACATGCAACAACATGAGTGGATCTCTACAAATATACTATAGAGCGAAAGAAGACAGATATGAGAATACACACTGTATAATTCTCTCTGGTAATTTCAAACTCTGGCTAAACAAAACTATAGTGATGGAAGTCATGAGAATAATTAGCTTTGGGGAGATTGTACGTATGAGTAGGACATAGGGGGCTTCTTGGGTGCTGATTAATGTTCCATTTCTTGATCTGCTTGATAGGTAGGGGAGTGTGTTCACTTTGTGCAAATTCATCAAACTGAGCAGTAAACATTTTTGTACTTTTCTGTAAGTATATTATACTTCAGTAAAAGTTTTCCTAAAAAACAATTCAGATCTTCCAGTCACCTACTTCTGCTATTCACGCTAAGTCATTTAATTCAATTACTGTTGCTCTCCAGAATTGCTGTGCCAGATCTGTGTAGTATAGAAAACTTTGCCTGAAATAATCAGGAAATTCTAACTTTAAAGGTTTCACATTGTTGTCTTTTAAAAATCAACACACATACAATCGAGCTGTCAAGGACCCAGTTTGTCTACCAGAGATAGGGAGATTCAGACCAAGAAGAGAATTTTAATATGGTCATGCATTATCTATAACCTGTAGGATGAATAAAGATAAGAATTAGAGTGGACGTAACTGAAAATAGCCTTGTGATAAGAACAAGTCACTTTATTTCAATAACACTCACTTCCACTGTGATTTTTATCTCATGCCTATTTAGTTCCTACACTCAAACCAAGACGGCTTGGTTTTTTCTTCCTTTTCTTTTCATGCTTTTTTTCTTCTTTTTTTGATTCTTAACTTCTGCAAGGTCAATGTAACCTATGGAAATGGAATTGCCCTTTTCGTTGCCTTATACAATGTCAGTGAAGACATAATTGAGAAGGAAAGCAGGTGTGAAGCAAAAGGATTTATAGTTTGAACTACTTGTTCTGAACTTAAATATCAAAAACATTGTTTGAAGTGACTCTGATATTATTTTGATCTACTATCCTTAGAAACAGCCCTTTCTCAGTTAGCTCAGACTTGCAAGTCAGCCACATAAATTAAACAAAGCAGAGTCTCCTGGGAGAATTGACGAGGGAGAGGGAGAAGCATGGGTGACATCCTGCAAGCAAGCACACGTATATATTTTCACATGTGAGTTTTAATTTGTGGTTATTGCCAGGTTAAAAGTTCTTGTCCTTAATTTCCAGATGACACTCTCCTTAGTCAATTTAAATACCATGCAAACTTCGATTCATTCAGATGCATCACCTGCCGTAGTAACTTGATTGCTCCTGATTCCTTTTTGGTTTTTCTTGCCTTGTTACTTGCACTTTATACTTGGTCATCAAAATATAAAGGCAGGGCCACCTTGAAGCAATATCCCAAAGAGAATAGAAATAAAATCATTTGTGGCATTTTTAACTGTTATCTTGAAGTTTGTAGGTAAGGAAATATAAAACTAATGGGAGTGAGAGATGAGAGGGAGAAGAACCCTCCTTAACTAACCCTAAGGGAATAGAATGATGACATCTTGTTGTAACTAGGATTCTTTGAAAAGGTGATGAGAGGTAAATAAATGGATTGTCACTTGGTCATTTAACTTAAGGATGCTTGCTCCACTGTAGTTTAATGTGTGCTTTTAGAAAACTTCAGTTCCTTAAAGATGGGGGTAGATGTTAATGAGGACATATTAAACCTACTGTGATCAGTCAGATGGTTCACTATAGGTGAATCTGGAATTATATTCCTCTAATTTAGCAAGTAATAAACTGGAGACATCTGAAAAGGACAAGAATGATATCTATTTAGTAAAAGGATATTTCACAGAAAGTTTGTTCAAAAGGAAATGTAAATTTAATTTCTAAGAATTTTCATGGCTAAAATTGCATTTTCAAAATGCAACAAATAGCCTAAGTAGAAAACTCACACCAACAACCTAACCTCACTTACTGACAAAGCAGTTTCCACCATCTCTTAAGAGACAACAGCTAACTCTTTTGATCTGCTTGTTTCCTAGACAGAAGTCCACTTTCCCTGAATTAGTCCGTTATTTGAAATCATCGCACTTTTTTCTATCCACAGTCCTATCAAACAAACTCAGCATGCTGGACTTGCTCCAGCATGAGTTCACTGTGTGGTTTAAGAGTAATAAATGCCTCTCCACTCATCCTCATCCTGACAGTGTTTGATCACAAGGCATAGTAATAATGATGATATGAAGATAGGTATGTTAAGCTATTAATATGAAACACACCTTCATTGCAAATAGAATGGTTACACCAAGGTTCAGATCATACGCAGAAATGTACGGTGCATCTTTCTCGATGAAAAGCTAATTTGCTGCAGTTGTGAATAATGCCTCCCTGTAACCAATCTGGCAATATTGTAAAGTTATTAGAAGGCAGCTTTTCCCAGGGCTAGTACTTTGTGATGTGCGCGTGTGCACGAATATCTTTGCCTGAGTACTTTAACCAACACAAATGGACATTCATTATGTCCCATTCAATGAAATTAAATAAGCTTAGAAAATAATGCACTCTGTTACATCATGTGTCTTCTATGTGAAACTTTAGTCAAGTATATGACTTTATATTTATGAATCTATATTTGCAAATAATTATGCTATTGAAAAACCAGAAAACTTAGAAGTAAATTTCATCTTTATGTTTTTTTAAACCAGATGTTGCTGACTCTCGATTTTACTGAGGTGTTAGACAAAAAAAGTCATTTCATCACGTGGAAAATAAAGAGCTTCCAGTCCCAGGTTTCTAATACTGCACTCGGCTTAGTACTCATGGGAGGCAAATCATGTATACTTTAATACTTACATTTGCATCTCATAATCTGTACAGTAGTAAACAGTGTCTAAGTAAAATGAAATTCACTTTAATTTTTAATAATCTGTGCTTGAAAAAGGCAAAGTGTGCGAGCTGATTCATCAGAGTAGGACAGCAAAGGACTATGTGGATTTAGAAAAACAGAGAATTAAAAGATGGAAAAAAACTATGGTTTATGTCACACGTTAATAGGTTAAGAGACTGAAACCCAAAGATTTTCAATTACCTGTCCAAGTTCATACTAGTCAGGGGCAAAACCAAGTCTAAAAGAGAGGTCTCTTAATTTCCAGTCCAGTTCTTGTACCACTACACCATACTTCCTTTAGAATACTAGATTTTCCTAACAATAGCTTTACACACCTTGATCATATATTATGGGATTTTTTCCTAGCGATTGTTAGGAAAATACATTTATGTGAGATAGTAACACTGTTTCACTACAGTTCCTCCGGGCTCCACCCAAAAGTAACAGTCTCCAGACTCCTTTGCCACTCAAATTCAGAATGTGTTACAATCCCCTGGAGACCATTTTGCTTTGGGGCCTTAAAGAATTTAGGCAGTTGGTAATAAGTCCAGAAATAAACTCGGTAACTAAAAGATGGTACACAGAATCCCCACATAACTTGAGGCTATGGGTCTCTGCCAAGAGTGGGGTCTGTGATGTTTGGCTCTGTAACTTTTAGCATGATGAAATCCAGGGCAGTGAGGATATCTGAAGCCCTCTTGAATTTTAAATAGATCTGACTTGTGGCGAATCCTTTTAAAGTTTCTGACAATTACTTAGAATATATTATTCACATTGCCATGTGATATGGGTAGAGCTCATTTCAGCTAAGTCTTACATTGAGAACCAGAGAGCTAAAAGAGGCCACAACTCCATTCTTCAATGAAAAATACCAATTAGACATATTTTACTCATCATTACCAGGTCTGAATGGCACATAGCTATGCATTTATTCACTCTAAGGGCTGGCTATATCTCATGATTTTCACATAAACTAGACACAAGAAGAGGAAATGCTCAAAGATGATGCTTGGTTAAAATGACTCTTCTTAGTGACTGTGTGGAAGGGAGGAGCATTAAGAAAAAATGAAACAAGAAGAGAAGTAGGTCAGTGTGGGAGAGGTGTGGATGGGCCAAACTGGTACATTACTCACACATCCATTCATCCAGTTAATATTTATTAAGTGAGTGCTATTTTCTTGCAAGGCACTTACAGTGTAATAGCAGAAATAGATAATCAAGAAGACAAAGAAACAGACAATTATTTACAGGTGAGTTTCCTGGTGGAGCTTTCCAGCAGACAATTTGAAAACGCTGAGCTTGAAGGTGAAGTGAGAACTTACAGTTCTGTTTGTATGGGAGAGGGTAAACAAGAAATGTAACCACTCTTCCAAATGGCACCAGGGTGCCTTTTAAGGTAGGTATTATGTTTATTGGACAATACAACAAGTGTATGGGGAAGAGGGTGGGATCCTTATTACTGGCTGGCTCCAAGGTCTCCAACAACAGAGCTCAGTTGTTCTGTCAGATAAAGGTGGTGTGTGTGTGATTTGGTGGAGGACAGGGGTATGTAGGATGGGGAAGACTGAGAGATTCTAGAACAGTTCTAAAAGTGCAGTCTGTAGAATTCCATGGGTCCCAGATACCCTTTCAGAGGGTCTGAAGAGTCTAAAATATTTACAAAATAATTCTTAGATGTTATTTGTTTTTACTCATTGCATTGACATATACTATTGGTACAGCAGCAATGGCTAAAACTGCTGGCACCTTAGCATGAATCCAGGCAGTGGTACAAAGCATTTTTTAAAGCTAATTTCATTTAAAAATGTCTTTGATGAGGCAGGAAAATTCATTGATTTTATTCAATCTTGATTCTTGAGTATATTTCTTCCTTTCTGAGCATAAATATCTGGGAATGGCTTGATTTTCTTCATAATCGTCAACCAAAACTATTACGATAGATAGAATGCAGAAACAGATATGAGAATTAACCATCTTTTCTGATAGCAGAAATTACAAAGGTTTGCAAAAATGTAAAGTAATGCCACATTTCATATGCTATAAATCTGCTGCTATACCATCCAATATAGAAGCCACAGTCCTGTGACTGTTTACGTTTAAATTAAGATAAATTAAATACTCAGTTTTTCAGTCTCAGTAGGCTCACTTCAAGTGCTCAACAGCCACAGTGTGGCTAGAGGATACCACATTTAGGCAGCACAGAAAACATTTCCATTATCACAGAAAGTTCTAGTGGGCAGCACTGTTATAGAGTATACAGATACAGGTAAAGGTAACTTTTTGGTCTATATCTTCCTATACTAAAAGCAAATTTTAAGAAAAAAAATGAATCACATTTCCATGGGAATGTATAAAAACCAGCATCATTTCCATAAAGCTGCTCTCTGTTCTTCTCTTAACTTCACGACCATTGGGCACTTGGAATCTCACCCTCCCCCTGTCAGGGTCACTTCAGATCAAGGATCAGAGGAAACAGGCACGTTCTTTTGCTGCACACCCAGAGGATGTCACTCTCAGGGTGCCCGCAAGTAATCAAGTCATCTTAGGTCAGGAGTCACTGGACTCAAGTGGTCCTGCTGCCAGGGAAGGAGGGGTAAAAAAAGCAAAAACACATTTCTTTCCAGCATGAATCTGAGTTACCTCCTCAACTGAATCTTCTTCATGGCACACTTGCCCCAAATACACAGTTCCCTCTTCCAAAGCCAAAGTCTGCAATATTTTTAACACACATTTCTGATAATATGGCTCTACCCTGGAGTTTGCAATCTTGTTAGAAACCGGGATGAGAGACTGCCTGTTAGCAGATGCCAATGCTTTACTTTCCCAATATTTCCTCTTCCTGTGATAACAACCGTCATCATTCTCTTTTTAGGAGACAGAAACCCATGCACGAAAATTTGTGTGCTGTTACTCGCAAGGTAACGATATTTGAGTGTTTCCTCTCACGCTGGTGTTAATTAGTTCACAGCATATTTAAGTCTGGGAACAACGCAAGTCAGCTAACATCTCAGAAGGACATCTTTTACACAGCTACATTATGTTCTGACAAAACCCAAGCAGCATTGCCAAGACACCAATGGTGCCTGGTAAACACGGTTTTGGCAAAGAGTGCAGAGGGATTTTTCTCAACTGGCAACCCAGCAAATCCAGGTTTACAAATGTGCCACCCTTGGTTAATTAGTGACAGTGCTGGCTTTTAATTTAATTTGAAGCAACATGAGAAAAAATCAGGAAAAAAAAAAGTGGATAAACAAGCCCACTAGTCCCGCTGCTGGGGAAATGAAGTTACACAAGCATGAATGATCCAGTTCCGCAAAGAGCTTGATGGATGTGGTTGCTTCTGAAACACAAGAACATCTGGCTACACTGCACAGCTGAGGGGGAAAAAAAAGAAGGGTCCAAATTCATGGACACATTTCTGTCAGAGACATCCGGCAAACAGATGGCACTGGTTCCAAATAAAGTCCCATAGATGTGCTGAGAGGTTTTTGAAAACTCATGTGTTCATAAATGCATTCTTTCTACCCCCTTATTTCCAGCTCAGTAACTTGTCATCAGCTCTTCCTCTACTTGCTATCTTCAGAGCAGTGATATTTCTGAAGACAGAGGCCTGAAGAGGGTCCGTACTGTATTCCCGACCAAGTCTGGCCTGATGTGACGTGGAAGAACAGATGCACCAGGATGCTGAGTCTCAGTCCAGGCTACAACCTATTGCTATGAGAATCAAAACACTGTGCTTAAATGATGGGTTAATACATTCTATGCCCAGCATTTATTGAACACTTGTGTACCAGACACTTGACTAAAAACTTGTCTTATCTCCTGTCATCTTTCTTGCAGTCCTTTGTAGTAGTTACTAATATGAAAACAATTTTAAAGATGAGGAAGTTCAGGTACATATATGGAGTCATCCAATTCGTCAGTGGCAAACTTAAAATTCATCCTCAGGTCCCTCTTGGTGAAAGAATGGGTTCTTAATCACGTCCCTGCACTGCTTATGAATATTTGGGGAAAATGATGTACTTCTTGCTTTAGGTAGGCAAGTCTCAGGCAATCAGAAGATGAAATGTATTATTCAGAGCAGTGAGTTGCTGTAGTCTCTTAGAGAATAATATATTGTTTGGCAAATACATCTAGAATCTGAAATTTCAGATGGATTTTTGCCTCTTGCTGTGATCTGCTTCTTGTCCAGAAGATCTCTTAAGCTTGGAGAAGGGAGGACAGAGTGCAGTAGCTGAGACTTCTTGGAAGCACAATGGAAATCTGCATCTGCTAGAGGATTTGCAAGCCTCTGATGGGTGTGACCAGCACCCTGGGGACTCCTGCATTGCCCCACCCCAGACCTGGCTGAAACCAAATAGGAACAGGATTAGTACTCACAGAAAGGAAACATTCCTAGTTTCACTTGCTCCCTTTCTCATAGGCAATCACTAATGTTCACAAACACTAACATCATCCATGCAGGCAAGATATAAGAGAAATCAAAGTCACAAACGTAGAGGGCTTAAAAATACCATGAACTCAATGTTGTATAAGGCTATCAGGCAATCTTTCAGTTCTTAAAATCAGACGCTGGCAACTGGTGATGCTGAAGCAACATGTACTTTCATTAAGCATGATTCTAATGATCTAATTCTTTTATCAACCAAAGAGGATCTGGTAATAAGACCTTATGCAGAAACAGTCTTAAAAAGGCAAGCATGGGGCTAGCCCCGTGGCCGAGCGGTTAAGTTCGCGCGCTCCGCTGCAGGCGGCCCAGTGTTTCATTGGTTCGAATCCTGGGCGCGGACATGACACTGCTCATCAAACCACGCTGGGGCAGCATCCCACATGCCACAACTAGAAGGACCCACAACAAAGAATATACAACTATGTACCGGGGGGCTTTGGGGAGAAAAAGGAAAAAATAAAATCTTTAAAAAAAAAAAAAAAAGGCAAGCATAGTGTTAGCATTAATGCATTGTCTGTCTTATACAGTTTTTGAGACACAGACTGATAGCCTAAACTGATAGTGGAATCTACGTAAGGCAAAAGAACATTTTTCATGTTTTCTGATGTCTTAGGCGGTGCAAAGTATCCACAATTTGGTTCAGTTTTTAGAAAAAGACTTTATTCTTCCAAGATTCATATTGTTATACATGTAACAATACATGTGAAGATAAGGAAATGCTTTATCAATTTATATGACGTGAACTCAGAATAGTGGTTAAGCAGTTGTTAAGCATGTTTATAATTGTTACTTTCATTCCTGTCTTTACTTCAGATTGGGTCCAGGAGCTACTGCTGATTCCCGTGGAGCCTATAGTGGGCTTGATGTTGGGATAAACACACCTGGGTGAAAGATTATTAAGGCCACTCCTTACTGCACCTGATACGAGGGGAAATGTCTCCTGCAGTAGAGTCTTGGCACTGGGAAAGGGGCACTCTCCTTGGAACTTGATGAGGTCATCAACTAAAAAAACATAGCTTCAAATAAACCCCAGTCTGTGGAAAGGCTCTAGATGGGGGACGACAATGATAATAATGATAATAAAAACTAGTAACATTTATTGAGTGTTTCTGTATGTTCTAGGCAACGTGATCAACCCTTTATGGATCACCTCATTACAGTAACTCTATTTAGTAGGTTCTATAATTATTTCCCTTTATCATTTGAGGAAACTGAGGCCCAGAAACGTTAAAATTTACCCAAGAGCAAACCTTGCTAAAACTAAGCTGAAAAATGATGGAATCCGGATTCAAATTCCAGTCCATAGGAATGTCAGAGCCCTCAAATTTCACTATTATTTTCTGCTGAGTGTTTGAGGGGCTTAGAAGTAGAGTGGACATATAATTTAGCATCCCCTCTGGGACATTTTTGAAAGTAAAAGGAGGTGTTACTGATAATTACACCAGGACAACAGAGCAAACTGGGATGGATATATGACCATACTACTTACGAAGGGACCTGACATGAGATGTATAGCTGCCTGAGGGATGAAATGACATACTTGGATCCACTTGGATTTTAATATATGTCAAGTCATCCCAGATTTTAGTAGGGAAATTTTCAAAGGAGAGACCACTACCCCCAGATAGGCAGCCTCCTCTCAACTGCTTAAGATGAACACCTGCTTAAAAAGTTGGCATCTGGTTGCATTTACCTAGTTTTTAATACCTTTCTCTTAGATTTGGGTTGTGCTGTCATAAGCATTTTTTTAAAAAAAATCAAGAACAATTTGCTTTTTTTTTTTTTTAAAGATTTTATTTTTTCCTTTTTCTCCCCAAAGCCCCCCGGTACATAGTTGTGTATTCTTCGTTGTGGGTTCTTCTAGTTGTGGCATGTGGGACGCTGCCCCAGCGTGGTCTGACGAGCAGTGCCATGTCCGTGCCCAGGACTCGAACCAATGAAACACTGGGCCGCCTGCAGCGGAGCGCGCGAACTTAACCACTCGGCCACCGGGCCAGCCCCAAGAACAATTTGCTTTTGAAGTATTTACTGCCTTTCCAGCTTAAGCTGTCATTAAAATGTCATTAAAATGAGTTGTTTTATTTTTGTTAGTATCTTAGAGTGGATTCCGACTCCTAGAGACCCTGTGAACTGCAGAGTGGAACCCTGCATGCTCTTTTCACACCATCCTCTCACCTTCCGGCCCTCTATCAGACAATACTCCACTGCTATTTATAGGGTTTTCATGGTCAATTTTTTCAGAAGGGGTGGCCATGTCCTTCTTCCTAGTCTGTCTTGGTCTGGAAGCTCCACTGAAACCTGTCCACCATGGATGACCCTGCTGGTATTTGAAATACCAATGGCATAGCTTTCAAAGCATCCCAGCAACACTCAGCCACCACAGTATGACAATCGACAGATGGGTGATGTGGTTCCCTGTTGGGGAAACCAACCTGTGCCGTGGAGGTTAGAGTGTCTTAACACTAGACCACCAGGGCTGGCTGAGTTGTTTTATAGAGAGACATAAAGGCAGAATTACAAAATCTTTGCACCCAAATGATGACTTTCAAATGATTTTTAAAGTCTTGGCTCTAATGAAAATATGCTCACAGCTCTTGGCTTAAAATGTTATCCCAGTGCACAGGAAGCTGACTTTGGGCAAGATATCAAATAAAGCAGTATCAATTCTAGCTGTTCTCTTTTCACACATTGCCTTCCCCAAGACAACATACACATAATAGTAGCAGGTCTTTTAAACAGAGCTCTAATGTCATGAATCTGCTATCATATATGACACTGTGGACTCGCTACATTTCTTCCTGAAACTTCGCCCTAATGATTTTCTGGCACTTTCTTTCTCCCTCTCTCTACCTCCTCCTTCTCTGTCTTTTCTACCTTCTCTCCCACCCCCTCAATGTTGCTCCCTTCCCCCTGAGTCTCACTGTTGGCCTGCTTTTCTTGTTTTTCTCCATACATTGTGTCATCTGACAATCTCATCTGGTTTTATGGTTGCAATAAGTATTTCCATGTGGTACAAGGCTTCCAAATCTATATTTCCAGCTCTGGAATTCTCTCCAAAATTCTATCTGTCTAAAATTCCCTATCAAGATGTCCTGGCATCTCAAATTCAATGCATCCAAAGCTCCTCTCTCTCCAAAGCACACACTCTCATGCCCCCTCTATCCCAAGCATACCTCCTCTTTTGAGCTTCTTCTTTGCAAATGAGACAAGTTACCTAGGCTCACAATCTTTGCATCCCTTTTCTTTCCTTGTCCAAAATAAAATCAGTTGACAAATTGTTTCAAGTCTATTGCTTTAATACATCTCAGATCTATCCATTTCTCTAAATTTTCCTAGCCAAACTTGTTCAGACACTCACTTTCTCTCACTTGAAATGTGCTAACTACTCTCCCCTACTCTTAATTCTTCTGTCACTCACATTCATCCTGTGTAGCAGCAAGATTAAACTTTCTAAAGATCAGTTTAGATCATATCACTTCTTTGTTCAAGTTTCAATGCCAACAGCATAACATATTTTATACTGTTCAAATTTCTCAGCCTGGCATCCAAAAGCCAATATTGAGGTGACCCTACATCCCTATTCAGATCCTGCTTGGAAGGACATTTCTCTGGAAGTCCTTCTCTGAGCCCATGACTGGGTTGTGTAGCCCTGCCCTAAGCCTTCATAGTACCCGTCACCCCATCATACCCGGCATCACACTTCGTTTTAAGGATTCATTTACTTATTTTTCTTCCTTTAGGTTTTGTGAAGTCCAGACGGGCAGAGAGAATGGGAAACTTAATCATAGTTATAGTCCCAGGCTTGGCTTAAATTCCATGGGAGGAATTTAATAAATGTTTGTCAAAGTAATGAACAAATAAATGAATCTACTCGCATTAAACAAATAAATGGATCTACTCACCCTTAAACTCTGTGGCTCTGGACAAAGTGACTCAGTGTCCCCTGTTCAGCCATTTGCCCCTCTTACTGTGGCCCTTAGCTGATCCTACCCACGAGTCTCCCCATAGCTAAATTCAACCTACTTTGACAGAAGCATAACTGGAAATGCTCCCTCTACCACGAAACCTTCCTTAAGCCTCTCAGATATGAGTGACCTCTTCCACTTTTAAATTCTTGCAATATTTCCTTTGTACCTCTTTTATGATACAGAATATAGTCTTTTTATTTTAAAATCAAAGTTGTATATATTTAAGGTGTACAGCATAATGATTCGATATAAATATCCATAGTGAAATGATTACTAGTCAAGCTAATTAGCATATTATCTCGCATAGCTACCTTTTTTTTCTGTGTGTGTGTGATGAGAGCACCTGGAATCTACTTTATAGCATGCATTTCTTAGCTCCTGATAGCTCTGTAAGCTCTGGGAAGATGGGATTTTGCTTGTTTCATTTTTAACTAAGCACCTAGTATAATACCTTACAGAAATGAAAAGCTTGCAGTATTTATTGCTTGCAATGACTGAATGAATTAGCTATATTAACAAACAATGACACTTCCATCAAATCTATATTTCTCAAAACTCTTTTGTAAATTTTTGTCCGTACATATTTTTAATTTAAGAAATAGTGAGGTTCCCCATCTCTGTGATTTTAAGACTTGTACTTAACTCCTCAATAACAATCTTATACTTGGGGGATTGATTTGGTTTGTGTATGTGCATGTGTACACGTGTGTATAAACTGTATCACGTTATAAACTACAAGCAAAACGTTGAAACATCACAAGTTTACAGTTTGGTGATTTTTTTCATAGAGTGAGTACATACATATAACCAGCACCCAAATGAAGGCACAACAGTAAATTTCCCATACTACAGTAGTCTCCTCACATACATCATGCAAAGCCTTACCTTAGGCATGGACTACATCTCTCCCATTTCTGTCCTGGGACTTCTCTGTTGCCAAGGCATGAAATACTCATGAGAACCCATTTAGCATTCACACATGTGCAAGCCAAAAGTACAGTGGGGTTAACACATATGAGTACCCTTTGCCAGTTGTTAAAGGCTTCACTCTTCTTTACTTGGACGGACAGTTTGAGACGCATTTCATAATGCTCCTGTGAAGATCTAGTGGGATGAAATTTTAGTCACCCTCTCTGGTAGCCAACTTGATAATGCTTCCTTGTATGGCTTTTCTTTCTTTCTAACTTCCTTCCCTCTGCCCTGTACACTTCCTCTTTACCATTACATTCTCCAGTAAACTCCCTCAACTACTTTACATAAGATATGATCTCAATTCTTCTTTCACGGGAACCCAGACTAAGACACATAGCTAAGTTATGACAAGACCAAAATCTTTGGACTTTAGTAGCTCTGTAGGTTTAAAATGTATCTCTCATCCTCTGTCCCAGAGAAGAAGAACATTATAAAGAATCATCATGTCCTCATTTTATTATCTCTTCAAGACATATCACACCTAGAAGTGGAATTAAAAAGACAAAAAAATTTCACGGATCACTATGACCTCTTTCTCTAATGAAAAAATTAAATAACTATTGTTCAGAAAATGTATAAGCATGAGTGATATCCATGTGTGTTGCTCTTCAAATATTTTTTAGCAAAGCTGATTCAATGGGAAAAGAATAAATTATAGCATTAAGAGCAGACTTTCCTACGCTTGTGGGTTTAAAAGGTAAAAGTTCAGTCAATGGTTAACTGTGATGATTAGTGCTGAACTTACCTATTAATGCAGAGAAAAAAGGAAAAAGGAGCTGAGAGAAATGAAGAACTCTCTAATGGACAAGCAAATATCACGTCAATAATCAGGAGCAGATATCAATGAAAATGAACGGACCAAAAGGCCCAATCTGCCATACCCTGTGGCCATGCCATCATCATTTTAGGAAAAGACATCTAAAAACAGACATTTACCTTATCCCTAGTTTGTGACAGACACTGTTATAGGTGCTTCCCTCGTATACTATTGGTCCCTGTAGGCATCCCTTAACATGGTATAATATCAGTTATAGTAATTGTAGCTTTCCCTTATTAAATGTGAGTCAAGTACTATTCTAAACATTTAAAATTGCATGTTATTCAATACTCACAACAATCTTATGAGGTAAAAACTTTCGTTATTTCCATTTTTCAGATGATGAAATTAAGGCTTAGGAGAGTGGCACAGCTAGTGAGAGATAGAAACAGTTAATGGACCTGGTCTGTAACTCATGACTCTGAGTTCTTAAATTCAGGTTCCTTCTGGAACTCCAACAACCTTCTCTTCTCTCATGGACCCCTAGACATTAGTCTTCCCTGTCTCAGATCTTCTATTCTAACACATTTCAGTCATGCTCCTTGCTGCAAAACTGTTCCTCAGAACTGCCTGATCACCTAATTCTGGGTCAATTTTGCCTTCTCTGGCCTGCCCCATCCTCTGAGATATTGCTCTCATCATTCATGTTTGGTGAAAATATGCTCACTAATGTGGGCAAATGGAATTTTCATTCATCCTGTGTAGATGGACTTAAAACATAGTTCTTTTTCCAAGGAGATTTCTTCACCACGGGGAAGCCAAGGGTTTGCACTTGGAATGCTATATCATTTCTTTGTGTTCAGGTCTCCTGAGAATGTTGCCATTTCTAAGAGTGCTGTTATTGTTGTCATTAATAATCTCAAGCACAAAAGTTTCTCTATTTTCAAAGTAGCCGTTATCAACTGTTTTCTTGTAGACCCATTGTGTGATTTTATTTGAGACCACTCTATTGAAAGAGTCACTCCCAAGTCCCAAAGTATGCTTATCTTAATGCAAGCATATTGCAGAGATACATTAACATACACCTCCTCTATATACCATTTTTCCTAGTGCAACAAAGTGCCATGTTTTTTGCAAATAATTTTTTTTTAATTTTAGAACAGTTTTATGTGTACAGAAAAAATTGTGAAGATAGTACAGAGAGTTTTCATATGCCCAGCACCCAGATTCAGCTCCTATTAATATCTAACACTAGTGTGGTACGTTGATGAACCAATATTGACACAATATTATTAACTAAAGTCCATATTTTATTCAGACTGCCTTAGTTTTTACCTAATGTCTGTTTTCTGTTCCAAAATCCCACCCAGGATACCACATTACGTTTAATCGTTTTATCTCCTTAGGATTCTCTTGGCTGTGGCAGATTCTCAGACTTACATTGTTTTTGATGACCTTGACAGTTTTGAAGAGTACTGTTCAAGTATGTTATAGCATGCCCCTCAATTGGAACTTGCCTTATATTTTTCTCATGCTTAGCCTGGAGTTACGGGTTTGGGGAGGAAGATCACAGAGGTAAAGAGCCATCCCCAACACATCATACCAAGTGCACATACTGTCAACATGATTTACCTTATTAATGTTGACCTTAATCACTTGGTTTAGGTAGTTTGTCCTGTTTCTCCATTGTAAAGTTACTCCTTTTTTCCCGTTTTCAATCTGTGCTCTTTGGAAGAAAGTCAGTATGCATAGCTCATGCTTAAGGACTGGAAGTTATGGCCCCACTCATTTAGGGTGGAATGTTTAAATAATTTATTTGGAATTCTCCTGCATGAAAAATTTGTCTCTTCTCCTTTTATTTATTTATTGGATCACTTATTTATACCAGTATGACCTCAGGGATACTTATTTTAAACTTGGGTTTATAATTAAATATTGTTTGTTTATTTGTTGCTCAAATGGTTCTAGCTTTGGCCACTGAGAGTTCTTGCAGTTAGCTACTAAGTCCCTCTGACATACTCTCATCATTATGAGGGGTTTTTTTGTTGTTTATTTCTTTTGCTTTTAACACTTTGCTTTCTGGCACTACAAAATGCTCCAGGCTCATCTTCTCATCTTGTACAGTCATGTGCTGCTTGATGACAGGTATATGTTCTGAGAAATGTATCATTAAGTGATTCCATCATTTTGTGAACATCATAGAGTGTACTACAAACCTAGATGGTATAGCCTACTACACACCTAGGCTGTGTGGTACTAACCTTATGGGACCACTGTCACATATGTGGTTCATCCTTGACCAAAACGTGGTCATGTGGTACATGACTATATATTTCTGTCCCTAGTCCTAGAAATAATCACTTCTCCAAGCCTCCTGGATTCCTTTTATCAGAGAAGAGTATTAGTGATCAAGGTCTAGGTGCTAGCTCTGCTTGCTGCTACTGGTTGCTTTTAGGCTCCCTCAGCTAACTACGCAGGGAAATATATATGTGTACACTAACTCCCGCATATACACATTCCTATAAATATTTCTATATGTAATCATCTATAGCAATATTAACCCAAACATGAGTTCATAATCATGTCTCCAACTCTAGTCCATTACTGCATGTATCATTCTAGCTTCCTCCCCTTGCTCATCTATAACTCTTATTCCAACAGTAAGAAACCTGGCTCCTACCATCTGCCATCCATTTACTTCATTGCTCAATTCCAGTATACATGTATAGCAACATCAGAATTGTTAACCCATACCCCCATGGGAAAGTTTATCATCTAGAGTATGGCACAATGCCATGTTTTTGAAATTTATGTATGAAAAAATTACTTTAAGGAGCTTTCTCCGTGTTTTCTTCTCTGTTTTTTATTTTTTGCTATAGATTTCTAACTTAGGTGCACTTTATAAGGACAATAAAATCTATGGACCAGAACTAATCAGAAGTTGTCTAGAAAAGTACTTAGGAAAGAGTGAAAACGAAACTCACAAATACAAATAGAGAGTGGCTGCAGCAGGCCTACAAGAGGAGTCAGTCAATTTCAGATACGATTTTACCAAGCGTGGTACAGCTAGCAGTGTTGCTGACTTTGAGTAGAGGACAAAGCTGACTTTGACTGACAGGCTATCTAAAGCTGGTCACAGGCAACAATAGCCTGTTGCTTCCTTTCTTTAGTACCTGGGCTTCAGAAATAACTCCAGGCCTGACCCTTTTGATTTCTAGGTGAAGCTAAATGTAGAGGATAAAACTAGAGGCTGGTTCCCCACCCCGCCCCCCCAAATAGACTTTATTTGTTAGAACAGTTTTAGGTTCACAGCAGAACTGTGCAGAGAGTTCCCATATGTTCCCTGTCCTACCTCCTCCATATTCTCCCCGACTACCACATCCTGAACCAGAGTGGTCCATTTGTTAAAAGTGATGAACTTACGCTGACACATTGTTATCACTCAAAGTCTGTACTTTACATTAGGGTTCACTGGTCCCGTTGTGCATTCTGTGGGTTTTGACAAATGTATAATGATGTGTGTCTACCATTAAAGTACCACACAGAGGAGTTTTGCCTCCCTAAAAATCCTCTGTGCTCTGCCAATTCAGACCCAACTCCCTGCGCTAATGCCTGACAACCTCTGATCTTTTTATTGTCTCCATAGTTTTGCCTTTTCCAGAATGTCATGTAGTTGGAATTATAAAGCATGTAGCCTTTTCAGACTGGCTTCTTTCAGTTAGGAATATATATTTAAGTTTCCTTCATGTCTTTTCATGGCTGGATAGCTCATTCCTTTTTAGCTCTGAATAATATTTCACTGTCTGGATGTACTACAGTTTATTCATCCATTCACTCGCCAAAGGATGTCTTGGTTGTTTGCAGGTTTGGGAATTTTGAAGAAAGCTGCCTTAAACATCCGTGTGCAGGTTTTTGTGTGAACATAATTTTGCATCTCATTTGGGTAAATACCAAGGAGCACAATTACTGGATCATATGGTAAGACTATGTCTAGTTTTGTAAGAAACTGCCAAACTGTCTTCCAAAGTAGCCGTACCATTTTGTATTCTCACAAGCAATGAATGAGAGTTTCTGTTGCTCTACATCTCTGCCAGCATTTGGTGTTATCAGTGTTTTGGATTTTCATCATTGTAATGGGTGTGGTAACTCCTTGTTTTAATTTTCAGTTCACTCATGGCATAAGATGTGGAGCATCTTTTCATATGCTTATTTGCCATCTGTATATCTTTTTTGATGCAGTATCTGATCAGGTCATTTGCCCATTTATTAATTGGGTGCTTTGTTTTCTTATAGTAGGGTGTTAGGAACTCTGTGTATATTTTGGGTAACAGCCGTTTATTTGATATGTCTTTCTCAAATATTTTCTTTCAGTCTATAGCTTGTCTTCTCATTTTCTTGAAGGTGTCTGTTGCAGAGCAGAAGTTTTTATTTTAATGAAGTCCAGTTTATCAATGGTTTCTTTCATGAATCATGCCTTTAGGGTTGGATATTAAAAGACATTGCCAAACTCAAGCTCATCTATATTTTCTCGTATGTTAACTTCTAGGAGTTTTAAAGTTTGGCATTTTACATTTGGATCTATGATTCACTTAAGTTAATTTTTGTGAAAGGTGTAATGTCTGTGTCTAGATTCATTATTTTGCACGTGGATGCCCAGTTGTTCCAGCAGCATCTGTTGAAAAGACTGTCTTTTCTTCATTGTGTTACCTTTGCTTCTTTGTCAAAGATCAGTTGACAATATATATGTGAGTCAATTTCTAGGCTCTCTATTCTGTTCCATCCATCTGTTTGTCTATTCTTTCACCAATACCACACTGTCTTGATTACTGTAGGTTTATAGTATATCCTGAAGTCAGGTAGTGTCAGCCCTCCAACTTTGTTCTTCTCCTTCAATATAGGCTCCTATTTAGACCAAATCCTTCTGAATGTAACACAAAGGCATTTAACCTTATTCTCTTGTTCTCTCTCCCAGCTTTTCACCTTTCTGAAGTGCTCACCTTGGAAATAGTTGATGAAACGACATTCTGATTTTTTTTTCTCACCTTAAGGAAATTTTATATCAGAAGCATTTCTCTGCTAATTCTCTATCTCCTAAGAAGAAGAAGCTGGTCTTTATATCTAGTTGGGTAGTGGGAGCAGAGGGGAGGGGATACTCCTGGATGCTTCCAGAATGATTCCGGACATTCTCTTCCTGGAAGATACCTGGCAAACAAGGCATCACTGAGCAGTGTAAGTCAGTTCTTTCCTGGGCCAGAACTTCTCCTGTGACCACCAGGAACGGGACAAATAGTTTTAAACATGGGCTGGTGAAAAGTGTTCTTTGCAATATAGCGTTCAAAAATGAGGAGATATTGCAAAGAAGAGAGTCCACAAATGTTTGAAGATCCTAGACTTTCTCAATTATATTTTTCTAATGTTACTCATACAGGGAAGAGAGAAATGTAGTTTTTTAAAAATGTAAATATAATGTACATATTGCTCCAATTAGAAAAGTTTTCTTCAGATATTTAGTAGTGTTCAAAGTAGGCTGAAAAAAATGATTCAGAATGCTTGAGGCTAAAGCTAGTACTTCAGATTGCCTTTTGTCCCATCAATGTAATTCATTTAATAACTCATATTTTAGAATACATTAATGAAAATGATAATTTTAGATTGCCATCAAGTTTTTAAATATGCAACACAAGAAATTTTCATTTTTGTTAATTTTTTCAGCTAAAATTAGACACTTCAGACATATGCTTAGTTTCACTCATGGAGGAGCATCCAAAATTGTTTTGTTTTAGTAATATAGAATTAAGAAAGTTACTCATATTTTATTTAAAATAAATAGTGAATTTTTGGATTTAAAAAGTTATTGAAATAGGAAAGGTAAGTAAACATGCTTTATTTTCAAGAATACCTGGAAAAGCACAGGGATATTTACAAAGTCCCCACAAAACATCTTGTAAATAATGTACTTCCTGGTTTTAGAAATGAAGTATTCATATAGAGAAAGACTCTCTAAAGTGTCTAATTACAAATATGGAAGAGGACTGCAGAGAATGATTCTTGAAGAACATAATCAACATATACAAAACTACTTGAGAGTATTTTTAAACATTGGCATAAAATGCATCTTCTGCTTTTTCAATGGGAGATTAGTATGATTTGGAAAATTTCACCTCTCAATACTTTCTGAGTCATGATCATCACATGCATGATTATCCCCTATAGATGAAGATGAAGATGAATTATCCCTTATAGGTGAACAATAGTTTGTTGTTGTTGTTTATGTGTTGCTGTTGTTGTTGGTTGATTTTGGCCCAGTCCTCGGTCCCATCAAGTGTGTGTGAAACGACTTACTCTATCACGCATCCTGGAAAAATGTCTGATCGCAAATTCCTCTATAGCACTTCTCTTCTCCTTCAGGTGAATCAAACCTATTTTACATTCTACTTCACATTTTACACAAGGATAGGATAATTTTGTGATTTGCCATTTAAATGGGGACAATTTTGAGCATGAAATGGTGTGCATTGAATTATTACCTTGGAATAACAGGCACAAACTGGACATTTTGAATAAATGGACTCATACAATATGTGGCCTTGTGTATCTGATTTCTTTCACTTAGCGTAATGGTTTCAAGGTTCATCCACATTGTAGCATGTGTCATTCATTTTAGGGCTGAGTAATATTGTATTATATGGCTATACGTTTTGTTTCTCTATTAATTAGTACATGCGCATTTGGGTTGTTTCCACTTGAGACTATTATGAATCATTCTGCTATAAACATGCTGTACAAGTTTTTGTGTGAACATCTATTTTCAATTCTCGTGATTACATACCTAGGACTGGAATTTCCAGGTCATGTGATCACTTTATGATTAACTTTTTGAGGAAATGACAAATTGTTTTCTACAGTAGCTGCATCATTTTACCTTCCCACCTGCAGTGTGTGAAGGCTCTAACATCTTCTCATCCTCATCAGCACTTGTTTTTTGTTTGTTTTTAATTATAACCATCCTAGTATATGTGAAGTGGTGTTGCATTTTGGTTTTGTTTGCTTTTGTCTGATGACTAGTGGTATTGAGCGTCTTTTCATGTGCTTATTGGCCATCTGGGTATATTATTTGTAGAGCTGTCTATTCACATCCTTTGCCC
Organism: Equus quagga; assembly: GCF_021613505.1. NCBI lineage: Eukaryota > Metazoa > Chordata > Mammalia > Perissodactyla > Equidae > Equus > Equus quagga. Next base: position 45,882,573 of record NC_060281.1, read on the forward strand.
ATTTTAAAAATTGGATTGTCTTTTCATTATTGAGTTGTAAAAATTCTTTATATATTCTAGATACTAAACCCTTATCAGACATATGATTTGCAAATATTTTCTCCTAGTTTTGTCTTTTTATTTTCTTGATCATGTCCTTTGAAACACACAAGTTTTTAATTTTTTCATTTTCTTTTCATTTTTAAAATATATAATTTTTAAGTTATTTTATTAGTGGTAGCCTACGGATTACCATTAACATCTTAATTTGTAACAGTGTAGTTTGGATTAATACCAACTTAATTTCAATAGTATACAAAAACTTTGCTTCTATAAAGCTCCATTTCCCCCTTTCTTTTATGCTGTTATTTTCACAAATTACATCTTTATACATTGTGTACCCATCAACTTAGATTTATAAATTATTGACTTAGGAAATTACCTTTTAAATCAGACACAATTAAAAAAAGAATTATAAACAGAAAATACATTATACTTTCTAGCATATTTACCCATATTAATTCCTTTACCATTGTTCTCTATATTTTCATGTGCATTCCAGTTACTGCCTAGTGTCCTTTCATTTCTGCTTGAAGGATTTCTTTTAGCATTTCTTAGAAAACAGGTCTGCTAGCAATGAGTTTTCTCCATTTTTTTATTTATCTGGAATGTCTTAATTTATCCTTAATTTTCAACAGATTATTTTGCCAGATATAGAATTCTTGGTTGACTTTTTTTTTTCTTTCAGACATTTGAGTATGTCTTCCCACTGCCTTCTGACCTCCATGGTTTCTGACCAGAAATCTGCTGCTAATTTTATTCAGTAGCTCTTGAATATGATGAGTCTTTTTCTCTTGCTGCTTTCTATTTTCAAAATATTTTCTTACTATCACTGTGATTTTATTTTTGGAATATGTAATATTTAGAAGGATGTTCCTTAGTTTCTAAATATTTTGAGATGTTATAGTTATCTCATTATTTTTTCGACTTTTGCTTTCACTTCATATAGAGAATATACTATGTATGGCTCCAATACTATAAAATTTGTTGAGAATTATTTTATGGTCCAATATATAGTCTATTTTTGTTGATTATCCATATCCAACTGAAAAGAAAATGTATTCTGCAGTTATACTGTGCAGTGTTCTATGTGTTTCCATTAGACAACGTATGTTAATTATGTTGCCTAATTATCTTATGTTGTTACTAATTTTTGCCTGGTTATTTTATGTTATTGAGAATTGTCCATTAAAATCTTTCTCTATTTGTCTATATCTCCTTTCATTTCTTTTAGCATTTTTCTTTGTATGTTTTGAGGCTATATTATTAGGTGCATGTGAATTTAGAATTTTATTTCTTTGTTTTAAATTGATTCAAATGATTAAATGTTTTTATTTATCTCTAGTAATATTTCTTGCTTTAAGGTCTACCTTGTCTGATATTAACATAGCTATACAACATTTAGTGTTTGTATCATATATTTTTTCCATCCTTTTACTTCCAATTTTTATGTCTCACTGTACTTTGTGTGTGTTTTATAAACAACATATAGTTGTTATTTTTATGCAGCTATCTCTTCTTTGTCTTTTAATCTGAATATGTTTTCTATTTATTTTTCTTTTTTTGAGGAAGATTAGCCCAGAGCTAACATCTGCTGCCAATCCTTTTCTTTTTGCTGAGGAAGACCGGCCCTGAGCTAACATCCATGCCATCTTCCTCTACTTTATATGTGGGACGCCTGCCACAGCATGGCTTGCCAAGTGGTGCACAGATTTGCACCTGGAATCCAAATTGGTGAACCCTAGGCCTCCAAAGTGGAACCCGCAAACCCAACCACTGCGCCACTGGGCTGGCCCCTCTATTTACCTTTAATGTAATCATTGATATATGCATTTGAGTTTATATCTATCATTTTACTACTTGTTTTCTCTTAGCCCTACTTTTTCTTTACTCTTTTTCTTTTCCTTTTTGCTTTCTTTCTAAATTAATTATGTATTTTTATTCCATTTTTACTCTATATTAACTTGTTGGGTGTTTTTATTTTTAGTGATTGTTCTGTAAATCACAAGGCCTATTCATGACTTATCAAGGAAAATTTTAAGTTTTCCCTTTCTACATTCTACATTCTGCACAAGGTAAGAATTTTAGAACAGTTTGTTTTCTCTTTCCTGTCTTTCAACTTCTCCAGTACTATTTTTCAGTCTTTTAATTCCATGTACATTTTAAACCCCAGGAGATATTATTTTTATTATTATTTTATACATCATTATTAATTTACTTGTTCCTACATATTTATCCTTTTGTTGTTCTTCTGTATTTACAAGTGATACACTTTCCATCTGGGGTCATTTTCCACTGCCTAAACATTCCTACCAGGATTTCTTTTATTTCAGACATACTGTTGATGAATTCTCTCATCTTTTATTTTTCTGAATGTTTTTATTTTGTCTTCATTTTTCTATGTATTTTCACTGGGTATAAATTTTAAGTGGGCCTTTTTTTGCTCAGCTTTTTGAAGATGGCATTTTGTTGTTTTTATGTGTTGAATTGTGTCCCCCAAAAAGATATGTTGAAGATCTAACTGCCAGTATCTCAGAATGTAACCTTTTTTTGGAAATAGGGTCTTTATAGAGCTAATTGATTTACAATGAGGTCATTAGCATGAGCTCTAATGTAATATGACTGGTGTTCTTATAAAAAGGGGCAATTGGAACACAGAGTCAGACACACACATATGGAAGATGATGTGAAGAGACACAGGGAGGATGCTATATGAAGATAGAAGATCGGAGTGATATATCTATAATCCCCAGAATGCTAAAGATTGCTGGCAAGCCACCAAAAGTTGGAAAGAGTCAAAGAATGATTCATCTACAAGCTTCAGAGGGAACATGGCCCTCCTGACACCTTTATTTTATACTTCTAACCTCCAGAACTAAGAGACAATAAATTTCTGTTTCTTTAAGTCAGCCAGTTTGTGGTACTTTGTTACAGTAGCCCTAGCAAGCTGATGCAATTTCCTCTGACTTCTTCTTTTCTGTTGAAGTCTGTTAATCCTTCGAAAGTGTTGGATCATTTTTCTCTGTTTGTTTTAAGATTTTCCTTTTGTCTTTGGTCTTCAGTAGTTTGATTCTTGTGTACCTATATGTGATTGTCTTTGTATACATCCTCTTTGGGTCCCATGTTTCTTTGACCTGTGACTTGATGTATTTCATAAGTTTAGAAATATTCTTTGAAGTATCTTTTCTTATAATAATTTTCCACATTTCTTATCTCCGTCTGGAAATGCAATTATACATTATGTTAATCCTATTCACCAACTTCCATATGTCTTGTGTCATTTTCTGCATTTTCAATGTTTTGTCTCAATACTACAATCTGGATAGTTCCTACTGATCTATCTTCGAATTCACTAATCCTCTCTCTCTCTGTTAAATCCATATTTTGAATTATCAGTGATAGGTTATTTTATTTTTTTAGGTCTGGAATTTCCACTTGATTCTTTATTATATATTCCAATTCGCTTGTGATATTTGCTATATTTCAGAAAACTTCATCATTGAATTTATTAATCATAGGTATTTGAATATCTGGTTTGGATGACTGCAATATCCATATCATCTATGAATCTGTTTTATTGCGTAAATGTTCTCTTGACTTTCTGTCATTTGGTCTCATTTACTGGCAAGCCTGGTAATTTCAGATTGTCTGCCAGACATTGTATATGAAAAATTATAGGTGCTTTGATTGATGCTATCTTCCTCCAGACAGAAGTTAATCATCCTCTGGCAGTAAATAGATATAAGAAAGCCATTTTAATACAATCAGGCATTGAGATTCTTCAAGGCTATTTTTCAGATTTGTGATGTTCTGCTGTCTCTGATTTTCTCTTACTCCTACAGTGTAGCCCTCCATAGGTCTCAACAGAATGCCTGAGGTTGTACCATGATCTCTCCATCAGGGAGAGATTTCAATGCCAAGATTCGTCATTTCAAAACTATGAGTCAGGTAAAATCTTCAATCTCCTGTTTAGCCTCATCAGTTGCTTTTTTGCTCAATTTCTTGACCTCTTGCTCTAGGCATAGGAAGCTTAGGAATTGGCTTTTTTTTTGAGAGGGAAAATTGAACACAGAACATAGGGTTAATTCCCCTGTGGTTCTCCTTTCTCTGAGATCTTTGGTTTCTTGAATATAGGGTGCCTATTTTTTGTCTCTTGAGGCTAGTGAGTCTGCAACAAGCACTAGGATTTCTATTTAGGCTCTAGGCTTTTCTACACAAATGAACCAAGTGGAAAATACTTTGTTGATTATAGGACTCAACTCAGTGATTTTTCCTTCCTCTGAGATCTTAGCCCATGAAATCTGTTGGCCTTCGTTGATCTCTATTGTCTTCAAATGCTGTTTTGTTAAATATATATTATTTTATTCCATTTTTATCTACCATTCTCTAGGAGATTTGTTTTTCTTTCTCTAACACAAACTTCTCCTTTATACCCAAGAACTCCTTTTTGAAAAAATGTTTGTACTTTATCTTTTATTTTCTCTTCTCTATACCTTTCCATCATTTTTCTTATGTTCTCCATCCTGTTAGTAAATAAAAAATGATCTAATCATGGAGATTAGCATAAGGATTGATGCTAATGATATATTCACCAAAAAGAAAGGGATAGCCATAAATGTTGAATAAATTTAAAGAGAAAGCCATCAGTTCTACTCTACAGTTGTCTATTCTTTTCCACATTCTCTCTTCCCCCAAGCAACACTTTTTGAACTGATCCAGGTATCAAATCCAATGTTTCCACCACTTTTAAACTTTCTGTCATGATCCTTTGCTTCACTTCCTTCTTTAGATTTCATATTCATCACTAGAAGCATTTCTTTTCAAATGTGTTCAACCATGTTGCTCTCTCTCCATCAGTGGTTGACCATACAGTCCTAGTTTTTACCAGTTGTCCTTGAGTAATTATTAGTAGCACCCTTTTACTTTCATAATTATTCCTAATATTAGATGACTAATATTATATTGCTATCCATTAAGCACACACACTCAGCAGGATCTCCATCTTGGCTGAAACAAAATATGCAAATTCTCTATTGATCTGCAGACTAATTTATCCAACTACCTGTCTGACTTCTGTTCTGGAAAGTCTGATAGCTATCTCATAATTAATATGCCCAAAACAGATTTTTTTTCCTCCCCACCCAATCTCCTTAAACTAGTCCTCTTCCTGAATCTTTAATTACTATAAATGACACTAACATTCACCTAGTTGCTAAGGAAATAAATCTGGGAGTCGTCTTTAGTTTTTACCCTTCTTGATATCTAAGAAATTTATTTTGAATCCTTTTACTTCTCTCCATTTCCACTGCCACCCCTGCATTCTAATATAGCATACATCATTCCTGGATTGTGATAAGAGCTTCTCAATATCGCTCAGTCCGTTCTCTACATGGATCCAACATTAATATTTTTAAAATGTAAAGATTGTGAATGGGAGCTGATAATAGGTGATATAGCTTGAGAAAGATAAATAAGAAAGTAATCCAAGCAGCATAGTTTTTCCTGAATAAGGGACCCAATCACTAAATGGTTTGTAGTAAGAAATGGTCTTAGAGTCTGATGGCATTCTTGCCCGACTCAAGGGCTTTATATCTTAGCTTCAGGAGTGTCCCATTGATCTCAGGCCCATAGAGTCTTGTTTGATCTGCTCATTATCTCAGATCATTCTCCTCATCACCCAGCACCAGCCAGAATGGCCTCCTTTCAATTCTGGTCCTTTACATTATTTTTCCTTCTCTTTGTAATTCTTACCACTTATCTCTTCCACTTCATCTTTTAAGCATCAGTTCAACAATCATCTCCCTGTTATCTTTGTGTTAAAATGACCTCTGTCTTAAATGACCTGTTATTCTTTATCATGCCATATGACTTATTGATTTTGCAAGATATATGACAGTGCAAAAGTATTTTTTGTTTTCATTGTTGTTTACCTGTGCATTGTTTATTTCTGCTGCTGTAATAATGTTTTAGGAACAATATCTATCTTGTTTACTTCTGTAGCCCCTAGAACAATATCCGGCTTAGAGTAGGTGCTCCCTGAATAATTATTGAATAAACAAATTTTTGAAAGGGTGCTACAGTTTCTTCCAAAGTTCCAAAAAAGTTCTAAATAAGCTATTATTTTGCTAAAATGAAATATAATTTCTCAAGTATTAGTCTTTGTAATAAAAATGATTTATTTTCAGTTTTATATTTTGATTTTATATATAGTAGAGCCAATTATGTTTTATTGCAAGTCTAAAGCAGTTTTGTTATATCCTACATCAAACAGGTTCTACGAGCCTTCCAGGAAAACTAAACTGTATTTATTACATTGTTTCTGTATGAAAATATGGTCCGTGGTCCAAGTAACAAAAATTTACTTTCCAAAAAACTTTGAGTTCAATGATGACAATCTATACTGAGTTCTGCACAATTGTTAAACTTTTAGGTTAGAAACTAAGTTTCATTAAGAACATCCTGGGGCCCGCCCGAGGCCCAGTGGTTAAATTCATCCACTCCGCGTTAGTGGCCCAGGGTTTGCTGGTTCAGATCCTGGGTGCCAACAAATACACCACTCATCAAGCCATGCTATGGTAGCATCCCACATAGAAGACTAGAATGACTTACAACTAGGATATACAGCTATACACTGGGGCTTTCGGGAGAAGAAAACAGAAGAAGAAGATTGGCAACAGATATTAGCTCAGGGCCAATCTTCCTCACCAAAAAGCATACCTTAAAAAATAAAAATAAAGAAGAAAAGAAAAGGACATCATGCAGCAACTATATTAAGTCCTGTTTTCAGAAGCAGGCAAGGTGTAAATGGCAAATAGGTAAATATAGTCCTTTATACGGAACAAGGAAGGTGTATAGTGTTTAACTTCAGCCTTGTGTTAGGTACATTCTGCTCTTGACATTGGATTTGAGTGCAATACCCTAAGCGCCTGGACAATCAGAAAGGGAGTCCTTCAATGGATCTCTTTACTGAAGACCATCTAAAAACACCATTAAATAAGAAGATATATATTGGTACATGTTTCCTGGTTGTTTAAAAAAATTGAAGGTTGATGCAGCTTTGAAGCTAAGCCCACATTCGCAGGCTATTGGCCAAGAATCAAACTAGCTCAAACGCTTTGTACTTGGGGTCCTAGCAATATATTTGTTAATTTAGACAACGCATGGAGAGGGGTAGGACTCTCCCTACATAGCACTTTTAATTTTTAATAACGATGACTATCTGGATTTTTAATTCTCTATTTTATTCTGTCAAATAGGGAAAAAAATTCTTTTAAAGAAATAATAGAGCATGAGAATGATAAACACTGAATTCGTGGCAGTAATTATTGCTGGGAGGGAGGGAATAAGATCAGCGCACCAATGTAATCTTTTTCTCTTTTCAAAAAAGGATTTCATGCAAAAACAAAACAAGGATCTCAAGCAAATGCTGGTAGAGAGTCCATACGACGTACTTATTTGCAGGTATGAATGATTTTACAATAAAAATGAGTTTCAGAAAAATGTAGCTCAAAAAAGCTACAATAACATCCTCTGGAAAGAAGTGTGTAAGGAGAAGGGGAATGTTTTGTCCATAAATACTCAAACCTTTCTTAGTCTGAGATACAAAAGTTGCCCCCCTCAAGTTTACGTGCTTCTCTCTAGCCAACTGGTTTGTGAGATTAATAGTGGGCTATATTCTCTACTATTTAGCCCCAGTATTTTTACTTTCTTAAGTAATTATTTTATTTTACTTTATTTATGTGAGAGATTATTATTTTTTAAATGAACAGGAATTTAACATGCTTTTTCTGGCCAGGAATGAAAATATAATATACACAAACACAGATAGTATCCAAATCCTGTATTAATAATTGCAAAGTCAAAGTGTTATTCCTATAAAAAATTATATAAATTTAGTGGCTGTCAGGGAAGAATTAAAAATACCTCCATGTCCATATATCAGCAGAACTCTGTTTATACTTGTTATTCTTAAATGGATTTTATTTTCCTTAAAGTTCAGCAAAACAATTTGATCTTTAAAAATTTTGGACAAGAAAGAAAATGAGTTAGAACTGTGATATAATAAACAAATATTTCACATTAAGATTATGTGCGTGTGTATTTTCCTCATATTGTTGGAATACATTTTTCTTCTTGCAAGCCTAATGTTAGGCATAAAACTTCCCATAACAGACTGTATTGGTCAATGTGTCCCTGGAAGAAGGTGCTTTGTATCTCAGGGGTAGCATAAGCACCATTAGATGTGGTGTTGCTATGGTAACTGCTTTTTTTTTTAATTGAATAGCATAGTAAGTAGTCTTATAAAACCCACCAACCCATAACTTTCTAGGGCCTTAAGGCAGATTCAACTTAAGCACCTTCTCTTTGTCTTTCTTTTTTCAACCTAAGGGATTCAGGCGTTTGGGTGTACCTGTTTCATGAACTCATGTGCCTTGGAACTTAAATCTTCAGTTTGTTGACCACAGATAATTTCTAGACAGGCGCTCAAGGTACTTCTATAATCAAGAAAAGAATACAAAATTTCAGCTGCATAAAAACAAAAGCAAACTTCCTCATAAGGCCATGTCTATAAAACTCAAACTGAATAAGACCCCAGTATTTGATCATTTGATTTCACCAGAACTTGTTTACACTAGGCACAGTGCAAAGAAATCATTCTAGACACACAAGAGCCACAAAGAGTGTTGTGTCAAAATAAATCTTGGGCATTGGCTCACATATTTTAGTTTAAATGGAAATTCTCCTAGGATCCAAGAGTCTTATTTTCCTTTCTGAATCAAACACACACCTTGCAAAATATCTGTGCCTTAGGGCAGAGATACTGCATGGGGTCAAATAAAATCTATTGTAACTCCCTCCCCACTCCCTTTGCTTCCTAGAGACAATAGTTCTTTCTGGTTCTTTTGCTAGTTATTTATGTTTAAAATGTTAATACATCTCTTTAAAAATAAAATAAATATGTAAGAATTGCTACTGCTCTGTAGGAAAGTAGAGCTGTTTTAAGCTATTCTACCTGTGGAAGAGAGGGCATTGTGGTATGATTAAAAGACCATTCCAATAATATTAATCTAGTGTCAACAAATTCTCTCTTCCTACTCAGTAACATTATGATTTTCCCAGAAGACTGGGGATAACCACAATTAGAGATAACTGTCTGTAAGTTTATATTGGGTATTGATCCTTCATAATATCAAAGAAACACAAAGTTGAGAGTTTAGAATTTACCTTGTCCAATTTCCCATGCATTTAGAGATCCTTTTCATGATACTACCTAAAGTTAACCTAGAAATATGTTTCCATCTGATCTCTTAGTGCTCCTAAATTTTTATGCAACTCAAATATAGCTGATAATTGCTTTCTCAAAAATTTTAGCATCTTTTTACAAGGTGAATAATTTAGTTTATTTTTAGATAATGAATAAATACCACAGCAAAGTGGGTAATTATGACAGTTTACTCTTTGCAGGGTATTCCTCTGCCAAAATCAGAGAAAACCCAGAGGAAATAAGGGAGCTGGAAGAAGGAATTAAATATGAGAATGAAACATACTAATAGTATCTTTGGAAGAAGCATATCACATTGAACCGAGGTTATGGAGAACTCTAGGTGAGACGTGTTGGCAGATACTCCTCCTTGAGTCTCTTCGCTTCTACTGTCTTGCTGAGTGTGAAGAGACTTCAATGCCCTAACCACTCTTCACTCGCTTATTTTTCAGTGTGTTTGCAGTGAGCATCCATGAAGGATGAGATAATGTCTCTGTGACAAAGAGCAGACTTGCTTACTACTTGCTGTAAAACAGCAGATTCCCAATCTCAATGTCCCCTGGCAGTAAGGCAAAGCCACTGCAGGTGTAATATCAATCCTGGCTCTCTGCATCACCCCTGTGAGATATAAGGGCCAAGAGGTAAAGGATGCAAACATGCCAGTGTTTATGCTGTTTGTTTTCCTGTAAGTAATGAAGTCCTTTGTCTCTGACTCAGGAGTCTTACGTCTTCTGGCAGCATCCATGAAGCAGTAACAGGCTTACTTCTTAGCTTCTAAGTAGCGTAAAATCTCAGACTAGATAGGAGGAAGTTACATTAATTTACCCTTGCATTCTTTTAGGGGTAGCATTAATAGACCACCAAAGCTAACCTGATTCTTGCTAGAAAAAGAGGGCTATAATTTAATTACTCTAAATCTGAAGTCATTGTCTTGGTAGATGTCCTAAAAACATGTAGAACTTTTCTTTAAGCACATACAAAATAGGGAAAGGATAGCACTGCTCAAAGGTATGTATTAGTTCTTTAATAAAATGAGGATTTTTTTTACCCCCGAGGCAGGGAAATTTTAGACTAACATTATTCTGCCATACTACTTGGAAACAGAATTTTGGACTTTTATGACCTATGTGTTTGTATGGTATAAAATAATTCTGAATCTGTCACACATAGAATCCTGGAATGGTCTGCAGACATTGCCGCCTTCTTGCAGAAGATGCATTTGGGTCCTTTCTGGATTTGCTAGGCATCTCAGTTTTCAGGTGAAATGTCAAATGTGTGCCTCCACAGATATCTGCTTGGGCATAAGTATTTGTATTCACTTGATAACAGGCCAACTGTCTCCTTGATCAGAGTAGACAATTTGGAATGTACTGATGCTCCAAAACTATCAAATCCACAAGTGGGAGAAATAATACCTAGGAACATAATCTGAAGAACATGTAGGCAATCTATTTCTCTAAACCATTGTTTCTCAACTTCTACTTTTTTTTTAATTGTCCCTTCATAGAGCCTTTTTAGGCATTCCTTCCTCCCTCCAATATCCTCCCTGCTCCCAGTGAAATTCGAATACCAGAGATATATGGTAGACATGTTTCTGTGCTGTGGCCCTGTGGAGAGCCACAACCACTGTAATACCTAAGGTTTTATGCCTCCTAAGAACCAATTGTCAGCCCCCTGTGGATGACATTGCCCATGTTGAGAACTCATGCTCTAAACACTCTAAAAATCCATCCCTAGACTCAGCTGTATATTTCTCTGCCTATTCTGTTATATTGTCTCTCAATAGTCTTTTATTTTTTACTGCCTTGTGCTTTGGAGTGATGCTGATATTTAGCAATACTGTAAGAAATAGCACCATGAAACTACCGTAAGGCTAGTAATAAACTGGTCATTGGAGGCAGCATAGCACAATGATTACAAGTTGCATCTGACTATGTGAATTTAGATCTTGACATTATCATTTACTAGCTCTGGGATCCTAGGCATGTTGCTTAGCATCTCTAAGTCTCCGTTTGTCCACGTGTCAAATGAGGATGATAATAGTACTCAAACCATAGGCTTTTTAAGAATTAAGGATAAAAATTTATGTCAATATTTGACCTAGAGTAAAATGTTCAGCAATATTAGCTCTTATATACCTACAATTATGCAGGGTCCTCTCCTCAAAAACTCAGTAGGATGCTCTCTCTGATCATACTATCAAGAATAGTGAGTAATTGATTTTACCCTAGGAGTAGATATTGAGAATAGTGATTGATCAGATTTCCTTCTTTTTGCCATCTGATAGAAAGTTTAAAGTCCAATTTGTGTTTTGCCCATACCAATTACATAGTAATTCATAATATATATTTTATCCCTCGTATCAAATTATTCCTGTACTCTTATTTTCCCTTCTTATTTAGCTTGGATATTGGGATCATACAGTTCTGTGTTTGAGTCCTGCATCCATTATTCATTAGCTGGTTAACTTCAGCTGAGTTATTTCACCTCCTTAACTTCCCTTGTTTTCATTTATAAAATGAGGTCAGTATCGGTACCTCAATAAGAGGATTGTTTCGAGGAAGGTACATGATGCCTAATGAATAATAAGAATCCTTTAAGTTACTATTCATGTTATCTTGCCATATTTATTATATTTACGTAAACCATTATAAGTCTTTTTTATTTCAGGTAAGGAGATGAATAAATAAAAAATACCTAGAATGTTGCTGCTATGCTCTGAATGTTTTTGTCCCCCCAAAATTCATATTTGAAATGTGATGGTATTAGGAGGTGAGGTGTTTAGGAGTTACTTAAATTATGAGAGTGGAGCCCTCAGGAGTGGAATTAGTGCTTTTACTAAAGAAAGCCATAGAGCTCCCTAGCCCCGTCCACCATGTGAGGATATTATGAGAAGTCTGTGACCCAGAAGAGAGCCCTTGTCTGACCGTGTAGGCACTCTGATCTTGGACTTCCAGGCTTTACTACTGTGAAAAATAAATTTCTTTTGTTTATAAGCTACCCAGTATGTAATATTTTGTTATAGCAGGCTGAACACACTAAGACAGTTGCCATGACAACAATGCCCCCTCTATCAGGGTTAAGGTCTCATATTTTTTCATACTGTTATGTGAGCCTCCTTGACTAGGAAAGGAGCAACAAAGGTGACCCAACACCACTCTAGTCATCATTGCAGATCCTTATGTGCAAGACTCCAACTGTGTTGACATTGACCTATGACCTGTGGATGAATGAGAATGAGAATTTGCACAGTATCATGAATGGTTTAGTAGGTCAAGCCCTAGAACCAAATTTAGATATCTAGACACTTGTCCTGCAGATCCACACAGCTTTGTTTGTGACACTAGGCAAAGCTACCTGAGCATCCCCATGCCTGTCTCTCACATCTGCTAGTGGAAAGAGTTGTCTCTTTGTTTCTTTGCTCCCAGGGTGTGCACTAGCATCTGTAAAAGTCCTCAGTCTGGATTAAAGTCCTAACTTCCTCACTTCACTTGTGTGAACTTAGCCAAGTTATTTTACCTCCTTGTTTTCTCATCCATAAAATGGAAATAATAACATTCATAGATGTGGTGAGAATGATGTAAGTGAACTTACATATAAAAATATAAAGTATTGTGACTAGTCCATAGTAGACCCTTTGTAAATATAAATTTAACTCATTTCCCTTTTCTTAGTGGGAAAATCAGGGGTTTCAGATTATTTTATATTTTATAATTTTATATTTATATTATTATTAATCAGGGTTTTCTATTATTGATCCTTAGCTTGGTGATAGAAAAGATAAAGGATTCATTTCCCTAAATCTCTATATTGCATTCATTTAACCTAGTTAAAATAGACCTCAACACAAGGCCCAAAGACAGAGTTCTCTACACACCTTAGCTCCTGCTTATCTCTTAGAGAAGTTTGCCTCTGCATGGGTGAAATTATGAGGTAGGTATGAATGAAGAAAGGGGAAGAGGGAGGGGAGGTAGGTGTTTAAGATTTTTTCTCCTTGTTAGTAGTGGTGCCATGGGGAATGTAGTTTCTGAGACGGCATGTGGTCAGTAGAATTCTAAGATGATCCCCAAGGATCCACATTCATGTATAATTCCTTCTCTTTAACTATGAAAGGAGCCTTTGAATATGATAGTACATCTCTCCAATTAAGTTATACGGCAAAAGGGATTTTGCAAATGTGATTTTGATTACTACTGAGTTAAACTAGAGTTAATCAAAAGGAAGATTATTTGACTGGGCCTGAGCTAATCATATAAGCTCTTTGAATCTGGGTCTAGAGGATGAAGACAAACAAAGTCAAAGATTTGAAGCATGAGAGGATTTGAATTGTCACTGCTAGCTTGAATATGGAGGGGGCCACAAGGCAAGGAATGTAGGTGACCCTTAGGAGCTGAGAGCGGACCCTGGCTGACAGCCAGCCAAGTAAAAGGAACCTCAGTCCTACAACTGCAAGAAATTAAATTCTACCAACAACAAGAATAAGCTTGGAGGTGGATTTTCCCTCAGAGCATCCAAATGAGATCTCAGTCTGCCTGACACTTTCATCTCAGATTATGAGACCTTGAGCAAGGAAACCAGTCATTCTATGCCCAGACTCCTGACCTATGGAAATGGTGACGTAATAAATTTGTGCTGCTTTAAGATGCTGGGTTTGTAGCAATTTATTGCACAGCAATAGAAAACCAATACACTCTCAGTGGTATATAACAGCTTACAGAGATGCCCAAGGCAGTGCCAAGGAATAGCCAGAAGCTCCATCCTATCTATTTCAGCATTAGCTCCACCACTGGTAGACATTATCCTCTTGAGCTAAACCCCCTCAGATTTAGCAACTTCACTCCCACCTACAGCTTGGGAATGAGGTCCTGGGAGTCCCTCATTGGCATGGCCTCTAATTAATCACTCAACATGCCAGACTATTCTGAAGTAGTCAGTTCTTATCTTTGATTCTGTACATATGACATGCTCATTTATTTCTTGCTGCCTTTGAATTGCCTTTCTTTCCTTCTCCACTATCAATATTTAAATCATACTAGATTCTAAGTTCTTGGGATTATGGAAAGGAGAAGGAATCATAGAAATGAATGTACCACCAGAACAGAACCAGATAATGCACAGAAAGCTGCAGTGGAAGTGGGAACCCTTCTTCCTGGCAGAGAAAGGAAAGGCTCTATGCTCAAATTTGTCAAGCAGTGAGAGCAAAAATTGGCTGTGGGGTAGTGATCAAGGAATTAATTAACATTGTCTCTATTAAACAACTGAACCAGTAACGTCTTGGTATCCATAACCCCACTTCCACTCATACAGCATGACTCAGTCATATCCATCCTATGATACATCCAGAGAGCTTCCATTTAAGAAAATGGAACAGTCTGCCAGGGGATAATTAGGGACCATAGGTGTAGGTGCTGGTACATGAAAAAGTAGAGCAAAGACTAATGTAAATCTTCCAAAAGACAAGGAGTTTTAAAAGAAAAACAAATCTGACCAAGTGGGGAAAATGATATTGTGTCCTCAGAGTAATTCATATTGGCTAACTCCTCAACTAACTGCCAGTACTCTTTTGATGTACAACTAAAGTCAATAATGTCATAATGCACACTTCATACATGCACACAAAGCCTGCAGTCAGGCCACTCTTTCAAGGGACTACTGGGAAAACAGACCATTTCAACGCAGAGGAAAACTGTATTAGTAACCTGCTAATGTATGTTCAACTGATGTTATGTTCCAAACTGTGTGTTTTTGACTTAAGAGATGGCAGGTGTTTGCGAATGCTGGGACCAAGAAGGCCTTACAGCTGCAGAAAGAGTAACAGTATGAGCTACGGCAGAAAGGTGGAAAAGAGCATGGCACTTTAGAGATAGAATCAAACTTATGAACTATCTACCACGTCAAAACTACTTAGCAGTTCCCTAACAAATATAAATGGATAATCAAGGGTCACCAGACATTTGAATAAAACCTACAACAAGGGGATTTGTAAAAGCAGCAAAAGAAGGCTTATAAAAAAGAGTAATGGTTCTGGAAAAGACAGATAATTCAGAAGGGAAAGAGAACTTAAAAATTATGATTTCAGTATTCGCAGAGAGATTTGAGAAGCTATCTTATCCAGAATTTAACAGGATAAAAGAACTAGAAACAGTTCTTGGAAATGATACATATGGTTGTCAAAATAAAACATCGAATAGGATAACTGAATAATAACTTGGACACAAGTTATTAAAGTTGGGATCTGAAAGATTTGTAGACGTTTCTCTCTCCATGCACTCATGTCTAAGAACATAAAGCAAAACGACATAGAGATGAAAAACATGAGAGAAAATATTGAGATGTGAATAATATTTATTAAAAATACATTAAATAAAGAGTTCAGAAAGAAAGTAAAACATATTGTTGAAGACGGAAAATTTCTCTGAGCAGAAGAAAGATTCGTATCTTCAGATTTAAAAGGGGCTACAGAGTAACAGTGTATTAATTTATTGTTTGTGTATTCAACAAGTATTTTTTGAACTCAGTTTATTCAGAACTTTGTGGATATGGAATCGGGTATCAAAAAGAATAAAAAATAATATTTAAAAATCTGTGCTGGGTAGTATTTTAAGATGCGTCCCAAGATTCCCACCCCTTTAACTACACGCCCTATCTAATCTCCCCTTGAGTAGGAGGAGGGACCCACAACCATCATGGATGTTACACTTTATGCTAAGCTACACTATATGGTAAAAGTGAAGGGATTTTGAAGATATAGCTAAAGTCACTAATCGGTCTGAGTCTGACTTTGAGTTAATCAAAAAAGAGATTATTTTAAGTATGCCTGACCTAACCAGGTGAGCTCACTCAAAGAGGACTTAGTACTTTCCTGAGGTCACACACTGGAAGGAGAAATTTTCTCTTTCTGTTGCTGTCTTTGATGAAGCAAGCTGCCATGAGTACTACAGCTTCAAGAAAATGAATTCTACCAACAACCTGAGGGACCATGGAAGTAAATTCTTCCCTAGTCAATTCTCCAGATGAGAATGCAGCCCAGTAAACACCTAGATTTCAGCCTTGTGAGCCCATGAGCAGAGGATTTAGCTAAGCTTTTCCTGAACTTCTGACCTAAGAAACTATGAAACAATTAACAGGTGTTTTAAACTGCTAAATTTGTGGTAATTTGTTAAGCAGCAATAGAAATTTCATACAATATCTACATGCATTATGATGAAATTTCAGAGCCCCAAGTGTAAAGGAAAGCTCCTTAAAGCTTTACAGGAAATTTTGAAAGTTATAGAAATCAGAATAACTTTAGACTTTTCATTAACAAAATAATATTCTAGGAAACAATGGAACAATTCTTTCAATGTTCTGAAGGAAAACGATTCAGAGCTAAACAAATGAGGGAGTGAAATATAGACATTTTCTGACATGCAAGGACTTTGAAAGCATACTGTCCATATGGCACGATTTTGAGAAAATTATAGAATATACAAAAAAATCAATTTGACCTTCATTCTTGGAATAGCCTCCTTAGAGGAGTACACATGAATGTGTGCCAAATGTGTCATTTGGATCTGGAGTATTTGTAATATCGTAGTATTATAAATGCTGCTTATTGCTTTTCTTTTTACATTTTTATTGAGATAGAATATATATAGACTAATGAGCATCAAATTCATTAATCTTTATACGGTTTGATGAATTTTAAGGATGTATACACCTAAGTAATGACTATCAAGGTCAAAATATAGAACATTTCTAGACCCCCCAAAAGGTGCCTTTATGCCCCTTTCCAGTCACATCTCTCCCACCACGAAATGGTGATCACCATTCCCACTTCTATCTGCCTTCATTAGTGTTGTCAGTTCTTGAACTTCATCTAATACACGTGTGTTGTGTATTACTTCGTGCCTGGCTTCTTTGGTTGTGAGGGTCAATCTTATCATTGTGTTTGCCAGTAGTTCATTCCCTTTTCATTGCTGTGTAATATTTAATACATCACTTCATTTATATGTCACAATTTAGCCATTCTTTTGTACATGTGAATTGTTTTCCTTTTTTAGCATTATGAATAAAGCTGCTGGCAACATCCTTTTACAGTACTTTGGTGGATGTGTGTGCTCATTTGCATATGGGCAAATACCTAGGGGTTGGATTGCTGTGTTGTAGATATTTTTATTGTTTTTAACATTTACATTCAACCTGTAGGGAAAACATTGAAGGCTCATATGTAGTAATAAAGTAAATGAAAATAACAAAAATCTTGATGCTTTAAAAGCAAGCATAAGACTGACAGAAAAATTACATAGGAAAATTATAATACTCCAGCCCATTTATTCATATCTACTTAAACATTAGTCAGGATAAACTTCTTGAAACTCTGTTCTGATAATGATTTGCCTCTGCTTAAAAACAATTAAGTGCCTTCCCCTTGCTCTTAGGATAAAGGCAAAACTCCTTAATAAATCCTGGAAAGCTCTGCAGGCCCAGCTTATATTTATCTTTTCTGTCTTATCTCTTTACTCTTCCCAAATTTCTCCACTTGAGTCCTGCTGGGTTCTTTCATATTACACTTGTCATGACTTCTCTGCCACAGTGCCTTCGCATGAACTGTTCATCTGCCTGGAATGCTCTCATTACCATTTTCCTCTTACTTAAAGCTTGCTCATCCTTCAGATCTCTTATCAAGGGTAACCTCTTCTGAGAAGCCATCCCTGACTGTCTTAATATAAATTCTCATAATTATGAACTTCTGGAAAGCACTTGTCATTGAAATTTGTCTTATTATTGATTGATCTTTGTCTTTTTCATTAGGTATTAATTTGCATGATGACAGGGTTTATGTCTGTTTTAACACATCATTTTACTGCCAGAATCTGGCACAGCGTTTGGTCAATGCAGGCACTCAGTAAATATTTATCAAGCAAAAGAAAGAATCTTACATGGTGGAGATAACCTTGAAAATGAAGAACCAGTATAATTTTAAATTATGAAGCTAATCCCTTGCAGAACAGAAAATAATACTATAATATAAATTGGAATGGAGATGGGTGAAGACTCTAGTAAGAGAACTAAATTCCTCTTTTTTCTAGAGTAGAATCTGTATAAGCTATGAAAAGCCTAGTACTTATAAATATAGTGATAATCACTACAAGAACTAGAATTAGAAATGTTTAAACATAATTATCTCTGAGAAATAATAATATTGCTGGGGCTGCGCAATAGAGACTGGGGAGGTGGATTTTAATTTTAAAACTTTTACTCTTATTTTTAATTTATTTTACTGTATTACATTTATTATAAAATATAACAGAAAGATAAGACTCAAGGTTACTATACATACCCAGCTTTAGAAAACTTCAGAAGACTGGGGAACCTAATTTGCATATCTGTCCCTGTGTCGGTATAGGGTAAGGCACGTGTGAATAGGTGAGGTTGTGGAAAAATTTCCTACATCTGTGATAAATTCAAGCCTTCTGGGGTAAAGTGAAGGAAGGAAGCCGCACTGATTTGAAAGCTCGCAAAAGTAAAAATAGATCTTAGAAGTTCATGTAGTCAAATGTCCAGGTTCCCTGGAGTTAGTTCAGGCAATCAGGGATTAGGACAAAACATCACTGGCCTGGATGGTTCCTCCATCTGCTCCCACACTGGTCACAAGTCAAGTAGTGGCAGTAGCAAACCAAAATTGGTCATCTAGCACAATGCAAGAGTGGAACAGAGAGAACAAAATATTCACGTTATGGATTTCAAATAGAAGAGCTCAACAGCTGAGCAGGACCAAATGTTTTTAATCTAACTGGTGAATCTGAGCTGAAGATTAGGAATATCAGGAGAAAACTTGGTAGCAGAAAGCAGAGTCTTGGGGGCAGGGTGGTCCGCATTAATTTTGGTACACCACAACTGACTTACGGTCTCACCAACTCTCTTAAAGGGCCAGGATCTTGCCTTCTGGGCTGTGTCACTGAACATGTCCAGTATATGCCAACCTGCCCCCTAAATTTCAGCACAAAGCAAACTCTGTTTTGAAGCCTTTCTATGGCCTAGAGCCAGAAATAATCTCTCTCTCCTCCCTCTCCCAAAGTATGTTTTCCAAATTTTTACAGCATTTAGCACATTATATTGTGTACTCTGGTTTTTTTTTTTTTTAAAGATTTTACTTTTTTCCTTTTTCTCCCCAAAGCCCCTCTGGTACATAGTTGTATATTCTTCGTTGTGGGTCCTTCTAGTTGTGGTATGTGGGACGCCGCCTCAGCGTGGTTTGATGAGCAGTGCCATGTCCGCGCCCAGGATTCGAACTAACGAAACACTGGGCCGCCTGCAGCGGAGCTCGCGAACTTAACCACTCGGCCACGGGGCCAGCCCTGTGTACTCTGGTTTTGTATGTGCATTTCTTACTTCCCTCATTAATCTACAAGCTCATGAAAATTCGGGTATATGCATTTGTCACAGGGACTGGCCATGGACATTGCACATCACTGCTAAAAGAAGATTCAATAGTAGATTAAATAATAGCTGAGGACCTCATGATGAAAATTTTTGCCCATCTCTTTTGAGACTGAATTGTCGTATGCAATGTGGCTTATGACTATGCTTTGGTTAGTGTCACAGAATTCAGAACTTATATTGCCATATACATGCTGTAAGTATATACTATTGTTTCCATTTGTAACATTTAGGGGAATGGAAATATTTTCTATCAGTGTTAACAATTACAGCACATCTTTCTATATCAGATATTTGTGTCAAGCAACTAGACATTGATTTTCATTAATAAGAACTGAGAAGATATTTGAATAGGTCTGTTTTTAATAATAACAATGATTTGTGCAGGCTGCTTAGTTTAAGCTACTTTCTAAGATTATATCATTTAAACCCTTATATAAGTTATAATATTCTTCCACAAAGACAAACTAAGACTCTACATATCCATTGTCTATAAACCTAAAATAGTAATGAAAATGTCCTAAAGAGAAGAAATAGAAGCAAAATTCATGCTACATTCAAAGCAAGCAATTTCTGTGATTTTAAGTATATGCAAAGAAATTGTGTGTAACCTACACATTCAAGTTGTGACTTCTAAGAAATAAAGAGGTAGGGTCTACTTATGTTCCAGGGAATTCCTTTCTTCCTCTTCTAAGGCTGTTATCTCTTTTTGTGTTACTATGGATGAAACTGGTGTAGAACATAAAAAACAGAATTGATATTTCATCCTTGAATAATACAGAAGATAACGTATGCAGGAAAGTTTTTCCAAAGCATGTCTGAGTATATACTTTTGAATTTAACTGGAAAACATGTCATTCCATTCAGAACTCTGAATTAAGATGCACTATTTTTTGCTGAAGGCTATTTTAAATTAGGCTAATAAATTGCTACTCTCTGCCTTGCGTGATAATGCATTACATTATCTACTGATGTACATGTATTGTTTGACTCTAATGGTGTGGAAATTAAATGTTAGACATGGGCCAGATGTTCCTATAGATGAATATGAAGTATGACTCTGGCACAGTTATGTCCCATTGGGACAAAAAGAAGAAAGCAATAACCAACAATAATAACAACCACCACAAAAAAAAACATTCTCTGATATTGGTCTCTAGTAAGAACTAACATCGTGCAAGCCTAGATTCTCTCTTAGTCCTTGTCTTTGAGGAGTGTTATAAATGTCAGCAGTATTTGCACCTTTTCTTGAGGAAAGAAATCTTATTTCTTAAAATACAGAATAAAGTAAAATCGTGAATATAAAACTAACTGGAGGGGTGTCCAGAGACGGTAAATATTTGTCATCTTTTTTTGACAGACAGGCGCAGCCTAGAATGTTTCCTCAGATTGTACACCTCAACATGGCAGTGAGATTTCCATGCGTCATTCCTCTTCTCTGCAAAGAATTCACAGCAGGGTAGGAGGAATATGGGAGCTGGGGGAAGGGAAATGACAAGCAAATGGGCCTTTTGGTGAATTTTAATGAACGTTCCCTGCTGACTTTAGCCCCATTGGAAAGAAGGGGGAAAAAACCCATAATATCCTATTTGAGGCTAACTTACGAATGGAATCATAACTCAAACAGTAGAAACATGTGACAGGAATGAGGTGGGGGCGAGGAAGTACACAGGATGTTTGCTGCTGCTGCTTCTACTGATGTTAATCAGACTACCAATAACATGTAGATACTTCTTGAAAATGGTCAAAGAGTATGAACGGTCAGGAGATGAATACATGCATCATCTTACCATATATCAGTCACCCACTCATTAAAAAATATTTTTGCAGATCTGTAGTGATGGATGTAAGGGGTGGGCTTTTGGAAGCTTTGAGGTAATGTACTTCAGTTATGGATAAAAAGGTAAAGAAGGAAATCTATGGGTATGTTCAATAATATCTGAGGAGAACTGTAGAGAGAGACAAATATAATTCAGTGAACGGCGAGATCAGTGTTTGCAAGTATCTTCTTTTAAAAGAGCTGCTGAATTCCACAAAGAAAATCAAGAAAAAATGTAAGATGGAGAAAGAGAAGAATTTATCCCCTTAAGAGTTATTTCAGCTGCTTGTGTTGCTCTCATTGTTTCCCCTCACTCTCTTGTGGTTTGCTTGAAACATGGGATAGTGAGGGATTCATTGCTTTGCACACTAGAGGTTTTATTTGTATGCTTCTCTTCATTAAGAGTGATATTTCCTCTCTGATTTATGTGAATTCATTTCTTTTTTCTTTATTTATCATTGTTTCTGATTTTTAGTCCAATAAACTTTGATTTCTCAGGAGTAGCCTAACTTTTCTTTTTTGCCTTGTTTTTCTTTCTCTCTTCTTTCTTTCTTCATTATGTCACTTTTGGAAAAAAAAAAAGGCAGTGTTTTGAAAATCTTTTCCTTATTAATCATACAGGTAAAGTAGTCAGTTTTTATCTCTCATGTAAATTTTCTACACAGATGAGTGCCACGCCTTTCTGGATCTCCCTCTCAAGCTGTATGTGAACAGAAACCTATTGTTTTCCCATTAAAAAGTATTATTAATTACATATTCAATATGTTCATGGTGTCATCTGTTCCAGACAAATTAGAAGTGTCTATTTCTGCTTTCCCAGACCATTGAAGTGCATGAAATGACAAGTAACTATCTGGAATTCTCGCCTTCTGGATAAATTGTTTCTGTTTCTCTTAATCCTGGATGTTTTCCTTCCTTATCATCTAATCAAATAGATTCTCATGATTCCTGAAACAGACTTCTTGCAGAATACCCTTTGATAGGTTGATGTTGGTATTTTTATGCTTAACAACTTCTTGGTTTTTCTGCCAAAATAAAAAATTGAAAAACCTTCGTCTCTGGAGGTTTTCTCTTTTTTTCTGTCTTGCTCTTTTTTTATGTCTTAGAAAATACCCTTAATGATGAAGTATATTAAATACAGTCACTGAATAAGGAGAGCAAAAAGAGAGAAATGAGGGAGAACAAGGAGAGAAAACATGAGTCTTGCTCTTGATTGGCCATTTCCTCTAGACTCGCACCTTCAGCACTGGTCAGTTACATGGATGGACTCAGGAAGAAGGGAAATAGGACACCATTTTGGCCAACATTAGCCTCTACAAGAGGCATCCACAGAATCTAGACTAGCTCACCAGATATCTTATTGGAGTCGGAGACTAAAGCCCTAATTGGCTTTGTCCTCTGGACACATATTTCCTTTGAGGACCTAAAGAAGTAGATGACCGTGGCAGGATAACACGGGAATCCAGGATCCTCAGTAATATTCAAATACTAAATATTGTGTAGTTAGAATGGTATCTTGGTAAAGAATGTGAATTTGGGGGTTAAGCAGGCTTGAAATGGAATCACATCTTCACCACCAACTAGCTGTGTGGTCATGGACAGGTTGTTCATACTCACTCAATCTCAGCTTTCTCATTTGTACAATAAATTGATTATACTACCTACTGCATAGGTAGGTGATTATTATATAATAATAATATATTATAATAATAACCTATGATTATTAAATGAGATATACATAAAAAGGTTTAGCCTGATGCCTACTGCGTACACCCTCAATAGATGTTACCTGCTGTTAGTGGAGCAATAAAAATAATCATAATCACATTAGCGAAGATTAGGAAGAAGGATTATTTTCAAGAGCCCAGTCAGACTCTGGCTGTTGGGGACAGTCAGATAAATTCCCTTTTCTACTTTACTTTCCATGTCAGATTTGTTATGATCCCTGTGAAATAGATGTCATATGTTTTATCAGGTGATCATGACCATTCAGTATATTAATTTGGGTGTAATTAAAACAGACTCAATATTTTTGGAAAATTAATTTTAATTTTTTAAGTCTACTGTAACTGGTCAATCAATTAAATCAACAAAATTAATCAGGTGATCTATCTAAAAAGTGCTAGAGGCTACTGCACAATAAATGCAAGCATTTTCCCTAAATCCAACAACCTTGGCAAATTGCAATCTTGAAATGTAATTGGGGAATTGAGGTTAGCACATGAAACAATATGAATGCAGAGATAAAAACAGAATTATGACAAGGAATTTGCCTTTAAAACCGTTATAAGGTGTACCTATCCACTTTTTGTTGTTAGTACTATCAAGTTGATTCTGACTACTAGTGATCTGTGTACAGCAGAGTAAAACCCTGCTCAGTCTTTCTGTGCCACCTTCTCACCTTCTGGTGCTATATCATACAGTGTGCCACTGCTATTCTTGGGGTTTTCAAGGCCAATTTTTGTCTGTCTAGTGTGGAACTCCACTGAAACCTGTCCACCATGGGTGACACCGTGGGTATTTGAAATACCAGTGGCATAGCTTGTAGCATCACAGCAACACCGAGCTGCCACATTATAACAAGGGATGATGGGTGGTGTTTTTCCACGACTGGGAAACTAACCCAGGCCACAGCAGTGACAGTGCAGAATCTTGACCACTAGACCACCACTCTATTCACTTAGGTTTTTGGTTTTTTGTTTTGATGCTTTTTTTTTCCCTCCAAAGAGTAGCAGGACACTTTCTATGTGAATTCTGAACCTAGTACAATTGCTCCCTTGCTTCTCAAACACTGATTACTTGAAATCAATTTTTCCCAGAAATTGCTAGACTTGAGGTCTTTCATTACATTAACCCAGAATATACAATCTCAGTTTGACCTCTGACATTATTATTTTAAAGAAGTAGGTTTAACATCCAGTCCTGCTTTCTCTAACTTTTGACGTTTACTTCCAATCTTGGCTTTGCTATCCTTAATCTCAGGCTGACAGTGCCAAAAGACTGACCAACATGTTGCCATATTTGTATTGTGTTTTGCAGTTTTCTTTTCACATGTAATTGGTTCATTTAAACATACTATTAGGCATTAAATTATATATCACAGAATGTGTGGGTTGTAAGAGTGCAGATAAGACAAATCAGTAAAAGACGTCATAGCCAAGGACTACTTCATAAAATGGGGGGAACCGAACTGGGTATTGAAGATGGTGTATGATAGTATTTATCTTTCATACCTTCTAACTTCATTCAGTTTTGTCTTGTTTAGTTTTATATAATATATGAATATGTTCTTCCTATATAACATTCAAAACACAAAAAAAATAGAGTAAAGAGTCCCCCCTTTGAAATCTTCCCAGTACGGTTCTCTTTAAATGACTCCAGTCCTTTCTCCACGCGTTTTCACATATGAGTGTGCACACAGAAGGGACACATTTTTAAATAGTAGGGATTATACTCTATTTCATTCTACAACTTTCTTTTCTCTATTGACAACTTGCCTTGGCGAATTTTTTTCTCACACAATATTTTGAGTGAGAGAGAATTCTTGTAACGTAAAACTCACTCTTTTAAAACATACAATTCGGTAGTTTTTAGTGCAGCCATCAATAATATTTATTCCGGAACATTCCATCACCCAAAAAGAAACCCCTTACTCATTAGCAGTTATTTTCCATTCTCCCCTTCCCCAAGCCCCTGGAAAACATTAATCTACTTTATGTCTCTACAGATTTACCTATTCTTGACATTTTATATGAATGGGATGTGTAGTCTCTTGTGCTTGCCTTTTCTCGTGTAGCATAATGTTTTCAAGTCATCCATGTGGTGTCATCTATCAGTACTTCATTTCTCCTTATGGCTGACTATTCCATTGTACAGATATACCAAATACATTTATCCATATGTTTGACCACTCATGTACAAGTTTTCGTGTGGACATATTTTTATATGTTTTCATTTTTCTTGTGTACATACTTAGGATTGGAATTGCTGGGTCACATAGTAACATCCAGTTTGAACTATGGTAACACCAGCTTAAGGAACTGCCAAACTGTTTTCCCATGTGGCTGTGCCATTTTATAATCCCATCAACAGTATATAAAGATTCCAATAACTCCACATCCTTATTATCTGTGTAGTTTTCAGTGTACGAGTCTTACACTTAGTCTTAAATGTTCTGTATTCTTTTGATGTTATTGTAAATGGAATTGTTTTCTTAATTTCACTTTCATATTGTTCCTTACTAATGTATAGAAACACAGTCAGCTTTTGTATGAGATCTTATAACCTGCACCCTTGCCAAACATGTTTTTAGCTCTAGTAGTTTTTGTGTATGTGTGGACTCCTTACAATTTTGTACGTGAAAATGAAGATATCAGAGATAGTTTTACTTTTTCCTTCCAATCTGGATGCCTTTTATTTCATGCTCTTGCTTGTTTTCCCTGGCTAGAATCTCTAGCACAATGTTGAGTAAAAGTATCAGGAAGAGACAGCCTTATCTTGTTCCTGATCTTAGGGGGAAAGTTTTCAGTGTTTCATCTTTAAGTATGATGTTAGATTTGAGTTTATCATAGATGCCCTGTATCTGATTGAGGAAGTTCCTTTTTACTCCTAGTTTTTTGAGTGTTATCATCGTGAAAGGATATTGAATTTTGTCAAATGCTTTTTCTGTCCCCACTGAGATAAAAATGTATTTTTGTTCTTTATTCTATTAGTGTGATATATTATATTGAATGATTTTCAAACTCTTACCAAATCTTACATTCCTGGGATAAATCTCACTTGGTCATGGTGTGTAATTCTTTGTATGCATCTCTGGACTTGGTTTGCTAGTATTTTGTTGAAGATCTATATTCATAAAGTATACTATTCTGTAGGGATTTTTTTCCCCTTATGATATGTTTGGTTTTGGTAGCAGGGTGATACTGGCATCATAGAATGAACTGGGAAGTGTTTCCTCACCTTCAAGTGTTCAGAAAATTTTGAGAAGAATTGACTTTAATTCTCTTTAAATATTTGATAGAATTCACCAGTGATGCCAGCTAATCCTGGGCTTTGTTTTGTGTGAAGTTTCTAAATTAGTAATTCAATCTCTACTGGTTATGGGCCTATTCATATTTTTAAATTGCATGGGTCGGTTTGGTAGTTTATGTCTTTCTAGGAATTTGCCCATTTGATCTAGACTATCTAATTTTTTGGCATACAGTGAATTTTATAGATAAATATGACTCATTCTAAATTTCTGAATGATATTCAGAAGTGGGATGGATATACATTAATTTGTTTAGCTATTAACATTTTTTTTCTGACTTTCCCTATTATGAACAGTGTGACAAGGAATAAGAAACAAATTGGTTTCTCTTATTTGAGTGAATTTTTTTGCTGCGATTTAATTTCAGATTTTTATTTTGTCTTCCTCTTATCATGTATATGGAGTAATAATTATTCTAAGTTTCCTGTTCTTTTAATTCCTCAGATTATTATGTTTAACCACATAATTGTCTCACTTTCAGGTCATGTGGATGAGTTTATGTCAAGCATTCCTCAAATTTTGTTTTATCATCTTCTTCCTGAATATACAGGAATACTGCCTTTCCCAGGTTTTCTTGCAGTTATATTAGGACCATGTGACCAGGACTGGAAATAGGCTATAAGAAAAACTGAGCTTTTTCCCTTTTAGGCCAATGGAAAAAAAGTGCAAGAATGAGTCCTCTATGTTCTCTCTTCCTTTGTTTCAATGCTTGCTGGGATTACTGTTAAAATGGCAACAGTCTGACTCTTTGAGTCAACAGCTTGAGATAGCTGCAGGTAGAAGAGCTTTCTAATGTCATCAGACTTTGTTGCACTGTCACTGAGATTCTGGGCTAATTTGTTACCATAGCAGGGTTTAATTTTTCCTGACTAATGCAAATGGGTATCCATTTACTCCCCTAATCCTTACCATCTTTCATTGATTTACTTTTTTCTTCAGTCTTTCCTCAGGCAATCTCTTCCTCCTGCAGCCAGCAGCAAGATAGTAAATTAAACAAATAAACTAATGGCTAACAGATGTAGGAGTTTAAAAATATGGGTAAAAAAGGAAACAAAGTTTCTCCTGGAATCAACAAATGAGGTAGCTGCAAATCCCAGTATATTTGGATTGCCTCAGGAGTCTCACTAAACCTAATCCTCTTTGTTCTTCACTACATGGTAGACCAGTATTTTGTGTCTTGGTCTTCCCAATGATTTCTTATGGACTTTTAAGAATAATTTCAAATTAACTTATCAAAATAATTTTAAAGTGATGCCATGATATTTTAAATAATGATGTATGTTCAACCTAAAACTAAATCAAGTCACACTGAAACAGGAAAAAGGAAAGCAATAAATTACTTAGAGAAATTATTACCCTTCATATTCCATATAAAATATTTAAACAATGTGTCTACATTTATTGAAAGAAAAATATACATAAATGGAGATCAAAATATGTAGAGAGAGGAAAAGACAAAAATAATTTCAAAATAGAATCTCTGGATAAATGTTATTTAAAAATAGCAACCAGTAATTTTAATTTGACATGAATTTAGTGACAGAAAAAGCAACGGGGTAAATGAAAGAATTCTAGAACTTTAGATTTTTTTCATCCTACAAAGTAATAGACACCAAAAGATTCCTCTAAGTTTAAGAAAAAAATTACTAAAACCATCAATAAATTGTAGTCAGTATGGATTTATTTAACTTACATATTTTAATTGTAGTCACCATTATTAATTAACTCCTTCTATAAAAGATGAGGTAATTAATAACCTCTATGCCTCCTTTCCTCTGAGTTTATTGCTTTTAATTTTTAATAGTTATAACATATCCGGGGTAATAGTAGTTACCTAGTTGTTTTATCTTCAAGTGCTATATAAATGAAGTGTGTTTGATTCCCTGGCTATTATCATGGTTTCTTAATTTCTGTATTCTTTATTTTGATTCACCTCTTCAATGGCTACATTTTATCTTCAAGTAGGTTTTTCAAAAGAGTTTCATTGTTGCTGAATTTCACTGAACCTGTTACTACTTGTGGAAATGCTTTTCTGTTGTTTTTATATCTAAAAAGCAAATTGACTTGATATAATGGATATTTTGTTACATTGTTTCTGAAACTGAGTGTTTTGAGGCCAGATTTTTCTACCTGCATGTTACTTGCTTTTTCTTCCCAGAAACTTGAAGGATGCTCTAAATAGTAACTTAACTAAATATGTTTTTATATTACTAACTTTGTATCAACTTTTCTTGGTATATGATGTACCCTATCAATTGGAAGATTTAGTCATTCATTTACTTTAGGTAAATTTTCCTATATTATATCTCTGATTATTTTCTGTTCTATTTGTTGGCATCTATATTTCTGCAATATTAATCACCTTTATGGTGGATGGACTATAGTTGCCACATTCATTGTCCTTCTAATCATTTTAAACTTCTCTCTTTGCTTTCATTCATTATGTCTAAACAAAGCCTTATCTCCATGATACTTTTCTGTTTCTTGCTGCTTCTCATTTATTTTATCTGTAGTGTTTTTGTTTTTAATCTTAGGGTTTTTTTTTTCTTTTTTCTTTACAATATCTCCTTTATTCTCATTCTGATCTTTTATTGTGTCATTGTGCTTTCCTTGTGTTACTGAATTAATGTCCTTATTGGATTCTATAATGGATGCAAAGCACCAGCAGAGAATCTGCCTTGGTTCCTTGGATTATATATTCTTTCAAATTAGACTATCTTTGTTATCTTTTAAAATCAATAGCTTTCTCCATTTATATATTTTGATTTTTGGGGGGGCTATAATATATTTTCCTAATTCTCAAGACATTTCTTTCCTTTTCCACCTTTGTTCACATCCTATTTTTTCTCTGAAATAATTTGTGTTATTTCACATTGACATCATTCACACCTTACCCGGGGTCATTTGTCTTCCCTTCTGAACTAGATGGCTCAGAGAGCAGGATGGAAAGAAGGGGAAAGAACAGCTCAGGCTGACCGCAGTCTTTGCTGAAGTTCCGATTTCACTGTTATTGCTGAGATCCCACCAGATGTCCTTTATTAGACTCCATTCCACTCAGCTTGGCATACATTCAACTCTTTTGGTCTTTGGCTCACTCCCCCTACTTAGCACTGTATGCTGGAGTAAAAGAATCAGGGGCCCTTCCAGCTTTTGCCAAGGTCCAGATGTGGTTTGTAGAATATTTGCTCAGTGTTTTATCTTGATTTTCCCAGGCATGCCTACTCATCCCTTTAGCCCAATACTTTTCAAGTTAGAGAGTATTTGGAAATATTCTCAGGATTTTTGTAGCATCTCATATCCTCAGTGCTGCTATCTGAGATAGGAGCAGGGTTGGAAATCCTGTCAACATAGCCAATGCACCAGAATCTTCTCTTCCTTCACTAGTCATAACTTTTTTGAAGTTTATAGTTATTCCATTTTTCTTTCTGCTGTTGGAAAATTTTGGTAGGGTTGTTTTGGTTTTGCTTTTGTTTATTGAAGGAGGATGATTCTGTGCCACAGCTTCATGGTACCACCATCCCTCAAACTCAAGGTTATACTCAACTGTATCTGTGAGATATGTATCTTAAAAGATTAGAAGGGCTGGCTCCATGGCCAAGTGGTTAAGTTCACACACTCTGCTTTAGCGGCCAGGGGTTTCATTGGTTTGAATCCTGGGCACAGACATGGCACTACTCATCAAGACATGCTGAGGTGGCGTCCCACATACCACAACCAAAGGCACTCACAGAATATACAACTATGTACTGGGAGGTTTGGGGGAGAAGAAGAAAAAAAAATGAAGAAGAAGGAGAAGATTGGCAACAGATGTTAGCTCAGGTGCCAATCTTAAAAAAAAAAAAAGATTAGAGCAAAAGTACTAAAGGATTAAAATAAATAAGCAGGTATGTGAAACATTTAAGTTCAACAGCTTACAGCTTAGACCATTGTAAATATTAAAATTTACCAACGTTGACCGAGTGTTCATTTTGTACAAAGTACTGGACCTGGTGGTATGAGAGACATAACAGGGAGTAAATAGGGACAGGGAAATGGAAAGAGAAGCAGATATGCTTATGATCATTCTACAAGGGATTGTTAAATACTTTCGATAACAAGTAAGAGATACAGTGTTAGGGTGAGTTAAAGAAGGGAGATAGTATACCCAGTTAAGGGAATATCGAAAGATGTAATAGAGAACATGGTATGAAGAATGCATTTCAAAGAAGGTCAGGGAATGGAATACAGTTATAAACATTAGATACAGAGGCAGAAAAGTAAGAATGTAGTTGGAAAAGAACAAGCTATATAACCAGCACATAATTTTACAGACACAGGTGTATTAGGGGACAGTAGGAAAAAAAGGTTAAAAGTGGAATGTGGAGATACAGTGCAACTGAATACCAGAGTGACTTATCTAATGAACAGAAGCCACGAATAGTTAACAAGCAAGAGCATAATATGAATAGGTCAGCAAGGATGAACATTAATCTGACAGGAGGATAGAGGTTGAACCCTGGGATAGCGGGAAAAAAATGCCACAGTAGGTGTCATGAGATTTGGGTTCACATTACCCAGATGTCTGAGATTAAGTGAGTCATTTGACCTCTCTTAATCCTATTGCTGTTTCTGTAAAATAAGGGTGGTGAACATGTCTTCTGATATTAACAAGAAGGAGTAGAAATTGCATTTTAAGATAACTCTAAGTTTTTGATTTTGTATTATAAAAGGATACAGATGATTTTCAGAAGTATGGAAATTAGGCTACGAAGCTGTTTATAAGAAGAGGATCATTACATCAGCATGGGATATTGAGAGGCTAAGGTAGTGATACCTACATATAGTGATGATAAACTGGCAGTTAGAAATGCAAGTCTGACACTACAAAAGAAAAATGTAAGAAATTTAGGATTCAACTTAATAAAAGTGATTGTTGAACTGTAGAAGTGTGTATAGTTTGTGAGATAGAGAGTGAGAAATGAGATAGAAAATGCAACATAAAGTCAACTCGTAAAGGGGTGCTTGTTAGCAGTTAAGATGAGTTAGGCAAAATATACAGAGTAGGGAAATGAAAGGTGATAATATGAGTAAAGGGAGCAGGAGAAAAAGTCCCTTAGCCTCTTTCCTCCCACTCTCCAATCTCCTGCTGTGACTCCTATCAGCTGATCCCAATCAGAAGCAAGGGAGCAAGAGAGTTCGGTGACACAGTCGGTAGAGACTGCTCTCTGGAGCACAGCTTGAGCTGGAAAATGGATTGGGATAGAGGCCAAATGGAGGATAACTACCATATCTACTGAGTTGGGAGAGAATAAAATGTGTGTATAATAAAAACAAATAATTCATTTTCACTAGAATAAATAATATATGCAGGTGAGAAGCCAAAAGTGTGCTTATAAAAGTAAGTGGCTGTTGAAACTCATTAGGATAACAACAAGGGAAGAAGGACAGAAAGAAACTTGTGGACCTGGTGCTTAATTCATCGGGAGAGTTTACTACCTTTCCAGGAAATCAGCACATGAAAGCAACAGGGATAGAGAGAAAAGGCATAAAAAAAGAAATACTACAAAGGATAAGTTGGTTTCTAGAAATATTAATTTAACAGCAGCTAAGAAGAGGCAGTAGGGAGAGAGGAGTTCTCTGATTCCTTCTTTTCAGCTTATAAGGAGAATAGAAAGAATGCCAACTATTTCCTTGGACAAGGGCACCAATGTCTTCAGACACATGCTGGGACCAGAAGAGACAGATTTCTTTCAGGTTTAGGTAGTCACAGGGAAATTAGTGAAGAAAAAATGAAGGACAGTTCACAGTAAAACAGGAGTTTCTGAAATATTTGTGGGACTAGTAGAAAAGAAGGCAGCAGTAGAGTAGGGAGAGGTGGAACAGAGCTAAAAAGAGGACGGAGAGAAGAAAGGATGGCAGAGGATGGGTTGTGCGCCGAAGATGGTGATTTTCAATAGCAGGATCAGACGGCAGGTTGTTGGAAGGTTTAACAAATATGTATTAAGCCCTGTGGGGATTCTGTAGAGAGGAAAACCAGAAGGGAGACCTTATTAGGTGTACAATCTTAAGAGAAATTGTGAGATTTCTTGAGGTGCTTGAGAGCGAGTTTCAAGAAGGACCTGGGAGGTGGTTAACTATCACATAAAATGGCGTCGGGATCTGGCTCGCACGGCTCCTGAGAATCTATTGTGCACATCTCTTTCTAACTCTGTGTTTGGGGGCCTCATATTGAACATGAAATAGGTCATGTTGGGTATATTTACACCACAGACATTGACAAATGCTACAAACCAGGGTCCCCCCACCACCCTAAAGCCAGCTGTTAAACATTTATCAGCGCAAAACTGATCTGCTGAGACGTTGAGAATACACTGTTGTGTTAGGCAATGAGGATGACATCTTGTGAGAACATTTTCATGAGAGGAGGAGAACCCTCTTTGCCAGGGGTGAGTGCAAACCCTCTTTGCACTGAGTAGGTACAGGCAAACTTTTCCTTAAAAGAAGGGAATGAATGGCTGCTCATTGGTCAGAACTGGATAGTGGTCAACTTGAGAGAATTCCAGAAGAAATGACCTGGAACAAGCTGAACGAATAAAAATAAACCATAAACAATGATCAGGCATGCAGAATTCAGGGCATAGATTAAACCATTCCTTTGAACCGAGCAGTGTTTCGTTTAGCTTCAGTGAGCCTTACAAGCTGAAGCTGGTGCTTTCTTCCTGTTTGCACCCAATACCAGGAGTAAAATTATCCACCACCTACATGAAGCCTGTCATGGTCACCTGTGAGTCTTTAGGAATCCCTTCTACTGCCTTCCACATCACTCCTAGAAATTTCCAGCAATTGCTAAGTTATTGCTAGAAATTTCCAGTAATTGTGTCTGTTTTCCCATTTGTGGAGGAAAGAAATACTCTCAATGGCCAACTGTTGCTCTTTCCCATCTTCTGATACCTCATATTGGGCTTGGGGGGCTTAAATAAACTCTGCTGATGAATAAAGAAAATTTTTTTCAGGAATATAATACTGAGCACAAAAAGAGAGTTATCAATTTTGTCTTTTTATAATTTTCTGGGTCCCACCCCCATTTTTTCCCATTAACTTCCTTTTTTAATTTTTTTCTAAAAGGCATGTTTTCCATGCCAGTCTTATACATAGGGTTTCTTAGGGACTAGACACGCATAAGAAGTTTAACGAGTGGAGATTTACCTACTAAACAATATTGTTAACATAGCTGAATCATTCATCATTCACTCAATAATATTTGTTAATCACCTACTATGTGACAGGCACTGTCAAAAACATCTCATATCATACAGAGCAATGGATCACAAGGTACATGCTGAAATAGAGAGAAGGTGAAGTCATCAGGAACATAGTTTCTACCCTGATTTAGCTTTGAGTTAACTGGTTTCTCATTTGTAACTGTATTTACCTTATTACCTACCTGAACAAATTCGAGAATTGACCATGTAAATACCTTTACTTATTTTATTATTTTTATTTTTTTAGCCTTACATCTTGGAAAATATTTAGTTTTCAGAGTAGAAGCAATTCAGATTGGTCATACTGAAGTAAATAAACTGAGATTGCTGAGATATTTCCTAGATACTGCTATGGCTTTCTTTCCCCAAGGTCAGCCATATATGTGAGTAAAGTGGTGGTGGCAGTGGGGTGGTGGGGGGGGCACCATCAAAATGTCTTAGTGCACAAAAATTTCATCTCCATAGGTCATTTCCCATGCCTGACATCTCTACCACTGGTCACTTTTTTCCCTAACATAATAAAAGCCTTTGTTAAAATGCAAGTAATACTAATGATTTATAAAATTTCAGTTTCTTAAGGAAAGGTCTAACAGGCTACTGAGTGAATTGGTCAAATCACATGTATGTTTTCACAGGAAAGGGCTATTTGGAAAATAACTGGAGTTTTGTAAAAGAAGATCCATAAAGGAGGCCAGGAGGTAGCATTAGAGTACTCTGTCAGGGATGACCTGAGGAAGAAATGTTTTATCAGAACACAAGATCCACTGCAATTAGCAGAGACCTGAAATAACACTGGCCAGGTAGAGACGGCTTTATTTCGTTTTCATTGAGTAGCCTGGAGAGAGATGGCTAAGACTAATATTGTGGAATGGCTTCATGAGGTCATCCAGGGATCCTTCCGATCTTGTTGCTCCACATATCTGGAGCGTTGCCCTCCTTTTAAGCTTCCTTACTAATAGCTGAGAATTCCCAAGTGTTACTATACATTTGCTCCTGAACAAGTCTTCTCTGCCAAGTTCTACTGCCGCTCTACCTGGTACCTACCAAATCCTTCTCATTCCCTTTAGATATCCAATAGCTGATGACACTGGCACTCGTAGATCCCACTTGCTCTGACAGGCTCCATCACCCACTGGTGGTTTGTTTTGCTAAATCTGTGAGGTTATCTGTGGCTGAGTGAGGGAGATTGCATTTTTTCCCCTTTGATTACACTCTGTTCTAAAGTTCCTGAAATAAGATTGTTTATGCTCCATTGTTATGTAAATTTTGTATTAAAAAAATGAAAACAAATCATTTCACCTTTGATATATAGTCTCTGCTCTCCACTTTCCCGGATATGCATCCAGGGGGAGCTAGGTTACAAGACACATCTGAGAGATAGTGATTATGCTGTATTCAGAATCACTTCTCCTCTCTTATAACTAAATCTTTCTTACGATAAGCTCATTGACCTAGGATCCTCTTTCTCCAAAACAAGACCTCTTATCCACATCTCACTCTCTAAATACCTTTCTGTTGGATCTGCCCTATCAGTTCAGCATATAAATTCAGATCACCTGTATTTAAAGTGAGGTTTAAGTAGACGTAGCATTGGTACAGCTTATAGGTTGGGGTATAACACTTTGAAATTCATTACACAGGAGAAAAGGTATAATGAATTTCTCCACTGGGAGCCTCCATAGCATGAGGCATACTATTCAATACACTAAAAGTGTCTGAAATTGTGACATATGCATTGCTAAAAATAGTCAACTCTTGAGTGCAACATCCTATTTGAATGTTGGGTCTATCTGACTGAAAGTTCTGTTAAAATTCTAAAGTGGATATAATCTACCATGCTATAAATGTCTGTGACAATGAATTTTGAAATGACCAAAAAAATAGAGCTTTTCTGATCCAGCAATTGTGCTCATTGGTATTTACCCAAATGAGTTGAAAACTTGTGTCCAAACAAAAATCTGTACATGGATGTTTACAGCAGCTTTATTTACAATTGCTAAACCTTGGATTCAACCAAGGGGTTCTCCAGTAGGGGAATGAATAAATAAACTGTGGTATGTCCAGACAACGGAATATTTTTCAGCATTAAAAAGAAATAAGCTATCAAGCCATGAAAAGACACAGAGGATACTTAAATGCTTCTTACTAATTGAAAGAAGCCAATCTGAAAAAGCTACATACTGTATGATTCCAACCATATGACATTGGAAAAGGCAAAGCTATAGAGACAGTAAAAACTTCAGATATTGACAGGAGTTATAAAGAGGGAGGAAGGAATATGTGGAGCACAGAGGATTTTTAGGGCAATGAAACTACTCCGAATGATACTATACTGGTGAATATGTATCATTATACATTTGTCAAAACCTGTAGAATGTACAACATGATGAGTAAACCCTAATGTAAAGTATGGACCTTATGTGATGATAATGTGTCAATGTAGGTTCAGTTGTAACAAATTACCACTTTGGTAAGGGATATTGATAGTGGAGGAAATTATACATGTGTGGGGACAGGGTATAAACGGGAACTCTCTGTACCCTCTGCTCAATTTTGCTTGGAACCTAAAACTGCTCTAAAACATAAAGTCTATTTATTTATTTATTTAGTGAGGAAGATTGGCCCTGCGCTAACATCTGTTGCCAATCTTCCTCTTTTTGCTTGAAGAAGATGGTCCCTGAGCTGACACTTGTGCCAGTCTTCCTCTGCTTTGTATATGGGACACTGCCACAGCATGGCTTGATGAGCGGTGTATTGGTCTGCACCTGGGATCTGAACCTGCGACCCCCACGCCACAGAAGCAGGGCGTGCAAATTTAACTACTATGCCCCCTGGGCCGACCCCCATAAAGTCTATTTAAAGGAGGGAGGGCGGACCTGAAGCTTTCATGAAATAAATATTAATATCCTCAGTGTAATCTAGATTCCATCAACATAAATGCAACCCTATAGTTTATCTGTGAAAATTTCCATTTTCCAAATTCATGAACCCCAAAATATTGTCCATAATAAATTACATGAATATAAGTAAAAAATTTTGTAAAAGATTTCTGAGTAATTTCGAGAAAATAAGAAAAGCTTCACACCCTTCTTTCTTTGGAACAATAGGAATGTATCCCATATGTTCCAAACCTGAGATATTAAATACTAATAACAACCTGGATGGGATCCATATCACAGTTTCTTGCCCTTAGGAAATACAGGGAAGACAAGCCAAAAGTAGGAATGCTCCAATGTATGCCAGCTATGTAGAATGTATTATTTCATTGTAATTGCTATAATAATTTTTAGGCAGACATTTTTATCCCCACTTTAGCAATACTTTGCATGAGGCAGTCAGGATACGATCTCACAAACATGTTGTTTTTGGAGTCTCTGATTCTCCAGGTACCCAAACTCCCTGGTTGTAGACAGAAACACCAGTTTTCCCCTGGTTATTTGCTCAGAATTATATAAGAAAATTTAGCAATTGGGCCAGAGGACTTGAATAGAAGAAAACACTGGAGAAACAGTCATATGAACTAGTAGTAGGAAAGAACAATAAAGCAGACAGAACTGGGATTGGAAAAGCATCCTTAGGAAGGATAACAGCATTACAGATCCAAGACAGGGTAAGAAATGCAGCCATTTTCTCAACTAGGATAATAAAGTTGAAAGAGGATGAGGAAGGAATGGCTATAGATGTGGGGGAAAAAAAAGATGGACCAGAAGCAGAAGATCCCACCAACTGTGGGCCAGTGGTGGAGGATGTGGAGTGGTGGTGATGGCAAGTCACAAGTTGAAGGAAGGAGAGGGTGGAAGTAAAAAAAATCATTTTTTATTTTTATTTTTTACCTCTGAATCCTATCTCCAGCCAGCTTGAAATTGACCTCGCTCTCATTGTTCTGTAAACTAATATGGGAAAAAATGTCAGTAAGGCAGAAATTCTAATAGGCTTGCCTCTGAGGCTTTGAATCTCAAATTTTAGGGTGGCCCTGCTGTTAGAAACCTGGACACTTGCTCAGTGTCAAGGTCAGAATCTTTCCACTGTGCCATGTCACTGCCATGGAAAAGGAAGAGAAAATAATAATTATTTCCAATAACTATTGGTGAGCTTGAGCCCAACTAACATTTGTTTTCGTTTGCCTCTCTTTCTCTTCTTCCTCCCACTCATTACACATGTTTCTGGCTCCCAAGTCTGTCTTCTACTCCATTGATGAGAGTTGCTGGAAGTTGCAGTGGTGCTCAAGCCTAGCTGCATATTAGACTTACCTGAGCAGCTTTTAGAAATCAAAAGCCTGGATCCCACCCCAGAAAAACTGAACCAAAATGTTGGGGGCAGGGAGAACCTGAGCAATGGTAAGCTTCAAACACACCCAAGGGCTGAGGTGAGCCAGGAACTTTGCTGTAAGCTAATTTGTCTGTCAATAAAACTACCCTCAAAGATGTTTTGAAGATTGGGGTTTCTTGTTCGTAGCACAAAGAACAGCATATACCAATATCAAAGTACCATTAGGAATTTGGATTCAAACAGATCTAGTATTTTTCCTTTATACCTTTTTCTCTTTTTTTGGTCAATTCACTGTTACCTTCTTCAGGAGAAACAGCAAGAAGTAAACATTTCCTTTGAGGAATCACTTGAATGTGAATGCCAACGATTCCATTCTAAACAACCCAGATACACAACTAGAGTCTGCTGAGAAGAAAAGTAAAATATTTTAAATGCATAAGAATGGCTTCCAAATACTGAACCTTTAAAATAACTTCAGAATGTAGTAGGCCACTGTTACATGTGAGGTGTAACTAGCAATGACAAGAAGTGACAAGCTCCTGAAAAGTGCGCCAGCACAAGAACATAACGTGATGAAAAGCCTTCAAAGAATTCCTCGCTCCTAGAAACGTGAGATCTTGTTAAGAATTAAAAGTTGTTAATTTTCGGAAGGGAGGTCTTTCTCAGGACTCCATGCCTTATGAGTAAAGTGTCTGTTGATTGAATAAGCGTAAAAGGAACAGTAAATCTCCGTGTTTGATTGCACAAGCCAAGGATGCTTCCTCAGATACAATCTAAGTTTCTCTCCCCTGGGCACCTTGCCACAGGGATTGCTGAGGATGCACCTTTCTGCTGACGTGCACATCTGGGAGAGTGACATCCATGTGACCCTCAGTATTTTCATCCTCTGCGCAGCTTGTAGACTGCCTTGGGTGTTGACTTCTCTCTATCTAGCATTTGCAAGAAATTTCCATAGTTTCTAGGTCACTTGGTGAGTTTTTTATAATTTCTATTTTCAATTTTTATACATATATATAACCGGATGCATGATAGAAAAAAATCTTGAAATCTCACCTCCTTTATAAAGATTTAAAAAATTAAGTTCTTAAACCGACTCCACACATTCGCAAGACTCCAGCAGTTAATCTCCACCAGGAGTCCTTCCATATACTTGCCTGTGTTCTTCATCCCTAAGAACTATGTGTCCTCATTTGATGAAAAGTGTAGGGCAAATAGATATTTCTATAGCAGGGAAGGATGTTCAGACTCATGAATTATAGGCTGCATTATAGTTGGCTCAGCAAAGACTCCATGTCAGATTTAAAAATATTTGCAGACCATTGCTCCTCCTTGTGAAAGGACAGGCAGGGGGACATCAAACTCCAAAAGACGTAAAAATATTTGCTGATGATTGCATGGTAGAAAATGAAAAAAAGCTCTGAGATAGTGAAAGAATAAATGTAAGAAATTTATTACGTATAGGGCAAACAGTCTAAAAACAAAAAAGGATGAAAGAAGCACAAACCCACCTTGTAGATTTGGTAAATGAAAAGCCCTGGGTTCAAGTCTCGCTTCTGCATCTCCTCGTTGTGCAAGATTCGGTAGTTTCCAAAATATCTCCAAGCATTAGGGTCTCATCTATAGCATGCCCATAACATTATCTGCCTCAAAGATTGCTGGCAGGAATTAGATGAGAAAGGGTTTATAACAGGCCTTACATTACATCTGGAATACATGATAGAATGGACTTAATAAATGTCAGTTACTGTCCCCTCCACCTTTGTCCTTAGAAGTGCAAATGTAAAAGTAGTATCATTCCCCAGCACTTCAGAGGAGCTGAATTCTGAGGCTAGATCTTAACAGTTCTTTATATTTTTCTCCCGGACTCTGAAAAAGTGCAGGGCAAAGCCAGTTCTTTGAGTCTGAAAAGTAAAATAAAATCCCTGTAAGGAAAGCCTGGGTGTGTAACCTGGTGTTGCTGGGTTGCTTTTATCTGGGATCATGATAACCCATTATAAGTGTGCTTCAGCAACCGCAAAAGTGGATAGCAGCAAAAGGCAATTCGCTACGAAAGCAGTACAAGACAATGCACCTTTCAAAAATGTTCTGAAATCCTGATTGTGGCGGAGTCACAGAGATTAACAGTAAATTATAAAATAAGTGCATGATAGCAGTGTATTTTTAAGTGACAGTGGGGGTGTGTGAAAACATAATTGGCATCTTCTTTCTAAATTTCTTCTTGCCATGTCTTTAGGGAAAGAAGAGACATAATCAAAAGTAGTTTAGGAGCACATCCCAGGAGTTGCTCAGGATAATGTGCCTTTAAAGGGTGAAAATCATGTCACCTTCTCCATTTTAGTCTCCATTACACTCACGAAGGCAAAGATAAGCATGTTTCTATTTAATAGAGTAGCCACAAAATCAATACAGAGAAATTGTTAATACATAGTGCAAATGCCACTTGAAGCAAAGACCCTCAAGGAAAAGAGACTTTCTGAACAAAAAGGAACTTTAGAAACAAGCTTGCCCTACTGCATCATTTTACAAGTGAGGAAAATGAATCCCCGTGACGCAAAGGACACATGGGGGTCGGTTTCAAAGCCTAGAATGGAAGCCAGACCTTCTGACACCATACGGTTCTCTTACCATCATATGTACTACTGGATCTAAGAATGTGAGTTGAAATCATTTAAGGAGAGCTACAATTTCCACTCTAGAATAGGGTCCATAAAAAGTTGAAAAATAAATTAAAGGCAACTTTCACTAATGACAACATTTTGATTCTCACTGAAACTGTCTGTATTTCATAACCTATAGTTCTGTAAACATTGAAAAGACTGGAAGGTTAGAAGAGAGTTCAGGATGAGTTTTTCACATGAGTGTTAAGTGGAAGTGGTTTAACGTAAAAAAGTTATTTCATTTTTTGATTCGGTCTATAAAATTGGGCAACCATTCCATTCCCCTAAAAGAACTGCATACGAATTCTATAACCTGGAGGTCAGGAAACATTATGCTTCAAAATCTCTCTTCTTCCTAGCCCAACTCTATTCAAATTTCTCTTCTTGAAACAAAAGCCCTGGCAAAGTCTTGCTCAAGCCTACAAAAGCTTTATGTTAGGTTGTAGGGAAAAAGAAGGCAAAATAATGTAAAGAGCAACTCTGACATCAGAGATGAGAGCTCTTCTCTCTGTGCTTTTCCTGGCTGCTCAGTCAAGATCTTGATGCCTGGTGATGAATAGATTGCATGTGTGCAGCAGAAGATAAAAATGATCTCCATTAGCCTTTTCTCAGCCATAGATGTCTTGGCCTTGACCTTAAATATCTTATTCCAGCCCCAGTTTGCTGAAATACTCCAAAGCAAAATACTCTGTGTCACTCCACCTCAGCGTGGTGAGAGGCTCCCAGGACCGGGGGATGTTCTCATATTCGGTGATGCCTTCCTGTGTCATTAAAGCAATCAGATGGATCCAGCTTGAAAAGACAATAAGGGTTGGACAGAAGCTGAGAGGGCAAACAGATGGGTAATAATCCCCTCTTTTATCATTCATGCCTATGGAGAATTATTCAGCAGAACTGAATTCTCTGATGAACAGAACCCAGGATGGCTTTACGCAGTTAAAATTATGGGATTCTTTCTTTCTATTTGCTTCTGTGCTCTGAGAAAGATGGTAAGATGATATTCTTATTCATAAGAGTAGAGGATGTTTGCAGAAAAAAAGAAATCCGCTAACGTTTGTGGCAATCAATAGTGTGATGCCAGAGAATGGGAGCTCCATTCAGCCAGACCCCTTTATCATGGATCAGGATGTCTATGAGACATCTGTCAACACCATCCGTAAGTTCCCAGGGCCTCTGATCTACAATGAACATGGCTCAGGAAAAGAGATGGGACACCTGCTATTCTAAATTGACTCTGGATATCAAAATCGCCTAGAGGGTCAAGCAGATAAT
This sequence comes from Equus quagga, assembly GCF_021613505.1. Taxonomy (NCBI): domain Eukaryota; kingdom Metazoa; phylum Chordata; class Mammalia; order Perissodactyla; family Equidae; genus Equus; species Equus quagga. Next base: position 45,924,583 of record NC_060281.1, read on the forward strand.
AATCTCCCCATTTCGTAAGTTTTGAAATAGTTCAATAAACTGTGATTCAGAAAGCTTCAGCAACAGACTTGGAAAGAGAAAGCCCTCCATAACCCAGGATTAAGAGGCTGGAAAGTGGGGAGGCGTTTGCTGCAATGGATAGTGCACTGGCTCCTTTCGTATTTTACGTGCCATACCAGCACACTTCATCTGAACCGCATGGCTCCGAGAGGGTCCTGCAGGCACTGGGATAACAGTGGGCAGCTGGGGTGAGGCATAAACTCTAGGGCTGCTTACCTCTGCAGGGACCCCAACCAACTGCAACTACAGTCTTACTAGGGGCAGGTTTTGTGGTCTTGTTTTCCCCAGAAGGGTAGCAAGAAAAGTCTTCTAACCTTAGGATTAGAACCTGACCATATCTAGGAGAAATTCTTTCAGACTAGATGAACAACACATTTACCTTTGCTTTGGAGCTGCTGTTCAACGGGGGCTTAAAAAAGAATAACTGGATAATATCCTATTTTATTGCATGCCTGAAAATAATCTACTTCTCATCAAGGATGATTTGCTACAAAAAAAGATAAAAAAAAAATAAAAGCTACTACTTATTTAGTTATTAAGATGTGTGTGTGTGTATATACCAACAGTATGTATGTGTACATATGCTGTTAGAAGTTGTGACTTTCTTAAGATAGTACAATTAGTAAACTTAGGGGCTCAGGACTCTGATTCCAAACCTCAAGGTCCTTATACAAAACCAAACTACCTTATCTCCGGCACTCAGTTGCAATTGATTCTGCACAGCCTTATCCTCTTGCCTCTCTTTTCATATTTCCTTAAATACATTGTAAGCAGCTTGAGAGCAGGAGCCCCATTCTATATTTCTTTGTCTCCCCTACAAATCCAAATAGGAGTTGAGAGGGCACTTTCTTCAGAGCCACTATCAGACTTTCTTGTGATGAAGTGTCTTATACATCTTGTGATTATTTGACAGTGCTATGAGACCTCAAGTCTTAATTTCATCTGAAAGACAAGGTGGGAATAGTCGCAATCAGATTATTGAGGGCCTTGCGTGCCATATGTGGCAGACACAGCTGCTCACTGGATAGCTGTGTGCGCTCTTACATTTTTCAGCCTCTCCCCATCAGCTGCTTTTGGGATGTATGACTAGTTCTGAGGGATGGACTGTGAACAGAAATGACATGTGTCACATCTGGGCCATGGCATTTAAGAGTTAATTTTCCTTCTTCATTCTTCTCTTTCCTTCTTTTGGTGGCATGAGATGGTAACATCACACGATAAACATAGCCTGAATTTCTCAGTGATCAAATGGATGAGAATTCTTTCATCAGACTTTGCTAGGGAAAGAAATACACTTTTGTTTTTCTAACCCACTGAGATTTGGGGGTTTACATATTACTACTGAAAATCCTAACCTTTTCTTATTAATATACCACACCATAAGATTTGGACTTTATTTTAATGGAGTTGGAACGTTAGAAGCTTTTGTGCAGGGAAGAAGCAATTGAAAATATCCTAACTTTCAAATTACCTCTTCATAAATCATTTCTTCATATTTTCTTTCCTACTGGTATTTTCCGAGGACATTTATTTTTTACTTATTCATTCAACAATTGATTATTAATCATGTTATTTATCCTCTAGTATGTGACTGGTATGGGATATTCAGAAATGATGATTTAGTATTTATTAAATATAGAAATAGACTATATTATGTGCTAGGCACTGTTCTGGTGCTTGTCATATATATACTTATTTAATCCTCATAGCAATACTAGAAAGCACTATCATTATCCTCATTTTATGTATTAAGGACACTGGAAGACAGACAGATTAAGCAATTTGCCCAAGGTCACAGAGCTGATAGTGGGGAAAATGGGACTTGAGCCCAGGCAGTCTGGCCTCTGGATTCTGGACTCTCGACCATCAAGCTCTGTTGATGACAGTGTTACAGTCAAATCAATATAGAGAATGGAGTTCTAACAGACCGTGAAGGCCAACTTGGTCTTTATCCCCACAGGCCTTATCGAAGCTGGTACTTCCCTCCTTCTAATTTATCACAAATATGACATGGAGTTTAAGACCAGGAAGTTCTCAGGGAAATGCTCCCATTTCAGGGAATTGATCCCATCTCTACATTCCCTTAATATTTTCTTTGCATTTTCATTAAGCCGCTGCTCGTACCACATCTTTGTTTATTTACTTAGTCATATGCAAGTTTTATCCATTGTGGTATGCCTATAGCTCTTATCTCACTACATAACTATGCAGAGGAAATATTTAACAGATGATGTAAATGGCAGAATGAGTACACTAATTAATATAACCTAAACTATAACCTAAGCCATATCTACTGCTGAAAAATTTAGCATCTTTGTATATTTCTGGTGAAATGGTGGAGTAGACAGTTAGCAGTTAATAAATTCTCTTTCTGCCTTATTATAAATCCTGACTATATGACGCTTTGAACAAGTATTAATACTTCTTATATTGTTTCCAACTCTGGAGTGATTTTTTGCTCTTCTAGTCCTGAGAAAATGATAATAGAGGACATTTACTGATACTTTACTATGAACTAGGCAGTTGCTATGGACTAAATGTTTGTATCTTCTCCCAAAACTCATGTGTTGAAGGCCTAATCCCCAAAGTGATACTACTCGGAGGTGGTAAATTAAGTTGTGAGGGTGGAGCCCATATGAATGGGATTAGTTCCTTTATGACAAGAAACATGAGAGAGATGATCTCTTTCTCTGACACGTGAGGATATAACAAGAAGCCATTCATCTGCAAAGCAGGAAGAGAGTCATCCCCAAGAACCAAATCAGCCAGCACCTTGATCTTGGACTTCCCAGCCTCCAGATCTGTGAGAAATAAATGTTTGCTGTTTAGGCCACCCAGTCTATGGCATTTATTATAGCAACCTGAACTGACTAAGACAGTAGTCTTATAAGGACTTTATACGTAATAACTTATTTATTCCTCATAATAGATTCATGACTCATATACAATCAATTCTCATTATTCATGGTAGTTGGGTTCCATAATACTGAACTATATAATACTGAACTGCTGTTCCTAGGAGCAAAAAAAGTGTTAGGTTCCTACAAGCTTCTCGTTGCAACATTTTCATTAACTGATCAATACATAATCTTGTTTTATGTGTGTTTCTGTTCAAAGACACTTTATTTAATATGTATTGTTGATTAATTTACATTGAACTCATGGCAAACAGCACTCAGACCAACTCATGCTTGAAGGAAGCTTATTTAATACATACATTTTCTCCGTAAGCCACATCAAAGCCTTCTTGCACTAGGAATACTGGATAGAATTTAGTGCTATGCTTAGGGACAGTTGTAAACAGCAAAATCATCAACAAAGCACAAAAATGTTTAAAAGCATAGCACTAAATAGACCGTGAGAGGAGAACTTGTTTGTAGTATGAGTGCTGAAGCAAGAAGGCAGAACATCGCCTTATTCAGCCTCAGCTGGGAACATGTGTACCTGGCAACTCAAATTTTTCACCTTTTTGTGTGCATGCAAATGCGCCATGAGTATTCATTTTAGGGTCATAAATAAGTTGTAAAGAGTAGGTGAATTTGTAAATATAGAACCTGTGAATAATAAATGCATGGACTGAATGTCTGTGTTCCCCCAAAATTCATATATTGAAGCTCTACCCCCAGTGTAGCTGTATTTGGAGATGGAACCTCTAAGGAAGTAAATTCAGGTTAAATGAGGTCATAAGGATGGGGCCCTGATCTGATAGGATTAGTTTCCTTATAAAAAGAGACACTAGAGAGCTCTCCACTCCAGTGGAAACACACTGAAGAAAGGCCACGTGAAGACACAGCAAGAAGGCAGCCATTTTTAAGTCAAGAGGAGAGCTCTCACCAGAAGCTAAATTAGCTGGAACCTTGATCTTGGACTTCTAGCCTTCAGAATGTGAAAAACTAACTTAAACTTCTGTTTTTTAATCCACTCAATCTATGGTACTTTGTTAAAGCAGCCCAAGTAGACTAAGACAATGAGGATTGACTGCACTATCATACCTCTACTTTAAGGATGAGGAAACTTAGGCACAGAGGTGGCATGTAACTAGCATATGGTTATCATATCTACTCTTCAGTGAACCAGGCTTCAAACCCAAGCAGTCTGACTCCAGATTACGTTTTAAGTGCTGGAACATGATGCTAACCTACCTCCTCTGACAAGACCACATGATTAGGCTGCCTTTCTCTTTTCTTCTAAAACAGCCTGTGGAATCAACAGGTTAAGCTCTGAAACTTGCCTTCCTGACAATACAGATTCTCTTGCATCTCTCAGACTCCCTGATGGCTCAATGCTTGAAAAAGAGAAGAAACAGACATGACACATTCTTTTAGAGCTGGGAGATGATCCTCCTGCCTTTATAGGACTGAAACATCAATTCTTTCAGCTTCCAGCAGAGAGTCAATCCCGTCTTGAAATTTTCCTCTCCTTAGCCATGTTGTATCCATTAACCAGGGAGAAAGCTTTCCCATTGCACTGTCCATATTACTACATTGTCATAATTGAAACCATTATGTTACATTCTTTCCATATGTCTGAGTGTGGCCAATGTACTTTATTTGGTAATGCTTTGGTCCATTGGTTCTTAATGCACTTTGGGTCATAGACCATTTTGATGATCTGAGGAAAGTTATGGACATGTTCTCCCAGAGAAAAGCACACTCAAAATGACAGAAGCTTTTGAATAAATTTCAGAGGCTCAAGGACCCTCTCCTTTCTGAGAGCCTTTGCTGTATTGATGGGCATCGCATTTACTCAGGAAGGATGGAAGCCTCTAGCTCCACTCTATACGGTGGTAATGACAGCAAATGGACAAGCTAGATCGGAAAGATTGCCATGAACGTGAAGGTGTGTTTCTGGTCAGTGTAGAACACTACATCAGGCTTGTCTTTATTTAGTATTGCAATATCTTGTTTTTATTCTCACAGTCCTTTAGCACTTTTCAAGCACTTCTCCCTCTGAGACAGAGGCAAAGCACAACATGTACTTGTAAAGAAAGAAACGCTCTGCTCCTCTTTAGAGGGGCATTGGTTTCTGAACCTTGGGAAATGGGTGATGTTACCACACAGCCAGGCAGAGTTTCCAATGGCAACAGAAAGCAGAATAGCAGGAAACCAGTTCAACAGCTGACACCAAAATGCTTTTCCATATGTAAAGTTGTCTTAAACCCACAAGAGACACTGAGAACAAACTTTGTTCTTTCTTTTCTTTTTGCTTAATACCAAATGAGTCAGGGAGAAGCGCTGGACGCTTTTAAAAATGCACTTACAATTTTGAATCCAAGCTGTGCGAGTACCCATTGGAGACAACTGTTCTCTCATGGCCTGCTTTGAATAAACAATCACAGCTCTGTGTGATATTACTTCTTAACCAGATTCTAGCATTGAACTGTTGGCTCGCCATGGTTACTTGCATTTTAAACCAGTGTCTCCTTTTCCTTCCCCTTGGCTAAGATTTCTGCTTACTTGGCAGTGGCTCCTTCTCATTTGAACTTTTGCCCTCTTTTAATCTCCACCAAATTTTTGTCTAAAAGAACCTTTCACAGGCACCTTTTGTTACTCTGAGTTTCTTTCTCGTGTGAGAACCAGCTTAGGGAGCTGGTTACTGGAAAACACTCAAGGGCCTGTCTTCCTTCTCTGTGAAGCCAGCAGTGACAGGCTGTTTTGTGTGTGTACTTTTCTTTAAAAAAAAAAAATTAAGGAAGCACAAGATGCAAGCTGTTTGCTGAAAACAAAATGTTTGCTTTCAAAAGCAAGTGAACACACACATATTTGCATACGTCCGTGTGGCTTCACTCTTGTCGGTTCCAGGGCTGCTCCTCTTTGTTTCCTCAGCGTATCACACTGTTGAAACTTATTTCAGATCAAAAGCCAAGCCAATGAAGACTGTTATTTCCTCCTGACTTCTCATACCAGCTGCAATTCAACGAGGACTTTCAGGGCCTCAACATCTATGGAACCTATTTCCCTTTCAAAAGAATAACCAGCATGTCAACCCTTCCTCTCATTTTCCTGTTAGACATCTGCTTCCTACTTAAACAGAGCCTACCATTTACTCAGAACCTCATGCTTGATCCTGTGCATTCTCTCGATTCTCTCCCATGCGTGGGTCCACAGACACTCAGTTCAGTTCTGCTCTTCCCTTCTCACTCTAGTCAGGCCCAACCACTGAGCTCTGTCAGTTCCTTTCCCTGTGTCAAATGTACCATCTGTCTCTTCATTCCTTTTCCTCAGCATCACAACATACAAGTCTGTTCAGAATCACCAGCTCCACCAACAACCTGGTGTCCAACTGCAGCTGGAACATACCTTGCAGCCTGGTTATTCAGTTTTGTAAATTCTCCCATACCCTTTGCTGAATATTCTAGACCTTCTCTCTTTTTCTTTTCACTCTGCCATTCTCAGGGATCTTCTTGATTTATACCTGACTGAGAAGATAGGAGTTTACTGGCTTAAGCTACTACTTTTGCTCACATATATTCTTTATTTTCACCCTGGTAAATACCTGGATGCTGTCATCCAGTCTTGGAGGGGAAGTGAAATTCCTTTTTCCCAAAGCCAATCGCTCTATCTGTGTGAGCTGTTGATATTGTCCTTCCAAATGCACGGGAACTGTGCCCCGCATTTTCTTCAAAGTCACAGCCCTTTTCTCTCTGCCAACTCTTACTCTTCTGCCTCCAAACATGGTTAAGTTATTAAAAACAGCAACAACGAAAAACTCTCAAACAAGCTTTCCTGTTCCATATGTCCTTCTTACTACCATACAACTTCTTTCCATGCTTATAACTCCACACTTGGATAGTCTGCATCTGCCACTTTCATTTCTTCATCTCTATTCCTTTGCTCCCTCATCACTCTCCTCTTGATTTCAGCTTCACCACTCTTCTAAGAATTTTCTCTTGAAGATCATCAATAAACACAAGGATGTTCCCTTCACTTTCAATTGTCTTGTCTTCTCTACTACAAATAGCCTACTTTTAAGATAGAACTCTTATTTTTTGGCTATCACATGATTTGATTTCTCTCTCCTTTTATGCCTTCTGCTTCTTTCCTGGTTCCTCTCCCCAAGGCCCATTCTTTAACTCAGTTATGTTTATTTTTATCAAATGTTTTTTGGACATTGGTTCCACAATAGCTCAAATGTAACAAGATGCAGAGTAGGATTTTTCTTATTATCCGAGGACTTCAGCTCAAGCTTCAATCCCCAAGACAATAGGCCATAGGAAGAATTGATAATCAGCTGGTAGCTGATATGTAGAAACACTTCCAGATCATTGGTAAATAGCCACTTCCTTGAGCTCTATCACTCCACTCCCCTAGCCTCTCTTCTGAAATGCTCTTGTTTTCCTAATGATCTAACAAATAAAGGAATAAATTGGGGCTCATCAAGCCCCTTCCAGAATACCGTTATAACATTATGATCCAAATCCATTCCAATGGTCTGCCATGGTGGCTATTAAACATATTGAATATCAGTGCTGTCAATAAGTGCCTCTACGCTCTAAAGAGTAGTCAAAGAGATACCCTCAAAGGTTTGCTAAGAAGTGATCAGATTAGAACTTCTTTCCCCTACTCACCTCCCCTATCCATACTATATAAAAAAAAGCTGAGAGTTCCTGGAGAGAGAGATAAGTTGTAGGAGGAGAGAATTATCTCCGTAATAACAAGTGTTGTTACTAGGAGGAATGCATGTGAAGAAAGGGAAGGAGGACACTTGCCACCAGCCAAGTAAGAAGAGCTCAAGACAGCACTTTGTAGAGACTTTGAATGTCTGCAGAAGAAGAGAAGCCAGATTATCCTGTCCAATTGGATACTCTCAAGATGCAGAAATTTTTAGCCTTACTCAGTTCATCAAAATTTGATGAGGGAGGCCTTGGGAACGCTTGACATTTAGAAGGAATTTATGTGTGTCCTCTGAAGTTCGACAGTATACATAAAAATAGATACTGGAGCCTGCTGCCAAACTGGAAAACTCAGAAGATAAATGGCTGGCTGCAGCTGCCTTCCATGGCAAGACAAGGAAGAGAAAGTGGCTTGGGAAGCAGACTACCCCCAGTCTGGCATGAAAACAAGGCACGAATTTCCTTTAAACCAAGTGAGCTTGAGATGTCTTGATGGGATCATACTTTAAAATAGTGCCTGCTGGGGTTGAGGGGATCCTAACAGGATGGATCTCTGGGGACAAAGGCTGAAAGGATGTCATTCTAGGTCAGCTGGAAAGTACATCACCCCCGTCATGAAGCAATGATCTGGAAGAATCTCAGTGAACAATGTTTGGAGATACTGGCTGAAGAACTAAAAGAAAAGTTATACATGAAAGAGCCGCATTTAGAAGCTCTCTACAATGGAGAACACACTGGCCATTTGCTATTAGCCAAGAGAGAACAACAAAAAAACAGCAGCCAAATAAAGGCTTGAAAGAGTAAGGTGGAAATCTGAAAGTTGAGATCATGGCCCGTTCCCTACTGCAGGCCAGAGTCATGGGTCTGGCCTAAGCTATGAAAAGAAAGACACTCAAATCAAGTTACATGTGACACTGAAATTTTGATTTAAACTTGCCTAGGATTTTTTTATGTCCTGAAGGTGAGTAATATGTACCTAAATATTCTTATAATCTAAAATTACTAGGAAACTATTAAATCACCTTAAAAAACTATAGGAAGGAAATGCAGATATGACCAGCCATGTTAGAAGACAGAGATTAAAGCAAAATAAAGATATTTTCTCTGTGTACTCCTGCTCAATGACTAGTTATACATGTTTTCAACCATTTAGATTACTGATCCACTTTTATTATTGAGATATTGTGATTTATAATAGTAAAATTTTTCTTTACTTCATCAATGACTTACATTAATAAAATGGCCACAGTAATATATGTGAGAAATTAAAAATTTGCTCACTCTTTTATGGAACACAATAACATTCTCATTTATAATCTGGGAAGCTATAGTCTCTGGTGATAATAAACAGAAAGCTATTAAGTTAAAAAAATTAACGAATAGAATCACATACATACTTATAAACCTCATGTAAAATTTATTTAATTATTTTAAGTAGTACATTAAACTTAAGATAAACAAATAGGTAAAAAATGAGTATAAGTACCTACTGTGTTTTATGTATTTGATATTCGTTATATCTAACCCTTAACAACAACAACAAAAGAAATATATTTTTGGTCTCTGTCCACTATTCCTGGCATATAGTTCCTAAAATCTCTGGAATTTCCTAACTCATGAGAGCAATAATTATGTTAAAGTTGTGACTTTTGGACTCCAACTCAAGACGGGGGCAGGTTGCCAGGAGAACCAATCATATGATTAGAAGGTTGGAACTTTCACCCCCTGACCTCTGGGGACAGGAGAGGGGCTGGAGGTTGAATCAGTCACCAATGGCCAAGGATTTAATTAATCATGCCTATGTAAGGAAGCCCCCATAAAAACCCAAAACAACTGGAAGAGGAGAGCTTCCAGGCTGTTGAACAGAAGGAGATTTGGGGAAAGTGGTGCTCTCAGAGAGCATAAAAGCTCCAAGCCCCTTCCCACATACCTTGCCCTATGCATCTCTTCTGTCTGGCTGTTCCTGAGTTATATCCTTTTATAATAAACCTGAAATCTAGTGAGAAAAATGTTTCTCTGAGTTCTATGATCCACTCTAACAAATTAATCGAACTCAAGGAGGGGGTTGTTGGAACTTCTGACCTATAGCTGATCAATCTGAATTACAGATGCCAACCTGGATTTTCAAGTGCCATCTAAAAGGCAGTCCTGTAGAAGGGGCAGTCCTGTAGGACTTAGACCTTAACCTGTGGGATCCGACACTATCCCCAAGTAGATAGTGTCAGAATTGAGTTGAATTGTGGGATACCCAGCTGGTGTCTGAGAAGTGCTTGGTATGGGGAACCTGCCGCCATTGAAATTGGTGACCAGAATTGTAATTATTAACTGACGTTTTGTTCAAGACTCTTAGAGTTGCAAGTGATGGAATCCTGACTCAAATATGCTCAAGAAAAAGAGGAACAGAATGGCTCACATCATGAAAAAGTCTAGAGGTATTTTGGATTCAGGAATAATCTAGGACCTCAAAATAATGTGATCAAGGCACCAGTTTTATTGCTATTTGAAATCCGTTTGACTCTGCTTGTCTTGATACCATATGCATGTTCTTTCTCAGTTGTAGGCATAATAGATCACATCATTCTAGCTTAATAAATCTTGCAAAAAAAAAAAAATGTGAGGCAGCATAGCACTAAATTTCCATTGAGTTCCCTAACTGGCCCTTCTTGGATTATATGTTAACTCCAAAAACTACAGTACCCTAGTTAGTGAAATATGTGTCATATATCCATCCCTGTAGTTGGGAAGGGTGCGTTAGCCTCATGAACCATGTGAAATGACTTACCACAGAAAAGGTACTTTATTAAGAAGTGGGGAATATTGAAAACAACAAAGACAACACGTGTCCATTAAAGTAAGCTCATTTACAATTTCCTCCAAGGTATCAATATTTTTCTCTTCAGTTCTATCAACTTTTTCCATATTTGGGAGCTCTCTTGTTAGATCTATATATTGACTTTTATTATTAAAAACAAGTCCTTCTTTATCTCTTATTATAAAATACCCTTCTTTGTCTCTAGCAACAATTTTCATTTTAAAGTCCCTTTTGTCTGATATTAGTATACCTAAAGAATAGAGTGAGGAAGTAAAAACTACAGAACTTGATGATACAGTAGATTTGGGGAATGTTATCGAACACATTGGTATGATTTCAAAATTTGGAGTTTGATTGATAGGGTAAGGTTATTCACCAAGAAGGGGAAAAGGGAAGAAACAACAGATGTGGGATTTAAAGAGATGTGGGATTTAAAGAGAATGAGTTTCTTTTGGAACATTATGAGTTTAAAGATCATTGAGAGAACCAAAAAGTCTTGGGTAGCTACTTTAGAATTGCATCATTAACTAATTGTTTGTTATATGACTCCATTTGGAAATCTATTTGCAATTCTGTCATGTCTAGTACAGAGTTTAGCTCAGCTTAGATGAAATTCTTATAGGTTGAAGGGTTGATTTAAAAAACTTAACATTGTCTTGAGTGTTCAGCCAATCTAAACAAAATTTAGTTTCCTGAATGTACCATGTTTTTTTGTTTGTTTGTTTGAATCATGGGTCTTTGAACATTCTGCTTCCTTCCCTTGGAATGCCCTTCTCTTCTTACCTTATCGTTTGCTTGGCTAAGCCTACCTGTCTTTCAGGATTCAGCTCAGGTATCACCTTGTACAGAAAGCTCTTTCCAGTGACTCAAGATTTTCTGTGTAATTCCTTCCATTTTCCCCAGAGCAGCCCTTGCTGCCTTACATTGGTTAATAGCCTGTTCCCTGAGGGTAGGTACTGCTTCCTGTTTACTATGTTATCACTAGTAGATATTACATGGAAATTCAACAAATTCTTTTTAAATTAATTAACTTTTAAATATATACATTTAGCCATAGGAAGGAACTGCCCGTCTCATTGTCTATTTTACATTCCTACACCAGCATATCCAGGAATTAAATGGATTGACTCTTGCACAAAACTAGAGAACAAGATAGTTTCATATAAAGAGGAGTGGATTATTCCAAAATAGATGTGCAAAGGGAAAGAAAGGAAGAGGTTTTTTTTGGAACGTCCATCACCTAAATTCTTCCCTGAAATCAAAATTATTCCATATGCTTCTGAAAGATGCCAAATAATATGAACTAAGTTGGTTTTGAAATGATTGGCAGATGGGTGATGACATTAGCTGAGTTTGGTACGTCTGGGGTTCATACCTCAATTACACAGCATATTCATCAAATCTGAGATGACATTAATTGTAATATGCACTATTATTTTATGCACCTTCAAAAAATAAAAGTAAAAGCTGCTGATTATGCTATGATACAATGATTAAGGAATATCTATTTAAGATACACTTCAATATCAGAGATATTAAAATGTGAAAAAGATGTATATTTTAAACTCACTTAAATATGTTAGATAAGATTCAGAATTATAGAGTGAGGAAGGACATGTATCTATAATCCAGTCTAATCTTCATCAATTTACAAATGACCTAAGAACCCAAAGAATTTAAGTGCACACAGGTAAATAGGAATTGAGCAAGTCAATCAACTTGAGAGATCAGATGGGCTGGTTTGCTCCACTGTTAACATTTCATAATTCTGTGCACTACTATTAATACTAAAAAAGAGCCCCAGGGGAAATATATGTCATCATCAAATGACAAATGTCTCCTCCTTATGTTAAAGATAGCTGGGGGCCAGCTCCGCGGCCGAGTGGTTAAGTTCGCGTGCTCGGCTGCAGCGGCCCAGGGTTCGGGTCCTGGGCGCAGACATGGCACTGCTCGTCAGGCCACGTTGAGGCGGCGTCCCGCATCCCACAACTAGAAGGACCTGCAACTAAGATATACAACTATGGACTGGGGGGTTTGGGGAGATAAAGCAGAAAAAAAAAAAAAAAAAAGATTGGCAACAGTTGTTAGCTCAGGTACCAACCTTAAAAAAAAAAAAAAGATAGTTAATTTATCTCAACAAATATGTCACTTTAGATTTCCTATACTCAAATACCTGAATTCTAGCGTCTATCACCAGTGAACCCAGGATTTGCTTAAAAAGAGAAACCTGGATGCAGTATTTGGCAGCCAAGAAAATACCTAGTGAGATGTATGTATATCTAACACATATTGGATTTTTTTCCTTTGCTGTCTGAAAAGATTTCATTTAATCAACGACCATTTTCCTGATGTTGGGATACGCAGTATTTCACATGAAGAACAAATCAAAGTTGCCATAATTATGGGACATTTTTAATTCACTATTTTCGATGGCAACTTTAACCTTGGTTTTCTTCAGCAAATTTTAACCTCCTTGCCACACAGTGCTGTAAGGTTTGTTTTAAAAAGCTGCTTATCCCCTTTCTCTTCCCTTTTTTCCCCTTCCCTTAACACCGCGATTGAAAAACTCCCCCTCAACTCCACCCCCTCTCAAACTCCCCCATCCACCTGGAGTCTCAGGACCCTCCTTTCATTACCTTGCTGATAACAAAAGCATCTTCATTTTCTCTGGAAATCATGCAGAAGAAACATTTTAAGCTCAACTAAATAATTATCCACCTACTTTCTATTTCTTCCCAAGGGAAAAAAAAATCCTGATTGACTGAAAAATCACTGGGTTGTTGTCACCAGAATCCTTAATGTGGAACCTTCCTTATAGTCTTCCTCCTTCAGCTTTCTGTTTTTGATGTGGGAAGTGGCAAAATTAAGGGAATTTGTGGGTTGTCTTAGAAAATGCCACTGGTAAATGAAGGCACATTTAATTGAACGAGTCATCATGAATGCATTCAGTATATGACTGACAGGTCAAAGGGAGCAGGAGGAGTGTGTGGTTGTCTTTCGGCTTGCCACTGACTCTTATGGCAGGCCTTCGAGGTGCCTGGAGGGACGTGCTCACAGTGCGGGCAACGGTTGAGAGGATGGTCAGGGTTGCCAGCTAAATGACTCACCCAAGCAAGCAAAGACAAAGCCTCTCTTGGCAGACCCAAATTCCAGTTGCTTCATCATCTTCATTTTGCAGAAAACGCTCTGCTTAGAAAAAGGGAGAGGAAATCGTGATTTTATTGAAGAAAGTCTCTGACAAAACCTCGATTGTCAATTAATTCTTGCTGCTTGAAAATATTTACATACATACACACAAACACACACACATACATATATATACGAAGCCAGTTTTTTAATTGGTAAAAAGCCCTTTCTGAAGTGAGAGTTGGCCCTTGAGCAAAGACTGTAATTTAGCAAAGTTTGATTTGCTGTCTCTTCATTTCTATTAATGGCAACTTTCTTCTCCCTGCCACCTCCCAAAGCGTCTCATTCCTGTTGTCTCTGAGAGCTTTAAATTCCTCCCTGTTAAGGTGCTAACTAATAACCAAGTATTTGAAAAGTACTGCCATGTCTGAGGCTTTTTAGTGGTAGTGAAAAGGTCTTCAAAGGCTGAGAGGAATTCAGTGAACTGTGGACTTCATCACTGAGAATTTGACAACAATTTTCTTATTTCTTGGCCTTCTCAGCAGCTTGGTGACAAAGAGGGGTCTATTTTATATACGATTTTCTGCTGCCGAAAGACATTATCTCTAGATATTTTCAAAAATTTGGGAGGTGGATTAGATCTTAGCAGTCATCTTAAACCATCTCCACACTTTATAGATTTGGAAACTGAGGCCCAGAGAGGCAACAGAGTTATTGCCAGAGGTAATCTCCCTCGCCCCATCAGATTTCCAGGATAGTGGTTTCCAGAAATCCTGCCTTGGCAAAAGTAACACTGCTTAAAGATCCTGAATTTTTGGCACTCGGCAATTTAAATAATTTAGCATATATCATTTGGGAAGGCTGAATGAATATGTCTAACTTGTGGACCCCCATGTTTGATGGCATGTCTAAACTCAACCAATTTATTTCTCTTTATCAACAGGTCAAAGGTTACTTAAAGGAAGTCTTTCGACTTAATTCTATGGAGCTACAAAGCCCTGGATAAAATGGTATTGAGCAACCATCTAGTGGAAAGACACTGTCTGCTCCAACCCCCTAGATGAGAAGGCCTTTATAAAACCTTTTTGGCTATTTGCTTCTAGCACTATGCCTGACTAGGTGCTCTGAGGGCCTCCTGCTATTGTAGCTTACACAGGACACAGTTTTCAAAACATTGTTGTTTGCATTTGAGTTGGTGGGGATTCTCAGATCCCTTCCCCTAACCCCTGCCATGTGAATTAGAGAACTGGAGATAGTAATCATGGGTCTGGAGGAACAGGGATGACCTAAGGAAGGATCAGGATAGTAGCACTGCTGTTGAGCACTGTTTTAGGCAAATATCAAAGTAGGGAATGTGAGAAAAGGATTCCTGAGTCGGCTCTAGGTGTTCTCAAGGTGAACAGAAGTTTCCATCTATAGGCACCTGAAGCCGCAGGCAGAAAACACACCCACTCTGAAAGAAAGCCTTCTCAATTTTGGACCTGCAGGATTCTCACCAAATAGATCAAGGAATGTACTCATAATCAAAGATCACCAGCAAACAAGAAGGCATGATATATTAGTTATCTATTGCTGTGAAACAAATTACCCTAAAACTTAGTAGCTTAAAATGACAATAAATATTTATTATCTCTCGCTGTGTCTGAGGGTCAAGAACTTGAGGACCTGGAGTTTAGGTCCCACCTCGGGGTCTCTCATAAGGTTGCAGTCATCTGAAGGCTTGACTGTGGTGTGGCTGGAGTATCCACTTCCAAAGTCACTCACTTACTTGGCTAGCATGTCTGGTGTTGGTTGTTGGATGGAGGCCTCAGTTCCTCTCCATGTGGGCCTCTCCTCAGGCCAGCTGTGTTCTCAAAAAATGGCAGCTGGCTTCCCTTGGAGTGAAAAAAATCCAGGAGAGAACAAGTTAGACAGAAGCTGTTCTATTTACGGGCTAACCTTGGATGAAAACATGGGTAAATTTCTTCATAATCTTGGGGCAAAAAAGGCTATCCATGAAAGAAAAAAATAATACATTTTATTATATTAAAATTTAGAAATTCTGTTCATCAAAGGCATCATAAAGAGAATGAAAAAAAAAATGGCAAGCTAGGAGAGATATTTAAGACTCACTTAATCAACAAAGGATTAGTACCCAGACTACATGAATAATTTCTACAAATCAATAAGACAGACAACCCAACAGAAAACTGGACAAAAGTCAAAACACATGCATTTAACAGAAGAAACAAGTGTGGCCAACTGTTCTCAATCTAGTTAATAATCAAGTAAATACAAATGACCACCACAATAAGATACAATTTTACACCTATTCAGTTGTCTCAAACTAAAAGATCTGACAGTACCAAGTGTTGGAGAGGAAGTGAATCAACAAGAAAGCCAGGGGACACTACATTGTTACAATTACTTTGGAAAACAATTTGACACTCTATTGTAAAGATGACTATTCATACACCTGATCTCTACCCAACAGTTGTATTTGTAGGTCAGTGATTTTGACACCTAGAGAATACTTGGCAACGACTGGGGACCTTTTTGGTTGTCACAACTAGGGGGCACTACTGGCATCTAGTGGGTAGAGACCAGAGATGCTGCTAAACATCTTGCAGTACACAGGACAGCTCCACCACAATTACTGGCCCGAAATGGCAATAGTGCTGAGGTCAAGAAACCCTGTTTTAAGTACATATACAAGAGAAACTCTTGCACATATGTGCACCAAGAGACATAGAAGAATATATTCATAGAAACAACAATAAACTGAAAGTAATACTTCCCCTTTGACAAGAGAATAGATAAATCAGTTGTGACATAACTATTCAGTGAAATCCACACGGTTGAACTACAGCTACAGGGAACAACATGAATGAATTTTAGTGATGTGATGCAAAGTGAAAAAGAATGAGTCTCATAAGAAGATATCCACTGTGATATATTTAAAGTAATGCTCAAAAACTGAAAAATCTGTTGTTTAGTTATACCTCCAAACATGTGATGAAACTATAAAAACAGGCTAGGCAATGATAACACAAAATTCAAGGTACTGGTTACCTCTTGTGCAAGACAAGATTTTGGAAGCTGGGAAAAAAAGAAACAGAGGGAAGTTTGGGGACAATGTTCAAACACGGATTGGATAATGGGTTCACAGTTGTTCATCACATTATCTCACTTTATAACTTAACATATACATATACATACAAACATACATACTTATATGTCACATATATTTTTTTGTACCAAAAATTGCATTAAAATATATACAAAGTGAAAAAATAATTCAGGGCGGCCATTGTTGAATGGGTTGCACAATATGACCACAAAAGTAACTTCCTGGAATTAGGGCAACCAACTTACTTTCGTCCTTTTGGAGAAGAGATGCTGCTATTTTTGCGTAAGGATCAGCCTCAAAATGGAGTGTAATTTGTCCAATGTTTTCCTTCCTGGCAGCCCACTAGAATAGCAAGCCCCACACAAATACGACTGGCCTGAGCACCCCTTACCTTTGAGCTCCGTTGGCTATAAACACAGGGCAAACAAAAGATAACACAGAAATTGTAAAGACCTTTTTTTTAAATCTCTTTCTGTGTACTATAGTCATACACTGGTAGAGGCATAATATCAAGTAATGACTGAGAAGTGGATGATCTGTGGCTTTCCTTGTCCCTGAGGGAAAACCTTGATTCCTCTTAAAAATCAAATTTTGAAAATAATGTGCCTTTTAAAAACCCTAGGTTGGCGATTTAAGTTAGCCCAAGTGATCCGAAGGGCCGTGACCCCCTACCAGTTTCAAGCAAAATTGTAAAGATTTCCTTCCTTTCCTCCTTTATGTTTCTTTCATTTTATTCTAACCAGGCTTTCCAAGTGCCAACCTGCCCCCCTTGTTTCGATTCTCAACTGACTTTCAAATAATCTCTGCTAGAGTGTTAATTGAAAAGTAAGGTATTAACTGATTATAGCTTAGTGTGATCCCTCCTGGGTGATTTTTATTTTCGTAGGGGACTCATAAAGGTTGGTGTGGGTGGCAGGGAGTGAAGGCTAACGGATGACCTTCAGGAGGCTATAGCTAACTCCAACACCTGAAGAAGCAAATAAAGAATATTTGTTATGCAGCCTCTGAAACGCTGGCAAAACCTTGCTTCAGGCCCTGTTTAAACATCCAGGCTCTGTCTACTACTTTTGGAACTGAGCTGCAATAAAACCTCTTACTTTCCTGACCCAAGAGGAAATATTTCCTAAATTATAGTGTAGAGAATTATTTGGTCAACATTTAGACCTGAAATACCCTGAAGAGTGAGAAAGTTAGGGGAAAAATAGATCTGGAGAAAGTACAGAGGCCAAAACCAATCAATAAAATGCTTAATAATGTAAAGAGAAGAAACTTTGCAAGTGTCCAAGCATAAATGTCAAGAGTATTTCAACAAAACCCAAAAGGCTTGAAGTTGAAACGTGTGAAATAAAACCTAAAGGAATAGAGAAGATTCCCAAGTAGAATATAAGAGTGTGGGATGTATAATCTTCATTTACAAAATGATTGTTCTACCACCCTCCTGTTTCACAGTACTTGGTATTAGTAACTGCTTCATCTCATAAGAAGCAGTAACAGCCCTGAATCAAATACAAATGTACAGTCCTGGTTCTTAAACTTTATTGTGCATAATTACCTAACAGTCTTTATGTAAAACAAACGCCAGCTAAGGAGATTCTAATTCAGCAGTTCTGCATCGTGGCCCAGGAGTCTGCATTTTGGAACACTCCAGGTGTAACACATGCAGCGCCACAGCAAAACAGGCTTAAGGATGCTGAACCTAGAGTTTGTATCCAACGCTTGTTGGGCCCTGCCTTACATCTCTCAAACCACCTTTTACTCCAGCATTTCTGCAGAAACCAGTTTTGCTCAAGGAAAACCTGAGAGCCCCTCTCCTTGACTGTACCACACATCTCTGGGTTTTGATCCCAGGTCTCTGATGCTGCAGCCTAGCGCGCCTACGGGAACTACTTTCTGCTTGTACAGGCACGAAACCAGAAATGTGAGGGAGGTTAATACTCCAAAGGGGATTCTTAGACCAAAGGAGGCAAGAGTCAGTAAGCAAATGTTCCCATTTTCCCATTCCTCAAGTGGGCAGTTTTCTGAGGCTCATTCTGTAGGATTCCCCAGAGAGTCCAGCAGGAACGAATCCCAGTGGCCCACAGGGATAACCAGCTCCATAATACACTACAGTATTGGCTTTCCCTTTCTTCTCTTTTCTTCTTTTCCCAGTACCCCCATCATATTCCCTGGGATCTTACCCCAAAGTAAACTACTACGTGTGAGTCCTTGTTATACACTCTGCTTTCTGGGGAAAGCCCAGGCTGAGGACGGGCTGTAGGAGGACAGCCTGAGGGATTGGGGCTGGAAGCTGAGAAGGAGAGGATGAAGGGAGAGCATGAAGCAGTAGGGCCCTGGGTATATTCTTCCAATGCTGCTTCATTCAGAGTGGCCCCACGTTGGTCTGTTTGCATATTATACTTCTTTCTTTTCTATCCCTTAAAGACAAAGTCCTGGAGCTAAAAACAATCGAAAATAACCAGTCTAATAGAAAAAACTCAAATTTGGGAGCCAAGGACCTGAATTTCACTACTAATACAACCTGGAATGAAGTATGTAACATCCCAAACATTGGTTTTCTTGTCTACATCACCAAGTTGTTGAGAGAATAGCACATGATTTTCTTAGCTGATAATATCACGTAAAATTGACAGCAGTGAGCCCTGTGGCCGGACTCAATTCCTCTATCCTTACAGTTGCTGTTAAGCTCTTTTTTGATTTTGTGAGCTTGCTTGTACTGATGGACACAATTCACAAAAACCCTAGAGTTGATAGTTAGAAACCTTGGGATGTCATTGCAGAATTTGTCTTCATAGTTGATGCTGCATCAAGGTAAGTCTTTAGTTTATAATCATAGGTGAAAGGAAAGTAAAAACATTTTCTTAACAAAAAAGAAGTGTGATGAGATGACTTCTATGACCTCTGTATGATACAGGTACCCATTTAATTCCCTCTTGCTCTATCTGTTCCTCTGTGGCTTCTTTTTCTGGGTCCCTGGGAGTCAGCTGCTGTCTGTGCACATTCCTCACTATAACAACTCCTTAGATTCTTCCATGGGCTCTTCTGACATATGACAGCGCAATATAAAACTAAAAGCCTTGTATGTTATGCCATAAATTATAATGCCATGTTGCTGGCCTCACAGACTTCTCCGTTTGCTGACACATCTTGCACTGTAGTGAAAAAATGAACAAAACAGAACAACAGAAAACAGCTATTACACCTCAGGCACTACATCCGTATTTTCACATAATTTTTTATTGAAGTGTAATATATGTATAAAAAGGTACACAAATCATAAATGTACAGCTTGAGGAATTTTCACGAAGTAAATTCTCCTAGGTGACCAGCATCCAGGCCAAGAAAAAGAAGATTACAAACATTCAAAGTCTCTCTTATGCCACTCCCAGTCATTCATTCCACACCAAAGATGATTAATATACTGACTTCTAATACCATCACTTTACTTTGCTGGTGTCTGAAGTTTATATCAATAGAATCATAATTTGTACTCAGATATATCTCATTATATATTTCATAATTATATTTCATTCATTCAATATCATCAGATCCATCCATGTTATTGCTTATAGTAATAGTTCATTTTCACTGCTGTAGATGGCATTCACTTGAATAAATATGAAACCGTTAATTTATTCATTCTACTGTGGTTGAACATTCGGATTGTTTCCAGTTCCTTCCTATTACAAAGAGTGCTGCTATGAACATTCTAGTATATGTCTTTCAGTGCATGGTGTTTGCATTTTGGGGGGAATGTACTTAAAGTGGAGTCCCTGCATACACATGCTCAGTTGTGATCAAAATGTTTTCCAAAGGGGTTGGAAATTAACAAGATGATTTAAAACTTAAATGGTAATACACAGGGCCAAGTATAGCCAACACTTTCCAGGAAAAAAGGCCCCACCAAAGTAGAAAGTCTTACAATACCAAGTTTGATTTATTATAAAACGACAGTAATTACGACAGTGTGGTACTGTCACAAAAGTCCAATAAACAATGAAATAGAATATGGAGTCCAGAAACAGATAGATGACAGACAGGTGGATATATCTATACCTATATCTATATCTGTACCTATTTGACTTACAGTAAAGGTGACATGGCTAAGCATTGTGGAAAGGATGGTCTTTTTAACACACGGTGCTAGGACAACACTATATCCGTATTGAAAGAAAGAAATCTTGATCCCTATCTCCTGTACACAAAGTTAATTCCCAAGTCTACCTGAGGCATTCAGTCTATCCAGCTCATCAGAAAGAAATGAGGTTGTAAAGTCTAGTCAGTTGTATATGTCTTTTAATAAACTTGATTTTCATTTGTATTGAGGTTAGTACTTTAGATAATTTTCTTTACTGAAATTAAAATTAAATCTCGGTGTATATTTTGGAAAATCTATTTTCCTCTCTCCCTTTTCCCTTCTGCTCCTCTCTCCTTCCTCCTTCCCATCCCCCTTTACTTCCTGCCCACCTACTATGTACCCTTTCATTCGTTCAACAACCTGCATCAGCTATTGGGGTAACAAATCAGCAGCTGACATGCCAAATCTGACCTACAGAACTATTTTAAAACAAATCATGTTAAAATAAAAATCTTGTTGCCAACATCATTGTGAGATTTTACATAAAATCCGGTTAGGGGCATCCTTTGAAAATTTGGCAGATTTGGCCACCCTAGGCCAGCAATAGTCCATGGCAATAACCTATAGGATTTCGTGAAGCACTTGCCTCCTTTAGATGGGGCAGCCTCTCAGGTTCCCTTTAATCCTCACTGGGCCTGCTTACTTGTATATATCACCTGCCCAAACCCTGTAGGAATTTTCGTTTAAGATCCCTCTTGCCATTAATGTTTGAATAGAATACTAGATGTAAAAACATGTTTCTAAAAAATTATAGATGCATAAATGTCAATATTGTTTTCTATTTCTATACAGTTTTCAGTGTTCTACATATGGTAGCTAAAAAGATTTTTTCTTCTTTAGTTTTTGGGCATAAATTCCTTCTTGTTTTCACAGGAACATTAGCTCAAATTTGCAGATACTGTGTGCTTCAGATGAAATTGTTGCGTTTAAAACCATATGTTACACTGAACAGTTCAAGAGGCGTCAAGCCTTTCTTATTCACAGATCTTTAAAGATATAATTTTATGCTCAGTTAAGATGGAAAAGCACATTAGGTTGGAAGATAAACCTATTTACTGTGGATGTATTTTGCTAAATTATTTCACCCAATTACTAGGTAAAGAGACATTAGTAAAGTTCGTTAAAAGATAACTTTTTCAATTTACATATGTCTTCCTTTATATTAATCAGCTGCTGGGGATTATAATTTTGATGGCAGTGGAACAAGTGAGGAGGCTCCAAAGGGTCTGCCACCTGTTTATTTACACATTCATATTTATTTTTTAAAAGTTGTTGGGGGCCAGCCTGGTGGTGTAGTGGTTAAGTTTGTGTGCTCTGCTTTGGTGGCCCATGGTTCACAGGTTCAGATCTCAGGCTCGGACCTACACAGTGCTCATCAAGCCATGCTGTGGTGGTATCTCACGTGCAAAATAGAGGAAGATTGTTGAAATGTTAGCTCAGCAACAATCTTCCTCAAGTAAAGAGAGGAAAATTGGCAACAGATTTTAGCTCAGGGCCAATCTTCCTCACACACACACACACAAAAGATGGAACAAGGATCTCAGTTAATAAAGTGGCTTTGAATCATTTAACATTTCATGGGAATTTTTGTTCTATTTCAGGCTATCCTTATACTATGGTTATAGAAAGGCATAAAACTCTATTACTATTTCATATAGGTAAGAAAAAAATCAACTTGAGTTGTACAAAATGAGTAGTTCATAACTGTGAAAAATCCTTCAGGAATAAGATGCTTTTCACTGTAACTATTCTTCATTTCCATACACATAAATTGGATGTTATCTTCAGACATAGGATGTAATGGGATTTCATGTTTTGTTTTAAGAAAATATGACCCTTAGGACCCTGTGCTCTTCAGAAGTACATCTCACACACAGCACAATTTAAATGACAACCAAACTGAGTTCACATCACAACTTTCAAAATTCGCTTCATTCTGCTGCTATACACACACAGACACACTCACACACACAAACATAATTTTTTTCTTCTTCAAGTGAATATTAAAAGAGAGGTTGAGAATAAAGAAAATTGGAAGCGACCATAGACAGGATCGAGGAAAAGATGTTCTAGCTCAGTGGTGACCAGAACCCTAGGACCACTTAACCAATCTAAGTCTTGAAAACTGTGACACTAAAATTTAATGTTCTATGTAAAACACTTACAATGGGAGTAAATAAACAGAATGAATAGTCAGTTTGGGGCACATACATATACATCCAACAAAAGGTAATTTCTGACTTAGGAATGCCTGAACCACAAATTGCTCCCATTGCCAGTAAGATATAATTACTTTCAGGACTGAGACCTCATCTCCAGCTTCTCACTTTGCCCAGTCCTTTCCACTCCCACTCCCAGCCCATTTCCTCTCCTCCACCCTGCCCCAATTGTTAATTTTGAGTTATTAGGTCTAAAAGAAATTATGACAACTAATGTTGCCCTCCCCACACCCCCATCTTTGCCTCCTCCACTGACCCAGTATGCTGAGTGAAAAGGAAAAGAGGAAGTGCCCTGAAGATGTGGAATGCAGACAGGAAACAAAAGAGAGAAGCAGGAAAACTTTTGTAAGCTTCTGACAGGCCATTATCAGCCACAATGCCATCCTTTCACATAAACTTAGTTCTGAGCCTGCTCCTCAAAGCCCTGAAGGCCTTAAATATATTTAAAGCCTTTCTCCCACTAAACTTTCCTCTCTCTGGCCAAGGCATCTATCCTGAAAACTGATCTTCCATATTCGATAGCCTTATGTTTTTCTCTAGCCCCCAACAAGACCCTATGAGCTAATACTCCTTTTTGATCCAGAGGTTCCTACCAAGTCTTCTGAATTTTCAACCTTGCTTTGTAGTTTTCAGAAGCCCAATCAATAAATACTGGACAAGTTTCAAACACAAAATGTCATAGGAAGATTTCCTCTTACATTGGCACTACAGTGAATTCAAAATAAAATTCCCAATAAATCAGTAGGCAAGCATTCAACTTCTCTGCTCTTGCTTCTGGGACATCAATGTTGTTGTGGAATTTGTATAATGTTATAGAGGGGGACCCTACAAATTTATGACTTTCAGCTGCATAGGACACCTAAAGCTGCACAGCAAACCTCTGACTTGACTTGAGTCAGTTTTCCTCTTCTTTCAATCTCCTCCTTCAATTTCCCTGTCATCAAACTTCAAGTTTGAGCATGAGTGTAGATAGATAGATAGATAGATAGATAGATAGATAGATAGATACATATATACATACATACATATATACATACATACATACATACATACATATATAATCTGAATCCAGCTGGATCGCTTTCTTTTCTGTGTTCCCCAAATGTGCATCTCTCTTCCTTCTTTTCAAAATCAACATTGCCACTTGGGTTGTGCTCTTTATTACATTTCTATTTCCATGGAGACCATAAAAATCTAATTTTTTCTCTTCTATATGTACCTCATTCTCTTTGCTGGTTTCTATGCCTCAGTTGATAGATATTGTGGTAAAAGTACATATAAATAAGTGAATAAATAAAAGTGTATATTTGGTCTTTGACACATGTTCCTGGCATAGAGTTCCCAAAACCCATGGAATTTTCTGAGTGATAGGACAGTCATTTGTTATTCATGATGAGCTCCTCTGGAACACATTTGAGTCTTTGCTAGAAAGTGACTCAGGATAGAGCTCCTACACAGCCTCAGGATAGGGACCAGTCACCAGAAAGACCAAACATGTGATTAGAGGATGAGAACTCTCAGCCCCACCCCAACCTCCAGGGAGGGGAGGAAGCAGGGGGCTAGAGATTGGGTTATAAAATCTCTTGAACAATGAGATTCAAAGAAGTTCTGGATTGGTGAACATTTGGAAGGGCTGAGAGGGTACTGTGCTCAGAGAGGGTGTGGAAGCCCACCACCCCACTCTCACCATCCCTTGCCCTATACATCTCTTTCATTTGGCTGTTCCCAAGTTGAATCCTTTGTAATAATCCAGTACACACAACTAAAGCGTTTTCCTGAGCTCTGTGAGGCATTCTAGTGAATTATCAGATCTAAAGGGAAGGGAAAGGTCATGGGAACCCTTGAATTTGTAGCCAAGTTGGATGGAAGTGCAGATAGCTGGGGGCAGTCTTGTGGGATTGAGCCTTTAAAACTGTGGAGTCTGATGCAAACTCCAGGCAGTGTCAGAATAGGATTAAATCATTGGGCACCCAGTTGATGTAGAGAATCAGAGAAATAAATTTCATTCCTAGCTAGCTCTCCTTAAGTCTTTCTTTCTTTCTCTTCCCTTTAACTAGGCTACTTCTTGAAAGACAAGTCCACAGTAGAAATTAACCATTTCTTTCTTCTCCTTTCCTCCTCTCTCCTTTCCCTCTCCTCCCATGCTCTCCTCTCCTTTTGCTCTCCTCCCAATCTCTCTTTCCACACCTATATCCCGAGCAGCACCTATGATTTTCATTAAAGTTCCAAGCTTGTATTACCATCTGCCTACTGGATATCTCCAGCTGGAGATTTTATAGGCACCTCTAACTCAATATGTCTGAAACTAGATTTATTATCTCCCCTTTGCTAAAATATTCTCCTTCTTTGCTATTTCCCAACCAAGTTAAAAGCATCACTTAGATTAATTAACCTTAGTTTTCTCTCTTTATTCTGCATGTTCAATATGTACTAAAAGAGTCGTAAAGCATTGAGTTAGTGCTTAGTTCTCCATTTAACTAAGGTATCTGTATAACCATAATGCTTCATTCATCAGACATTCAGGAATAACAGAAACATAGACAAGTTGTATTTGGGTGCTTCATTTTTGTCCCTTGTTATATCATCTTCTTAATCAAGAGAAGGAACTTTTAATGGCTGGATTTCCCTGCTAGTTGAAACTCATTTGTGTTCACATTCCCATTTTGGAAAAGAAAAAGACATGCCAATTTTAATTAAAAATTCCAAGACATCGGGGCTGGCCCCGTGGCCGAGTGGTTAAGTTCGCGCGCTCCACTGCAGGCGGCCTAGTGTTTCGTCGGTTCGAATCCTGGGCGCGGACATGGCACTGCTCGTCAGACCACGCTGAGGCAGCGTCCCACATGCCACAACTAGAGGAACCCACAACGAAGAATACACAACTATGTACCGGGGGGCTTTGGGGAGAAAAAGGAAAAAATAAAATCTTTAAAAAAAAAAAAAATTCCAAGACATCGATTCTCCTTGCCAGACATTAATTCCACAGAATGCTTCTCCTTAAAGATTATCTCCTAACTAACACACTGAGTTTATGTTATATTTATCTAAATGGGGTTAGTATTAAGAATGGGATGAAAAACTAACATCATTTTTTGAAATCAATTTTATTAAAGTATGATCCCCATGCAACAAATCACACTTATTTTAAGTATATACTGTGTAATCACCTCCACAATCAACATATAGAACATTTCCATAAAACCAAAAAGTTTCTGTATGTCCCTTTGCATCAGGGCACTTCATCCTTCCTTAATCCCAAAGAAAACACTTACCTGCATTCTGTCATTTACATTTTGTGAAATTTCATACAAATGGAAGCATTCCACATACATTTTTTTGGATCTGGCTTCTTTTGCGCAGCATAGAGTTTTTGAGTTAAACTGCCTGGTTGCATGGATTTTGCTTTTTGTTTCTGAGTGGTTTTCTATCATATGAATTCAGCACAAATTGTTTATCCATTCACCTAGTGACGGACTTATTTCTAGTTTGCAGCTATAGTGAATAAAGCTTCTAAGAACATTCACGCACTTGTCTTTGGGTGAATATATGTTTCTCCATTTCTCTTGGGTAAATACTTAATAGTGGAATCGTAGGATTATGCATTAAGTGTATGTTTAACTTGATAAGTAACTTCCAAATTGTTTTCCAAAGTGGTTGAAACATTTTACATTCCCATCAACAATGCTAATTCAGTGAAGTTGGTGATTGTGTTTTACAAGTCTTCCATATTCTACTGATTTCAAGACTACTTCTTTTATTAACTACTGAGAAAGGAGTATGAAAATTTCCAGCTATAATAGAGAGTTTGTCTGTTGATCATTTCAGTTTGCTCAGATTTTTCTTCCGGTATTTTGAAGTTCTGTTATCAGGTACATAAACGTTTAAGGTTGTTATATCTTCTTGATGAATTGACTCTGTGATAAAATGTTCCCTTTTATTCCTTCTCATATTCCTTTTTCAGATATGTACTGTAGTCAGTGTTAGTATATCCATTCCAGTTTTCTCTTGATTAGTGCTTGCATTTTATATTGTTTTCCATCTTTTTTTTTACTTTACCTATCTATATCTTTATTTTAAATTGTTTCTCATGTAGACAGCATGTCTTCCTTTATAATCCAGTATGTGACTCCATGCTTTTTAATTAGAATGATTAGGTTTTTTGTATTTAATATAATTATCCATGTTGTTGGGATTATAATAACCATCGTACTATTTTTTCTATTTTTTTCATTTCTTCCTATGTTTTTTACTTCTTTCCTATCTTTTGAATTAAACGAATACTTTTACTATCTCACTTTACCTACATTAATGGCATTTTATTTTTCAGTCAGTTGCATCTTTAACTTATGTTAGCTTACCCTCATATAATGTGCTACTTCAAGAATAGTGTAAGAACCTAAAGCCATATACTTATATTTCCTTTGTCCCTCTTTCCTGGTTTCCAATTAAGCCCAATTAAAGATCTTATAGATTGAGATATATGTGATCTTATAGATTATACATTGAAGATATTTTCTTTTTTATTATTATAATTATTTAGGTTTTTTTTCTTTCTTTGTGTCAATTTGGGTAGTTTCTGATGCTAGATTTTCAAGGTCACTAATTTTTTCTTCTGCAGTGTCTAATATACTTTTAACACAATTGAGTAATATTTAAAAAATATAAATATTGTATTTTTCATCTCTACCATTTGATTCTTTTCTATCACTCATTTTGCCCATGTATTTCTTTAAATACTTGAGCATATTTATAAAGTCTGCTTTAAATTCTTTGTCTACTAGTGCCATAATCTCTGTGATATGTATGTCCATTTCTATTTTATTTTTTTTCTCTTTGTTACAAGTCTCATTTTCCTGATTTCTCACATGTGTAATAGTTTTTATCAGATGCTGAGCATGGTGAATTTCCCATTGTTGAGTGCTCGATTTTGCTGTCTTCCCTTAAAGAGTTTTGGACTTTGTCAAGGCAGGGAGTTAAGTATCTTGCAGTTTAGCTCAATACCTTCAAAATTTGTTTTTAGGGGCCGGCCTTGTGGCATGGTGGTTAAGTGGTTAAGCTTGCATGCTCCACTTCAGCAGCCTGGGGTTCACAGGTTCAGATCCTGGGTGCGGAACTAGCACCACTCATCAAGCCACACTGTGGCAGCATCCCACATAAAATAGAGGAAGATTGGCACAGATGTTAGCTCAGGGCCAATCTTCCTCACAAAAAATACAAAACTTGTTTTTAAATGTTGTTATGGCAGGTTTAGCGTTATCTTTACTCTATGTTAGGTTGCCCTCCCTATATTATGGTCTGGAAAGTAACTACAAGTAGAAATCTGGGGTGATCATAGTGCTGACCTTGATTGTTTCCTTCTCTCAAGATAACCATCCTGCTTTATCTTTTGTCTAATGTCTGAAACAATTGCTTCATGTATTTGTCCATTTTTCTAGTTTTGTTCCCTTTTTCTAGATTTTTATGGTGTGAGGATAAATCTGTTAATCCATCATGGCTGGAGGCAGAAGTCTGACATCTTTTTTCAAAGATACATAGTGGGTAGTGATTCCTTGAAAATTGCTTTGCTTGTAAGAGTGAAAAGATTACTTTCACACAGCAGAAAACACTTCTTATCCTAAAATTTACTCCATCTTTGTCAAATGAGAGATAGTCAATAGACTATGATTTTTCAGGCTCACACCATTATTTTTGTATTTAGAGAAACAGAGATCGCCCATACCATTTGTCTAGGGAAAAAAGTTGAATATTATATGTATTGTATCGGTTAATTATTACTGTGTAACAAGTCACCCCAAAACCTTAGTGGCTTAAAATAACCACCTTTTTAAAAATTTTTCATGAATATATGGGTTGATTAATTACTGCTCATTGGCCTGTGTTCAGCTGCAGATCTGGTAGCCTTTTCAGTTGGATTCTCTTGCATATCTTGGGTCTCAGTTATCGCAACTGGATTGATTCAGCTCTATTCCATGTAGTTTATGTTTGGTCTTACACTGGTGGCAGTTTTCCATGAAAGCAAATGGAATCATTTAAGGCTTCTTGAACTGGCACAGACTTCTACTGCATTCTTTTGGCCAACACAAATCATAGGGTCAGCCCATACTCAAGGGCTGGAGAAATAGACTCTCCCCTCTTGATGGGAAGAGATATAATCATATTGCAAGGGGTTTGGATAGAAAAAGCAGTAGAAATTTGGAGCCATTTTTCAATCCATCTACCATATAAACTTTACCTTACAAAATGACCTTATTTTAGGAAACCAGTCTCAGAAAGATTACAATGATCCAAAATTTTCTGTCCTGAGCTTCACTAATCATGATGACTCACTCTAGCATATGGACAATGAGAACACCAAAAAATGTCATTAATCAGCCATCTATATCTGTCTCCTCTAGCTTCTGCTTATGACTATCTTCATTTCCTTTATTGTTATTTTTGCCAAATCTTGCAAATATGTCATAACCTATGATCAAGCAAATACCATTAAATAAAACCTATCTTGAGTGCCTTGCTGAAATATTTTCATAGCACTTTGTATCACCACCTCTATTATATATTAGCTTTCATTCTAGCTACTTGTTTAATTGTGTGATCCTCTGCTTGACTATATAGTCCTCGAGGTGCAAAATTATGTCCTTTTTATTTTGTGCCTCCTTCAAAACTAATTCACAGCTCTTTATGTAATAGTTGCACCATTGAATAAGCTGAACATAAAAACGATTCATGTAAATATACTGCAGCTGCTTTTCTAATGAGTAGGAAGAATGGGTATAATTGTAATTTTAATCAATACCATAAATAATAATAGCTATCATTTACTGTGTTCTATGTCTAAATACTGTTCTAAAAATTTGACAAAAACTGTGAGTCAAGAAAAACTAGTAACTATTCATTGTTTCCTACCTCTTAGCTTCAATCTGTATTAATTTTCAGCTAATACCTGCTTTGCTGCTTAGTCAGGAAAGGAAAGAACAGGGCTTTGGAGACAAAGAAATTAGATTCGAATATTTCACTGTTGCTTCCCAAATATGTTACTCAATCTGAGATTTAATTCCTACAAAGTAGAGGTTTTTCAATGTTTAACTCATGACAAAAGGAGAAGGTTAAAATAAATAAAATATGTGGAGAGTCTAACGCATAGTAGGGAGTTATTCCATGTTCATTTAATTCTATTCGTCCTCTCTTTCTTAGAATGCAGGTCTATTTTATTGGCAAACACTGCAGAGCACAAGTGGGTCCCTGTAATTTTATAGATGTGGTTTGGAAAGAAGATTAACTTGAGGGAGAAGAGAGACATTTGGTTTCTGTTTATTCCAAATCTCTTTCCATTTCACTCTGGTTTTTTGGACAGGAGTCCTGTCAAGCATCTGAAAGTTGAGGACCACCATGGGATAATATCCCACCCTCTCGAGGGAGAGTGGACTGCTCTCCCCATACAGACTCAGAATTAGGAGCAGAGTCCTGCAGAGGATGAATTAGGGAAGGTTTCCCTCTTGCTTCTTCCCTTTCTTGGAGTCTTATGGCTCATGTCCATTGCCCAAAAGAATTTTGGTCATCTCCTTTCTTTTGCAATCTTTTATCCTCTTCACCTGATAGTTACAACTACTCTATCTTTGGGATTTTCATTCTTCAAACTTCTCACAATTCCTAGACTCTAGATCACTAAAAGACACTTAGGAACATACTTAGAAGTCTCAGGATTCATTTTACCAATAATGCTACTTTTGGCTGCAGCAAATGTCTAGTCTTTCCCATAGCATCACAGAAAATCTTAAAAGACTTGAAAAGAGAGAGAAGGATAGAGAGTACTGGATAGGGAGTTAGTGTGGTGTGGTAATGTCCCCCCCCGCCCCCCGCCCCCAAACACACACACACACATGACCACATCCTAATTCCTGGAACCTGTGGATATGTTACCCTACTTGGCAAAAGGGCAAAAGAGCCTTTGCAGATGTGATTAAGTTAAGGACTCTGATGGAGAGATTATCCTGAATTATCCAAGTGGGCCCAACTTAATCATCTCCCTTGGCTATGGTCAGAGAGAAATGTAGCAATGGAGTAAGGGTCAGGGAGATGCGATGTTGCTGTCTGTGAAGGTGGAGGAAGAGGTCACCAGACAAAGAATGTAGACATTCCTAGAAGCTGGAAAATGTAAGAAAAGAGATTTGTCCTGGAGCCTCCAAAAAAGAAAATATAATCTTGCCAATACCTTGATTTTAGCCCAGTGAGACTCACAATGGACTTTTGACCCACAGACTGTAGGATAATAAATTTGTGTTGTTCACACCACTGTTTGTGGTAATTTGTTATAGCAATAATAGGAAACTAATATGGTGGGGATGGATAGGGATGAGTAGAAGAAGCATTTTCCAGAAATGCACAGCTGTTCTCCAGTGATCATCTTTGTCCTTTACTCAGACTTAGAAAGATTCTTTTTAAATCATTGAATATAAGCCCCCTTAGAACAATGAAATTTTCTCTCCAAGGTAACAGGTTTCAACAAGAACTTTTTCTTCCCTTCCATAATCGTGCATCACTGTTCATACACATATATCTGGGATTAAAATAGAAGCAGAACAAGAGAAACAGAAGCAGTGTAGGCAGGTAACATTATAAACCTTCAACTCTCCATTACTACCATTGCCCACAAACTTTTGCCAACTACCTGTTGCATGGAGGGCAAGTTGCTATGTCCTGAGCATATAGAAAATGAAATACTTTGCTTCTGCCCTCAATGTGATACCATCCACTTAAGAGATGTCTTGATTAACTTATTAACTTAATTTATTGCTGAGTACTGTTTCTAGGAGGAACTAGTAAATAACCCAAAAAAGTTGACCTTTTTCTATTCTATAGTGTTTTGCAGTGGTACCTGATTTTCCCAATGATGATGGGTGCTGGAAGGCACAAAATCAACAAAGTAGAAACCTGTCTTCCTTCCCATCCTGTACCTACTAAGGCCAAGATCTTAAGTGATACATTTTAGGAGGATTCAACAGAAACTGGAACAGTAAAAGGATTGGCATTAGCAGAAAGTCACAATACCTTGAGTTCTGGCTAATAAACACTGTGTTGTGTATTAATAACCAACTGAACAAAGATATGGAAGACCACTCGCATTGTTGCTTATGCAGAGAGGGAATAAGGACTGCATTTCTGACTGAAGGAAAACTTTTTTAGAGATATTAATGAAAACTGGCCCTTCAAGGGGCAAATCACCTGAGATCAAACCAATCTGTAATACCTTGTAGCTGTATGATTTTGAGAAAGTTCCTTAACTTCTATGAGCTTCTGTTTTCTCATTTGAAAAAAACATGTGTAATAAATTTCTGAATCACGGAATTGTTATCGCTATTATATTATCTGGGGAAAAGATTGTAAAAGCACCTAGTGATACATTTGGCACAAACTATATAAATAAAAGGACTTTTACTCATTCTTTCATTTGTTCAAAACCTAGGTGGCATTTACAAATACAGTGACACAATCCTCGAACATAATGATTCCACATAGCTAAGAATTGCTGACTTTCAAATTTTGAGATTTGCAAATGGAGTCACCAATCTGCCAAGATTTGCACGAAATGCTTCAACAGAGCCATTATAAGTTAACTCTCTCTCTTGTTTCATGCTTCGTTTTTAGATGTTTCATAACCAACATCAGCATTTTTCAAGTGCATTAGAATTTGAACAGCTGAATGACTCTATCTCCTGGAGCAGAGATTTTCGACTCATAGAACCTGAGACAAGAATCATCTGTCCCAGTTTTACAAATTACAAAAAAAATCTCTAGTGCCTTTTCTGCCAATATTTCTCTGATGTTGGAATTCTGATGGAAACATTCAAGTTCAGTGCAACATCCTCATCACTTTTTGAAGGCAAGACTATCTTATAACTTCCATATTCAAATCCGTAGTAGAGATATATAGATATATCTTTATATATACAAATATATGATAGATCTCTGGAAAGCAAGAAAGTCTGCTTTCACAGGACAGAATTTACTATATAGTTTTTAAATTACAAAACTACTAAAGTGCATGTAACCTGGTTTGTGAGAAAGCTAACCCTCCACCAGTAATTCTCAATCCTGGTTGCAAAATAGAATGCCCTAGGCAAACTTTATAAAAATATCTATATCCCAAAGTGACCCCTTCTGATTTAATTGGCTTGGGATGGGGCCCAGGGTACATTTGGATTTTTAAAAAGTTTCTTAGGTAATTTTAATGAATAGCCAAAGTTGAGAAACCATGACCTACACCAATGATTGAGTAGTTTGCAGCCCCAGTAGTACCTTAGAATCACCTGGGGGAGCTTGAAAAAATTGTGGATGTCCAAGGCACACTCCAGACCTATTAAAAAAGAATGGGGAGTAAGGGAGGGGTTAGTGTTTTTTAAAGCTCCCCAGTATGTACCACTAGGGTTGAGAACCACTGACTATACCTTGCCAGTGAGTAATAATTATGATGTACATTAGGCATCAAATGATCCATTATGCAGCTTTATATTCCAACTCACTGCAGTTGGGACTCATATTAGACCCCTCATCTTTGTTTCACATATGGAATTAGAAAATTAATTTCCAGTTCTATCGTACCTTTCCTAAGATTAATATTGTGTCAGTGATCAGGGAATTGCCTCTAGCGTGTATGATATATTTGCTTTCACAATATTTTGAGAACTAAGAGTCTACTGTGAGCAAATATTAATATCATTCTATATGAGCAAATTTTGTCCTGGAATTGGCCTTGGGCAGTTCATGATTTCATGAGCATTGGGGTCTCTCACCCTTACTGACATGTTACATTTTAGGGATTTTTGAACCACGCAGTTGGCTTTAGGTAAGCTTACACATTTTGTGCTCACCGCACTTTAGTGTCTGTCAATCCCAGGGGAATGTTTTTAATATTATAGAGAAGTAGGGGCTTCACACTACTTATGTTGTCACCATTTTTCTAAAGCTTCATCCCGCCCAGAAATTCAGAAGACTTTCAGGGAACCTGCATCTTTTCTTGGCACCTTGATATTACCTGTCCCTAAAGGAGAACTGTCATTGTTTTTCTCAGTGTATTTCTTCAACTAGCAGTGGACTCATCACTCTAGTGTTATTGAGTAATTTGACTTAATAATTAGAGTTGTCTTTAGTACTAGAAATTTTTATGGATTTTCTTTCATCATCTTTGCCTAGAAACATTTGATTGCATGGTCTTTGTTGGCCCTCTTGTAAATCTGTTTTGGAACAGGATCCTTAGGCAGCTGGATATGAAATGAAGCTTTGTTAGTTGTGAAATCAAATTCACAGTCCTTCTGTGGTTTTGGTGTGAGAGCTCCATCTGGAAATGGATCAGCCCTTACTGTCTCAGCATATGTCCCAGGAACTACATTCTCCCAATAATTTGAACAACACTGTGGTTCCAAATTCAGCGGTTTTCTCCCTCCTTGCTGTTATACATCCATCTCTGAGCTTCCAAACTTCAGGAAGCTAAAAAGAGTGTGGAAAGATATTTATAATGAAGAAATAAAATAGCATCCTCATCAAAATTAAGTGAGGCTGAAATATTCTTCTGGCTTATGTTCTACTCAAGCTTGTGGAGGGATTTTACTTTATTCTGATTTTGTTTACATGTAAGTCAGCTGAGTTCTCGCCGTTTCCCTGCACATCAGCATTTTGCTGTCACAGACTGAACTTCTCTGCTGTTAATTCATTGGATGTGCCAAACCACAAGGGGACTTTCTAATTACAAACCTCGGGGAGTGGGGGTGAACAGAGTAACTCACATTGTTGAGATAGAAAGAGAGCAAGAAAAGGGTTTTCTCACCCTAGGTTTGGAAAACAAATACAGGACAAAAGTTTCTATACCTTGGTATGTTACACCATGCAGATGGCCACTGTGCCCTGGATGGGGAAGAAATTCACTCACTGCTTCCTCTGCCTTTTATATGGGCCACCACAAATGGTCAGCCCTAACCCCCAGAGATTGCTCTTTAACTTCTCTTTCAACGGAAATATAACTGTCAATGTCAAATTCTGGACCATGTCTATGCCACTACAGATGGAAACATAATGATTAAAGTAGGATAAACAAGAACCAAAGAGCCAACCACCCTTTGACCTGGGTTGGCATCCATTGGGAAGGATTTCCACAATAATAGTAGAGACATAGTTCCCTCTCATACCTCTACTCAGAGGGAATGGAAGTCAGGGAGAGATGCTAAGGCCATAATCCCCAGAGGAAAACTCTACTTGGAGATCCAGGACTGGCATTTGAAAGAATGACTGAAAGGCCGTTTCTAGGTCCATGAATCTCAAAAGTTAATGCCCATAGGTATCATTTTGGACACTTGTCAGAAATGCAGACTCTCAGCCTCCTTTTTTTTTTGTTTTCTAATTCAGGAGGTCCAGGTTCAGGTCTGAGGTGGGGCGAGGGTGTGATATATCATTGTACACGATTCTAATGTTGTTGGTCTGTGTGTTAGCAACTGTTTATTAGCAACTGAGTGTTGCTAACCTAACCTATAAGAGGCGTAGAGATACAGCAATAGGATTTTTTAAGATTTTTCTTGAAAGGTGGGTTTTAGGGTATATTTATCTATTCTCTTAGCTTATTTTGGGTACCAGGTAACCCTGAGACTCTCAGAAATCTGAAGGGCATATGGAGTTCTCTCTGTTTCAGTGTCTAGGCACAGGAATTGACTAGGATTAGCTAAAGGGGACACATCCATTCAGTCAGCAAATAATAGCTGAACTCTTGCTCAGCTCAGAACTCTGCTGAGTACCGGTGGCACAAAGACAAATAAAATGCAGTCCCTGCCCTTGAGGAGTTCAGCTTAGTAGAAGAAAAGCAACGTAAATTAATTAAATATAGTGATTTGAAAAAGTGTTACCAATGCGCTTAGGGCATGCAATTTACTTTGCAAGGGGAGATTTACCACAGATGACAGGAGCCAAGCTTTATTTTAAACTATTGCTCAAAAATTGCAAGGCATGGAAAAAAAAGAAAATTTTTGAGAAATAGGAAAAAAAATCACATGCAAAAGTAAGGAGTTAAGAAATAGCCTTTTATATTCTAGACATGTTAGGAAGTTCAAAGAATTTGAAAAAATGCATGAATGATGGGAAGTGGCAGGAACTAAGGTGGGCAAGATTGATCCTTCAGACCATATTATAAAGAGTATGATATGACAAAATAAGAACTTTGTATTTGATCATGTGTGGCACAAAACATTATTGACAACAAATAAAGAATACATACCTAAACAAATGAAGGAATGCACCATATTCATAGATTAGAAGACTCAATATTTTAAAAGCAACCAGTTTTCCTAAATTGAACTATAAATTCATAGCAATCAAAATAAAAATCCATGAAGTTTTGTGAAATTTGGTAAGCCTATTCTAAAATTTGTGCACAAATACTAAAGCCCAAGAATAGCCAAGATAATTTTGAAGAAGCAGAACAAATTAGAGGTCTTACTCTCAAGACTCATTATAAAGCTATAATAATTCAGGCACTGTGGTATTATCATCAAGATAGCTAAAGAGAACAGTAGAATAGAAGAGAGATTGTGCAAACTGACCTACACATACAGCAAGACTTGATTTCGAAAGAGATGTCACTATACTGCAGTGAGGAAAATATGGTCCTTTCGATAAATGGTACTAGGCCTACTGGACATCTATATGGAAAAACATATTTTTTCCCATAACTTCCCCCTTGCACACAAATTAATTCTAGATAGTTAATAGATCAAAAAGTTAAAAGTAAAATAATAAATATTCCAGGAAATAACATCTTCTATGCAGAGATTTTTTTATGAAACACTATCCAAAATGAAAAACCTTAATAAATTGGACTACCTTAAAATTAAAAACCTAAGTTTATCAAAATACCCCATTATAAGAGTGATAATGCAGGACCCAGAGTAGAAAATACTTGCCACACATATATCTGACAAAGGAATCATATACAAAATACATAAAGAACTCCTACATAAAACTAAGCCAGAGCAAACAACCAAGATTTTTTAAATGTTCAAAATGTTTGAACAGGCACTTCACAAAAAAAGATATCCAAATTGTCAATAAGTATATGAAAATGTGGCCAATCTCGTTAGTCATCATGGAGTTAAAATTAAAAGGGTAATGAGTGAAATAAGTCAGAGGGAGAAAGTCAAATACCATACGATCTCACTCATAAGTGGAAGATAAAAACAACAACAAACAAACACCTAGCAATGGAGATTGGATTGGTGGTTACCATAGGGGAAAGGGGGGAGGGCACAAGGAGTGATTAGGCTCACATGTGAGGGGACGGACTGTAATTAGTTTTTGGGTGGTGAACACAATGTAATCTACACAGAATTCGAAATATATTATGATGTACATCTGAAAGCTATATAATGTTATAATCCAATGTTACTGCAATTAAAAAAATAATAATAAAGTACCAGTCTGGGAAAAAAAAAACATAATGAATACCATTATTTGTTCACTAAATGGCTAAGATTGACAATGCTCACAATACCAAATATTAGCAAGATTTGGATTAAGGGACACTCATATATGGCTACTGGAAATAAAAATTGGTATAACCATTTGGGGAAAGTGTGTGGTAATGTTTATAAGGACAAATGTTCCTACAATCCAACAATTGCACTCTTAAGGAATATACTCAACACGCTTGCATCCATATTTGTACCAAAAGACGTATGCAAAATGTTCATAATAGTACTCTTTAAAATAGCACAAAACTGAAAAATTCAAATGTCAATCAACAGCAGATTGGATAAATAAATTGTGGTATATCTGTACAATGGAATATCATACAATAATGAGAATAAGAAAATTACTGTTACACATACAAGATGAATAAACATCAACTTTACAGTTGAGCAAAAGAAGACAGATACAAAAACCCCATACCATTATTCTATTTGTACAAAGTTCAAAACAGACAAAATTAATTGATAGTATAGAAGTCCTGTAAGTGGCTACCTTTGGGGAGGGAGCATGCAAGAGTCTCCGGGAGTTCTAGAATGTTCTTTTTTCATGTATGATGGTTACTCAAGTGTGTTTATTTTTTGAAAATTTACTAAGCTGTACACTTATGATTTGTGCACACTTCTCTATTTATGTTATAACAATATAAATTTTACTGTAAACATTTTCACAGGAATTTAATCAGAATGGAAGAAGCATGCTGTTTTCTCAGATGAGACATAGCTCTTTCCAGCATTATGTTGCAAGAAAACTTTCATCTTGCAGGACTTTGTTTCCTCCTCAATAATGTTTTTAACAACAAATGTGGAAATGATTTACCTTAAAAAAGAGAAAAAGATAATTGTGCAAATGCAGGAAATAGATGAGTCTATATTGTGTGGAGATAGAGACGAGGCAGAATAGAAGCGATGTTCAGAGACAGAAATCACAGGACTTGAAGATTAATCATCTAGAAGATGAATGGAAAGTAGGATAAAAATCACTCTAAAGTTTCTAGCTTGACAGATTTGAATGTTTATGCAATTGAACATGACAAGTCTTTTTTTTCCTTATTTTGGACATGTTTGGCTGGAGGTATTAGAGGGTTATCTTGATGGTCATATTTTTATGCAATTGAAAATACAGATCTGAAACTAAGTAAAAAGAATCTAGTTAAAAAAAGTCTAGAAATGTAAATTTCAGACTCTTCGAATGTATGTTTTATGTTTCAAATTTATATTTTATAGCTAAAGCCCTGAGAATAGATGCAGCCCCCGCCCACTCCCCACCCTGAGGTAGAGGTAGTGTGAAGAGAGGGAAGGACAACTGACAAAAGCTTGGAACATAAGTTAAGGAGTAGGTTTCAAGCAAGGAACTCATTTGCCATTTATTGGTTTTTGTGTTTTGTTTTTGTTTTTTGCTGAGGAAGATTTGCCCTGAGCTAACATCTGTGTCAATCTTCCTTTACTTTTTGTATGTGGGTTGCTGCCACAGCATAGCTGCTGACAAGTGGTCTAGGTCCACATCCAGGAACTGAATCTGGGCTGCTGAAGTGGAGTGTACCAAACTTAACCACTATGCAATGGGGCTGGCCCCATTTGCCATTTATCTTAATTGATTTTTAGTGTCCCTAACATTCTAAACACATGGTGGACCTAAGTAAACCACATGCTCTCTTCTTGTCCTTTAATATCTATTTTCTAAGTATAAGAATTATTTTAGAAGCATCACAAATATGCCCGGTATGCCACAAAACTGAATTTATCACTCACATCTGAATCATAGTATTACCAGCAAACAGTATTAGATTGAATCTGTTATGATGATAATCATTTCAGAAATGTCTTACAACTTAAATAAAATTGTTTTATTTAAGTTAACTTATCATGTTAACTTATCATGTCTGCAAATGAATTTCAGAGGTCTGAATCAGATATTCAATAATATCCCAGAAAATGAATACTCGTGAGAAGAATTACATTTTAAATCAGTGCAGAAATGAACTACTCCCAGGTTTGTATCAGATGATCAACAAATCCTTATAAAATTATCCAAGTTGCTAAAAACATATTTTATTCTGAAGCCTAGTCATCCATTATAGTTTAGTAGAACTTACAACATATCCCCTGAATCCATACTAATAATACCCACTAAGGAAAGAAACACATTCTACTTCCTTGTCTGTAAATCCGTTGTTCTGGTTATCTATTGTTATGTAACAAATTACCCCAAAACTTAGTGACTTAAAACAGTCCCCATTTTATTAGATCTCACAGTCTTAGGGGTCAGGAATGTGGGCACAGCTCGGCTAGGCAACTCTTCTGCTCCATGTGGCGTTGACTGAGATCCATTGATGGCATTCAGCTGGTGGATGGGCTGGGTAGAAGTTTGAAGGTGACTTCACTCACATGTTTACGTCCTGGCAGGGATGACTGGAAGGCTGGTCTCAACTGTGACTGTCACCTGGAGCACCTGCAAGTGACCTCTCCAATGGTGGTCTCAGAGTGGTCAGATCAATGTGGTGGTTCAGGGCTCCTGAAGACAATGTTCACTATTTTAAGATAGAGAAAGTAGACACTGCTAGTTTCTTAAGGCCTGAGCCAGAAAATGGACACAACATTATTTCTGCTGTCATCATTTTGTCAAGCAGTCACAGAAACTACTCGGGTCCAAGGAGAGGAAACATAGACCTCTAACTCTTGAGTGGAGGAGTGTCAAAAAATCTGAGATTTTCTTTAATCCATGTAATAATAATACAAGTAATAATGATAAATCATTTATCACCCTGAATATTAAATGTTTGTGTATACCAACTTAGGTTTCAAAAATAAAATGAAAGCAAATCTTAAAACAGTCAAATTTCATGAAGTATATTAATCTCTCTTTAAAAAGATAGATGAAGGGCGGGCCCCATGGCACAGTGGTTAAGTTTACTCGCTCCGCTTTGGCGGCCTGGGATTTGCCACTTTGGATCCAGGGCGTGAACCTATGCACTTCTTATCCAGCCATGCTGGGACAGGTATCCCACATATAAAACAGAGGAAGATGGGCGCAGATGTTAGCTCAGGGCCAACCCTCCTCAGCAAAAAGAGGAGGATTGGTGGCAGATGTTAGCTCAGGGCTAATATTCCTCAAAAAAAGAGATAAATGATTGTATCTAGATCTGGACCTAGCAATATCTGGAATTAAAATTTGAAAATAAAAGTGAAATAGACGGTTCTGGATATTTATAGATGCTATTCAATAAATGATCCAGTAAGAGCAGAGGAAGGCTAGAAATTAAGTCAGTTATTATTACTTTTTCTCCCCAAAGCCCCAGGACGTAGTTGTATATTCTGATTGTAAGTCCTTCCAGTTCTACTGTGTGAACACCCCCACAGCACGGCCAACGACAGACGAATGGTGTGGTTCCACGTCCAGAAACCAAACTTGGGCTGCTAAAACGAGCAAACAGAACTTTAACCACTAGGCCATCAGGGCTGGCTCAACTCAATTATTTTTGATGCCTTGATTTACTGATAATAAATTTAAACTCTTCCATTTAGAAAAATACATATGATTCTTGATTTTTTTCTTTACTAATCATTGAAAATAACACATAGTCACAATCGTTTACATGTTTAAATCTCTATGTATTTGGTTTTGATGCTCAAGTGTTCTGGAAAGGAGACTCTCTGTAATTATGTTCCTCCTATATGCTAGGCCTTGTATTAAGCACACTACTTATATAATTAATTTAATTTTCAGAGCAAATATGGGATGAGCAATATAATCCTCATTTTATAGATGAGGAGATTGAGGTTCAAAAAAGTTTTATGTGAATACGTGTGTGTATATACTACATGTGCATAATATATAATAGATTTGCATTATATATGCATATTCATAATGTATATGTCTATATTATACATATACATTTACTATTATACACATAGTATGCATATATATTGTATATACATAAGATATTTATTGTGATATAACAGATATGCTTATATATACATATTTGGGGGGCATTTTTCAGATTATTACCCTCTTTCTGTTTCTTAGAATAGAAATAATTACTACAGTAGTCTCTTGGGTGTGTCACCTTCCTCTGTCTAGTACAGCATGACAAAATGGCTTTTAAATTACGAGATGTGCTTTCACATATATTACAGGTAAAATTTCTGGCCATGTCTTTTCTTCAGGCACAATTAAAATTGAACGAATATTAATTACTATTAGCAGTTTTTGCTGCAGATAAAGCATGCAGTGTAGCTCCAATCTGGGGTTTCAAAAATAAATCTATGCCACATCATAGTTTGAGTTCCAATACTCCTTTTTCTTTGGATGATCAGCAATGCTGAACTGACAGCTGAGAAAAGCAGAGAAGATCGCCATGATGTGATTGGGCAGGTCAGGACTAGTGTTGGCATAATGCACAGGTCTGGTTTTCAATCATCTTAATAGCACCTTACTGAGCCAGAGCACAAAGAACCTGATTGGTATTTGTCTGATACTGATTAGAGATATTTGTATAAGACCTTCATTTACATCGTTCGTAAGGAGAAGTGACCTACCTCTTAAGGAGTGGGTCGAGGATTCTGAATTCAGACATGCTTCGGTATATCGGGCAAGAATGTCATGCTGTATTCTAACTAAAGCACTTTATTGGTCCCACAATTCCCTGAAGATTAAGTCCAAATTCCTTTCTTGGCACCCTAAGAACTTGATCTGGCACCCGCTACTTCTCTAGCCCCATCTCTCATCTGTCCCACACGCTCCTTCCACAGCACCCTGCACTACAGCCGAGCTGAATCTTCTCAGCTATATTAGAGCGTGATGCTTTCACATGCTTTTGCCTGCAGGTGTTCCCATTTGGTTGACAAACTTGGGAAATTCCTGGGAAGCTCAAAATATCAAGTAGGTGGAAAGACGCCCCAAGCCAGTGTTGAATTGTATACAATGTGCATACGAGATCAGCCCCAGGCCCCCATGGTGATGGGTAGAAATAATTACTATCCACAATGCAGCTGGTGAGGGAGACTCCAGCACACACTTGAGCCCAGCCAGGAGAAGCTAAGGCAATGCAGAGAACAGCAGCACAAACAGAATCCAGGAGACTCTACCAAAAACTGCGGGAAAAGGGAGCTGGGCGTGAAGTAGGCATCTGATTAGGTTGGTGCCATTGCACCCACAAGTTAGTCTGCAACTTTCCTCAACTCTAATTCCAAGACAATATTGTTTGAGCCTCCTAGGGGGTCTCAGATTAGGAGGGTTATTTTGGGGTAGAAATGTGTATGTGCTTCACTGCTGGAAGATGTGGTGATAGCGCATCACAAAAACATGAGAAAGGGGGCCTGCTGGTGGTGCAGCGGTTAAGTTTGCACGTTCCACTTCAGTGGCCCAGGATTTACTGTTTGGGATCCTGGGTGCGGACCTACGCACCACTTGTCAAGCCATGCTGTGGCAGGCATCCCACATATAAAGTAAAGGAAGATGAGCATGGATGTTAGCTCAGGGCCGGTCTTCCTCAGCAAAAAGAGGAGGATTGCTGGCAGATGTTAGCTCAAGGTTAATCTTCCTAAAAGAAAATAATAATAATAACTTGAGAAAGAGTCACCCAGTAACTTTTATGCATATGGTGAACCAGATGTATCTATAAGGCTAGATGCTGCCTACCTCGTATGAGGGTCTAAAGTAGATTGTTAAAGTGAAACCTCAAATCATGGTAATTTAATCAAAACTGCTCCATCAGAGATGGCAGCCATACCTCAAGAGGGATAAGAAAATAGCAAATGATTTTCAGCTCCATAATTCAGGGGAGGGGGGAAGAGAGGCTACCAATTGTAGAGAGATCATCCACCAATATATGATTAGATTGTTCTGTCCCTGAAAAAAATCGATTATCTTTGTGAGCTGTTTTTATTTTAAAAGTAGCTAAGTTATAAAATTAGAGTCTCTCACTTGCAAAGAGACTAAAGACTGGACTGAAATTGATGGGCTCACCTTGATCTGCACTCATTAGGCCTTTGAGGGCCTGAGATGACCAAATAGAAGGAAACATTGATATATCCCCCGTCTAAGCCCGAGGGTTTCTAAACTCTTCCAGAGCCACAAGAAACCCGGAGCTTAGAGTTCTTCTGGAACAGGGAGGGTGGAACTTCTTAGACAGAGTGTTAAGACTGAAAGATTTGACAGGGAACTGCCTGTGGATAGTGGA
This sequence comes from Equus quagga, assembly GCF_021613505.1. NCBI lineage: Eukaryota > Metazoa > Chordata > Mammalia > Perissodactyla > Equidae > Equus > Equus quagga. The sequence continues at coordinate 45,968,333 of NC_060281.1, forward strand.
ACATCAGAGGAAAAAGAGAAAACTTTTGGTGAACAAGGCATCTATGAAGAAAATCCTATTTATAAAAGCTTTAATTGTTAAGAGCTTTTCTCTCTCAGGTCCAGGGAATGTCTACTTAGCCAGACCTTCAATCTTGAGAGCTTCTAGATAGACGTGAACATGAAGTTATTGGCTACTTCAGGTAAATTATCAGGTAAGATCACTCTGGCTTATCAGCATAGAGAAAAGTACTCACTATTCAGGAAGCAACATGGAAGACCTCATGCATAAAAGATAGTGAGACGAAACTCCTTAATTCTACCATGTAGGTTAGAGAAAGTCAACCCTTGAGATCAAAGATTTCAGTTTTTGGTGAAGAAAGGGGACTTATTTTCAGTACTACATTTAGTCCTTATTGGAGAAATCCCATATGTTTTCTAAATTTATGTTCATTTAAATGGATGTAGCAAAGCAAAGCTTCGAATTGCCTAGGCCATCCATAGCACTATGCAGAATTGTCAGTTGATAAGTCCTTGTTCTTCTTTGTGCTGTAGGCCTTATTTTTTCAAATCTAAGAAATGAAGGAACTGGGGCCAGCCCCGTAGCCGAGTGGTTAAGTCCGCGCGCTCCGCTGCAGGCGGCCCAGTGTTTCGTCCATTCGAATCCTGGGTGCAGACATGGTACCACTCATCAAGCCATGTTGAGGTGGCGTCCCACATGCCACAACTAGAAGGACCCACAACTAAGAATATACGACTATGTACTGAGGGGCTTTGGGGAGAAAAAGGAAAAAAATAAAATCTTTAAAAACAAAACAAAACGAAAAACAGAAATGAAGGAATTGACAAAGATGATATTTAAGAGTATCTGTAGTTCAAAACTCTAGAAATCTCTGGACACTCCCCCACTTCCTAAAAAACCCTACATATATGTGAGCTTTTTTTTTTTTTTAAAGATTGGCCATGAGCTAACATCTGTTGCCAATCTTTTCTTTTTTCCTTTCTTCTCCCCAAAGCCCCCCGGTATATAATTGTATGTTCTAGTTGTAGATCCTTCTAGTTCTGTTATGTGGGACACCGCCTTAGCATGGATTGATGAGCAGTGCTAGGTCTGCACCCAGGATCTGAACCAGTGACACCCTGGACCAAGTTTGCAGAGCTCGCAAACTTAACCACTCAGCCACAGGGCCAGCCCTGTATGTGAGCTTTATTAAATATGTTTTGTGAAAATTAGATCAATGAGCTCAATGTGGAGGTATGAATTGTTTTGAAAAAGATAATGGCAGTCACCCATAGCAGAAGAAACAGGAAAAATATAGAAAAAGAATAAGAGGAAAGAGAAACAAAGAAAAGAAGTTTTGGGGGGAATTTGGAGCTTCACTTCTCCCATCACTGTAGGAATGTTCCAAGGACTATAAAAATTCACAGATAAGAATAAAATTTTGCTTCATTACTCATTTCAATTGGACAGAAGCCAAGTGTGGACTGAGAAATAAAAAATATTTCCCTGTATGGAGAGCAGACTTCTGAGAACATTAGCAAAAGAAAGGATGGGTCTGAACCCCAGCATCTAAATTTTGGACTCCTAGTTCCTCTGAAACAATCTCAATTCATTTTGCATGACAGAGAAGTCTTAATTTGTGTTCCTCTAGAATCAGACTCTAAGACCAGGATTCAGGTCTACAGTGGGTTGAATGGTGGCCCCTCAAAAGATATGTCCACCCAGAACCTGTGAATGCAACCTTATTTGGGAAAAGGGCCTTTGCAAATGTCATTAAGTTAAGGGTCTTGAAATGAGTTCATTCTGGATTAGAGTGGGCCCGAAATCCAATGACAAATGTCCTTAGAGGAGGGAAGTGGGACATTTGACTCCAGAAGAGGAGAAAGCAATATGATGACAGAGGCAGAGATTGGAATTATCCTGCCACGAGCTGAGACATGCCTGCAGGCACCAGAAACTGAAGAGATAAGCAAGGCCCCCCTGAACTGGAGGCTCCCCTAAAGCCTTCAGAGGCAGTGTGGTCCTATCAACACCTTTATTTCAGATTTCTGACCTCTGGAACTGTGGGAGAATAAATTTCTGTTGTGGTAATTTGTTATGACAGCTGCAGAAAACTAAAGCAAGATCCAAGTAGTTTACTTGGGAGGTGAAAGGAAATATGGGTAGAGGAATGGAAAAGTGAGTCAGAGAGAAGTCAGCCCCCAAAAGGCTGGTTATCTAGCTGTCAGTGTGAGCAACTGGAGCTTAATACTGTGGGGGAAAGCCATAGAGCCAGCATAAAACATATGCCTCAGAGTTTCTGGCTCTGGGAGAAGAGAGCTGGGGTATTTATATATCCACTCCAGTTAGACATTGGCTGAGGGCTACACTCAGGGGGTGTTAGCTCCCAAGAACTTAAACAGTTTTACTGGCAAACTTGACTCCAGCTGCAGGAGAATGATCCCATGCCAAGAAGTGCAGGTACTAGCATTTGGAGGACTGGCCACTATGATGATGTCTTAACTATGTTATCTTGGATGAGGTACGTTGAGGCCAGGCACAGATCAAGAGAGGAATACCAGGGTAAGTCTTGATAGTTTTGTTATGCTTACACTTCCCTGGAGAGAACACAGCAAGCCATGCAGGACCACTCAGGGGAAGCACCCGAATCAGTCATGAGGCAGAGGGAGAAAGTGGAACTGTGGACAAGGGCTGTTATTGTTGTTTCCAAGGGAAGGAATGGGTGAGGCAGGGTAATTGAGTTTAGGATTGGGTATTCTGAATAATTTCAGCAGGTCCTAGGCATAGGGGCTGTCTCTAGTTGTCTGGGACCTGTCCATGAGGTGATTAAGGCAGGTGGATAGTGGCTCAGAGTGTGAGAGCCTGATAAGAGAGGTGGTTGGGAGTGTGGACTTAATTGTCTGGTCAAGAAGGTGAACTGACCGGCTTCCAATTGGGGCCTCAAAACTGGGTTAAGATAGCATTTGAAAAAACTATATTACAGGTAAGGGCAAGCAGATACGGGCAACAAGAAGACCACAAGAGAATCCCATTTTAACATAATGCAGTGAAAATAAGATCCAAATTTCCATTACAATTTATAAAGCCTGAGGAAGCACTTAGAGTTATTCATTGAAAGTTTCCTTAAACATAGTATGGAGGGTCCTCAAAAAATTAAAAATAGAACTACCATATGACCCAGTAATTCTACTTCTGGGAATATATCCAAAGGAAACAAAAACACTAACTTCTAAAGGTATCTGCAACCCCATGTTCACTGGAGCATTATTTACAATAGCTAAGACATGGAAACAACCTAGGTGCCCAATAATGGATGAATGGATAAAAAAGTTGTGGTGTATACACACACACACACACACAAACACACACAATGGAATATTATTCAGCCATAAAAATGAGGAAACCCTACCACATGCAATAACATGGATGGCCCTTGAGGGCATTATGCTAAGTAAAATAAGTCAGACAGAGAAAGACAAATACTGTATGATCTCACTTATATGTGGAATCTAAAAACAAAATAAAATAACAACAATAAAAAGAAAGTCATAGAAAAGAAATCAGACTTGTGGTTATCAGAGGCAGAGAATGGGGGAAGGGGAAATTGGACGGAGTCAAAATATCCAAACAGAATATAACTACCTTATGGCATTAGGGTGAGTGAGAGATGAAAACTAGGGTGAATGAGAGAAGACAACAAACAAATAAATAAATATATGCAGTGTGATAGATGGTAATTCTTTGGTAATCTACAGGTTTTCCCATCTGGTATAACAATAACTACAAATTAAATGATATGAAAAAACTTATTTCAACATCAAATATCAACATCACAGTTTCCAAGGCATCCTTTCAATCCTCAGGTGTTGTGGAATCACCTCTTGATACCTGTCTTGAGAATACTGTTGCATTCTGCTTGTCTCTACGAACACTGTTGTCTTGAAAAAGGATGTGTACCTTTAAATCCAGAGAGCAGAGGTAACAGATCCTGTTTGAAATGGTTGCTAAGGGACCATTTTATGTAAATTAATTAGTAAACATCAACTCTGGTTTCAAAGGGCAAAGAAGGTCTCTCACTTGAGAAGGGAAAATTACCCCCTGGTGATTGGAAAAAGGCCATCCTAAGATTTTTCATGCATTCCAGCAGTGTTTATACTACTGCATAATTACTTTTTTTCTTTTTGTTTTGAGTCTTTCTCCTACCCTCATCCTTGACTCTTTTCCATAGTTTTATTTATTTCTTCTAAGATTTTTTATCTTTTTTTTTGCTTTGGAGAGCAAAGGGGAAGATCTGGGTAGTATGGAAGGGCAAGTAGGTCTTTTTATCTTTTAAAAGGTGAGCAGAAGATAAGCATGTCTTTCCTGCTACAAGGCTAAAATACTGAAGAGACGTAGTGTATAAGGGATTTTAACATCAACTTAAAAATGCCTGAAAGTCTTATTGGATCTATACACAAGCGCAGGAAGTTTTTATCAGAGACAGAAAAGTTAAGGATGATTTCTGCAAAATCTCTATGAGAATAAGGGTTAGGTTAGAGAGCTAAGTAAACTGTATATTTATATTCTTTAAGTATTGCTATAAATAGTTTTGTTGATTTTATAAATAGTGTGTTTAAAATGATACTTAGATATCTTCTTAAAAGATTTTTTCATAACAAAAATAACTTAGAAAATCAGGTAAAACCTTGACTCAGATAACTCATAGGAACTCTAGCTATTGGGGGCAAAAAGACCAGGATAACATAATTGTTCATCTGATGACAGGTTAATTGAATTTCATGAATAATTATGAGAAAGAAAAAAATGCTTCTAGTATTCAAGCCTTGTAAACATTGCAGGCATTAAAATAAGAGCTAGGGAAAGGTAAAGAAAATGTAAGCCCATTTGCTTTACCTTCACAATTTATTTTTTTTAATGCTGTCATATCTCTAAATGATAAGAACAATTTTATTTTTAAAAGTAAATGCTGGAAAGGCATTTTTACTCTAAGTATACTTTTGACATAAACTAACCCCAAAATAAAATATGACAGGCTACAGTAGTACTTTACTAGTTAAATATCAGGATGTTGTGGGGGTTTTTCTTCCTTAAAGCTAATTCTCAATGAGATGAATAAGAAAGGAAAGACTTCCTAATATGTCAAATGGAGTTCAAGCTATTCACTTAAGGCAAGACCTGCAAGCTCCGAATTTGTCAGCTTTGCACTTCAGATAAGATCTTTATTTTATTTTTAAAATAAAGAATGGGAAAACATATCCTTCTCTCCTACTGTCCTACAAAATTTGCCCTCACTTTATTTATAGAGTCCTTGGTTGTTTGGTAAAGAGGTAGTCCTCTGGGATCCTGATGGTAACACAATGGAGGCAAATGAAGTTCACACGCAAGTAATTACTGAAGGAATGGAAGAAGATAGCACTTAAGAGAGATTTTTCAGAAGAGCAAATGCTCACTCACTGTTATTTGAAATGCATTTAATTACAGATCAGGTTATGTGTATTTATCATAGGTGGGAAGGTTAAACTTTCACTCCGTTAAGATGCAAACTAGGACATCGGTATGCACAGTGAGACTTCTGAAACCAAAGGACAATATTGGATGTTTCCCTAGAATAAACTGGCACTAGATATTGGGAAAAATCAGCATATCTGAGGAATGTTGTCAGATAAGAAACATTTATGTGATGTTCATGCTATATCTAGTCCTTCCTGCTTGCTTTTGTGAAACTGAGTGCTTAAAAAGACAAATACTAGACTCTTGGCTTTTGTTTTCAAGGTTTTTATTTTACCTTAATTCAATTCAGCAAGTGATATCTGTGAAACTGTTGACATTGTTTTGGTTTATATCAGAAGCTTCTGTGGAACTTAAGAAGAATAACTGAATGTATGAAAAATTAAACCAAGAAGGTAGGAAGACCGAAGTAATAAGATTCTTCCTATCACTGAAATTTCCTATGAACTTGGCTTGGTCCCAGGTACATTTGTTGGTTTTTTCCTTCTTTCTAAGCTTTTTAGTCAATGGGGACCATTATAAATAGCTGGCACGTCATCGGAGGAGTTCACGTGTGGGAAGCTTAGGTGCTTTCCTATTCCAACCCTCAGGCTTCGCTTCTGACTTGGTTTAAGCCGCACCCACAGGTGTGTGGGGAGAGCTTGCTTCTGAACTCACGTTAGTGGGCCAGAAACTCTAGAAGGGAAACCAGGGAAATGTAGCGCTAGGACATTGCACTCAAAGGGGACACATTTCCCTTTACCAAGCTGCCTTCTACACGCACAGAAGGTCATGTTTAGCTTTTACCTCTCAAAATGGAAATTCTTGGTTCCTGTCTGCCTACTTTCTGATTTGTGCATGTTCCGTCACAAGAAAATTTTGAAGGTAGGGAGATATGTATGCAAAATGTTATGTTTTAAAGTGTTAAAATGTATGACATTATTTCACGTCCATTTCAACTAAGGAGTAACTAATTTTTTAAAAAAATTTCAACTAACAATGAAACAATCATTTTTTGTTGCAAGATGTAGTTTTTGAAGATCTATTATGATTATCAGATAGGTAAGACTTCGATTTCCATGAATGAAAGAGAACTATTTACAGATATCCCCCTTCTATTTAGCTTTAGCCTACAGAGTCAAAAGAGAGTCTGCAATTGTCCATGAGCAGTCAGCTATGCCTTGGCATCAATTTATTAAATGCATACCTGCCTCAAAACAATCTCTTCCTGGCAGACGCTCTAATTGTGCTCTGTGAGAGAGCCAGCCTGCCATCCCAAGAGGAGGTAGTTCAAACGCTGCTGTTCCTTGGAGGCTGACAGACGATGGGCTCCCCCTAGGGGCAGATGAGGCTCCGAAGAGGGAAAGCACCGGTGGCAGGTTGCCAGGAAACCAACCCCTTGGTGCTGCTGACAGGAAAACACAGGAGCAGAGGGTCTCCTTTCTGCACAGTGTTTGGGTAGGCAGTTTCATCTCCCTCTAGCACACCAGCTGAGTGAAGAACCTGCTTTAATGCTCTGAAGCCAAGAAGTTCATCTCGGTGAATCCCAGTGGAGAAACTTTCCTAGTATCATTTTCTCTTTCTTGGGGGCCAGCTCCCCTACTTCCTAACACTCTTCATAATTATTTTTCATTGTTGCCCTTGCAAACACAAGACAAAGCCGGAGGAGCGTGTTTGGAAAAATAGATGGCTGAGCTCCAGTAGTCAGCAGAGCAATGTGACTTAACGAGGGTATTTTATTCTTATGGCTTCATACCTACAGAGCTCTTTTCCTTCTAAAAGCTCAAAGAACAATTCTGGCCTTGATTTTGCCTCAGCAAGATGCCGTAAGATTTGAGAAAATACAACTTCAAAAGAAGGCTCTAAAGAAAATCAAAGAGAATTTTTGCGATTACTATATTTAAGCAGCATTATAAGATATTAAGTTGTAGGTGTTTCTGGGCCAAATCTTTTATTATTCTGATTATCCTTTGAATAGTCTTCATGTGCTTTAGAAAGGATTTTATGATTATTTTGTTCATCACCTCAGGTCTGTGCTGCAGTGTCTCTTTCTTGGTGAGGCCTTCCCTGATTAAATTATTTAAAAGTAAAGCTCATCCCCCCATCAGCACTCCCTCTGCCCCTACCCTGCTTTATTTTTCTATAGCTCTCCTGTCAGTCAGGGTTCCTCAGGGAAGCAGAACCACTGAGAGTAACATGGAACATGGATGTATTATAGAAATAAGACCTTACACAATTGTGAGAGAAACTGGATTGAGTAAGGGTCTGCAAAGGGAAGGGGAGATCAGAGGAAAGTCCTAACCCAGGCCTTCTGAAGTACTGTTGCAGATGGACAAGTAGGAGCTTGCAAGAGGACATGAGACGTGAAGCACATCCAGCTGGAGCAAGGCAGCATAGGAGAGCCGGTGGAGAAGTCAAAGGAAGGCTCTTGCCTCTGCGTTATTGGGCAACCTGAGGTTGCTCTAGGTCAGCAGAACAGTCAGGAAGAAGAGCTGGACATAGAGCTAGCAGAGAGAAGAGCGAAGGAGAATCTGGCACCTCTGTGTCTGTCTCTCACGGCAACCATGATCTTCTTCAGAGAGTATGGCTGCTGCTTCACTTCCAGCTTCCCAACCTTATACAAATTCCGTTTTGGGTCAACTTTAACTTGGAACCATACAAAAAAGGGATTCTGGGAAACATAGTTCTGGCTTACCAATTGGATATGGTACAAAACTTCCATAGTCTTTAACTCCCTATAACATACTATATACATCAATCGTGTATTTCTTTTTTTATCTGTGTGTGCATGCACACACACACAATTCTAAACTCTATGATGTAGAGATTGTTTTAGACACATCAGTGTCTATAACAATGCTTGGCCTATAGTAAATATTCAATGAATAATTGATTGAATTTCTGATTGCTAGTCCTTGAATTATGCCTATGGGCAAAGCCTGAGTCAGGATCATTAATTTATAGTCAACAAAAATCTAGGTTCAGGAAGTAAATAAGTGGTCAATTCCAAGAAACCAAGCAAGTCACTGAGTCAATCGTTGGAGACCTCAGATTCCGCCAGTGCATAAGATGTCGTCCAGCTAGCATTCTATCTCCATATCAGAAAGTTGACAATCTATTACCAGCAGTGGCTTTATTTCTGTGTTTAAGCTCAGGGATGCTTTCAGGTGGTTTAGAGTATGAAAGAAAGAAGTGCTGATGTGGATGGACCTAGTTTGTCAGCTTTATTTGTGGAAATCAGACACTAAGCTGCAGAGATGCATGTTTTCAGCATCAGGAATCACCCAGGTCTTGGAAATTCATTTTTTTAATGTCTTAAAAAGACTTCGATTCCTACAGCCTAAGTGGGACACACTTCCTCATCTTGTATGTTTCCAGAGACAGATTTTATTCATATCTGGCTGGCCCTTGACAGACATGGGTCCTACCCCAAAACCTGTCCACTATTAGACTGTCTGGTGGCCTTATATTTCAGCATTAGAAATTCTCTAGGATCTTGCATGCATGTCTGTCTTCAAGAGTCTCCTTACCCATGGAAAGGATCATACTTTGAAGCCTATAATTTAATCATTTATAGAGGATTAAGAAATCTAGCTAGTTGACCTGAAAGAGCCACAAATTGGGGCACATACTCTAACATTGGAGGCAATGGGGCAGAATAGTGAAATGTGAACTGAATTTATTGCTCTGGAACTCAGAGATGGCAATTCAGACACACAATAATCTGGACACTAAGACCTAGCTTGGAGTCTTTTGGTTGGGACTAAGGCTTGATTCCCTATGGCTCTTGTGCAACCTGTGTATCTGTTGGGATTGTTTTCATTGCAAATTAAAGAAAACAATACAATGTGGCTTAAACTATCTAGGAGATTTACTAGCTCACACAGTTGAAAAGTTCAGCCTTAAGGTATGGATTGATCAGAACTCCAAATGCATGTTTTTTCTGTTTTCCTGTCTGCCTTTTGTATTCATCATCCTCTGACTGCCTTCACGAGTTGGCTGTCCACTCAACTGAAACTACATTTCCTGTCACATGCTCAGGAACAAAGGGGCATTTTTCAACACCGTTAAACAAAGTTCCAAGCATTATGCTAATGAGAGTATTCCTGAACCAATCCCTGTGTCCAGGGAAATATCATGAGACTGACTGGCTTAGGTCAGGGTTATCTGCAACAACTGTCGTGGTCGAGTAACATTAAGATTGCCCTAATATTCTAGTACAGGGCCCAGTGGATGCTGTATTAGTTAGATTGGCCTGTCATAACAAAATACCAGAGACTAGGGGGCTTAAACAACTAAAATTTATTTTTTCACTGTTCTAGAGGCTAGAAGTCCAAGATCAAGGTGTCATCAGATTACATCTCTCCTGAGGCCTCTCTCCCTGGCTTGCAGATGGCTGCCATCTCGCTGTGTCCTTACATGGCTTTTCCTCTGTCTGGTGTATTCCTGGTGTCTCTTTGAATGCCCAAATTTCCTCTTATGAGGACACCAGTCAATTGTATTAGGGCCCACCCATATGATCTCATTTAGCCTTAATTACCTCATTAAAGGCCCTGTTTCCAAATACGGCCATGTTGGGGGTTAAGGTTTCAACACAGGAATTTGGTGGGGGACAGAATTCAGTCCATAACAGGTGTTAAGAATGAGGACAATCCTTCTCAGAGAGCATGACTACACAGTGTGGAGGGGAGAGATCTTGGGGGGATAGCCAAACTGTTGATTACAATCTGTAAAACCCTCTAAAGTCTGTTCCCTTTGCCCATGATTTAAAAATAGTAAAAACAAAACACACCGTTAATTGTGTGTCGAGCTTCCCTAGGGCAGACTACCACTAGACGTGGGCCTCTTGGGCTTTATTGTTTTGTCTAAGCAAACATTTCCAAAAGTGTATTCCAAACAGCTCTTTTCTCATGATGTACTCCACAAAAAATATCTCCTGGCTAAATAAATAATGAGAGATCCTGCATAGTGTATTTCTAAAGATCTTGACTTACAAATTAGCATATGTCAATGGCCCCAAGAAAGCCCAGAGTTTAAAAAAAGTTTACTTTCATATAACGCAAGACTTCTCAAATTTCTTGTCAACACCAGATTTTCCCAAATATTACCTATTAAAATTCTATGGAATATGTTTTAGGAAATGCTCTTCCAAGGAAATGTTACTTTTTCTTCAAAGTAGGAAGAGACAAACTGGAGGAGGGCAGACATAGAGGGTTAAATGATGTCCTAGGCATTAACGTTAGTCTAATTTGGTTTTGCTTTGCCTTTTTCATAGAGGATTCAAGTTTGCTGCTCTGGGAAAAAAAAAAAAAAGCTAATCTATTTCTGTGCTACTCTGGCTCTGACAGAAGGGAAGCTCTGCTGCTCACTTCATAGAAACTGCTCTAGCAGAACACCTGAAGCATGTGGTCTTTGCCTGTTTGCACCTGTTGCTGCCACAGGCTGAGAGAGACAGAAACAGGAACAAGGGACATTCAGGTTCAGGAATAATGAAGTGTCTGTGCCAAAAACGTTGCACAATAAGAACTCTGCAAAGCAGGAAAGTAAGGAGCCAGTGACCAGAGAAAATAATCAGTGGCAACAGCCCAGAGACAAGAGAGGCCCAGAGCCTCAATTTGCAAGGACTGCATCGGCGTGTCTGCCAAGAGCTCGACTCCACTCCCTTGCTCTTGGGGCACTCTTTCCAATTTTAAATGCTTGGACACCATAAGGAGTGGATCCTTCCAACATATAACCCAAGACATCTGTTCAAGCAAAGTAAAACTGAAAAACCTGAAGGTAATTTGGAGCCTTCCAAACACCTGTGAGTCAGATAACACATACTCCTCCCCTTCTTTAGAAGCACAAATGAGCTCAAACCTTCTGGGCATTTTAGCAGTTTACCATCTGTACTGATAACCCTTTTCTGCAGTACAGAGCGTCTTCTAGGAGGATGTAAAATCCAGGAACCAAGATAAGGAAACATGTTTACACCTGCTACATCTGTTCAATGGTTCGCAGGCTCCACTTCACACTGGACTTTCTGTACAGGCACACTTTTGAAATCACTCTTGTCTGGTTGAGTTTCACATATGCTCCATAAAAGCAGAGAAGAATAGAAAAACCAATCTTAAAAGCTCCGTGGTTGGGGGTTGTGTTTCCAGGGAATACTATCTCCATTTTCCTTTTATCTTAAACAATCATGGAATCTAAGTCATCATTAATAAGGTTAAGTACTTCTCTAGAGGTAGGCAGTGTACTCACAAAAGACGGGAAGGGCATTAAATCAGTTCTGTTGGAAAGTAAAACCTGTAGACAAGCTAATTGCAGTAAAGGAGTTGATAAAATAATAGGTTAAAAAAGAACAATAATAACCACACCACCTAAACAAAGAACACAGTCATCTGCCTTTCTTCCAGGAAGAATATAACCCCAACCGGTTATTTACTCTGTTGCCAGTAGAGCCAGACACACTGGAATGTACTGTAAAAAGACAATCAAGCTTTAAGAAAGAAACAGTGTGATTCGAACAAACCACTCTATAACAGCGATTCCTTTAATGTGTTAATTGGCTGAGGAAAGAATAGCACAGGTGAATGTCTGGAAAGTACTCAAGGGGTTTCATATAAGACCTGCATTAAGGAGAGTAAGGTATGTGCCACAGTTCACTTTGAAAACCTTTGAAGGTGGGTTGGATAGCAGAGGCCAAATAGGATAATAATTTTATAACAACACTGATTACCTCTGACCTGTTCAGAGCATTTAGGCCATGACATTCAAGGAAATTTACTGATACTTATCCTAGAGGGACCTATTTTAATTGTATAATAACAACAATAGTGGTATTTTGAGAAATTTTGGAGGTCCAGAGGTAACAGCTGGCATGTAAGTTGATAATAGACCCTATTTTAAGAGCAATTATAAATCTGTTAAAATTTCTTTATGGGCATCTATTTCTTTGCCCATCCAAAAATGGAATTGACCCTAAAGCAGAAATTGTTAAAACTAGATCACCTAGCCCACTGCTTCCAACCCCCAATCCCTGATTTTAAAATGAAAAAACTAAGACAAAGAAGACTGGTCCAGGGCATGAAAGACAATACAGAGCTGGGACGAGAATCCAGTTTTCTGCCTTTAAGTTCCAAGCTTATTCAGAGATTCTTTCTGGTTATGGTGCTAAAAGAACCTTGTCTTCTCCACCCACAAAACACTCTGACCACACAACCAATAGGTCTTTTCTCTGAAAGACTTTCAATTCCTAAAATTGTCTTAAATGATTCCAAAGGTCAATGTTTTCTATACATTCACTAAGACATAAATACACAGGTCAGGAATGTATGGTATCATTTTATCTAATAAAACTTACAGTTTGCGCTTTCCTCTCTTTCTTAAAGAAAGGTCATCAAAAAGAGAAACTTGTGATTCATCCAACCAAATACAAAATGAAGAGGCAGTTTATCCGCAGTCAGCCATCATGACATTTGTAGAACACGTACCCGCTGCAACATATTTTCTAGGACCTTAGAGAAAATTGATGGAGATCTGATGCCTAATGGCCATACTTTGTATCCATATTTCTTCTAGAATACTGGGATTTCAGATCTTTTGCCAACATTAGGGGAAATACATTACACCACAGAACATTGCTATACAGATCTAAGAAGAGACTTGAATTACCTTCTCTGAAATGATAAAACTAAAAGGTTTAATACTTTAGGTCAATTAAACTCAGGCAGCTCTAATGCCTATTGCCAGAGCCACAAAGAGACCACATTATGAGTCTTTGACAGAGCCAGGATTAGAAGCTAGTTTACTACCCTCCCAAGCTAATACTCATTTTAGTATTCCGGGCTTTAAATCGCCATATTATTCTAGCAGGCCAATAGAGTAGCATTATTTGATGCTGACTGCTGATCAGGGACCAGACTTGTTTGTATTCATATTATCTATAAATCAATTTGTAAAATTTACCCTTGGTTGAAATGAAGATCAGGAAGTCAATGATTAGGATGCCTGGAGTGAAACCTTTGAAAAGACAGCTCTTCTGTGACTTTTTAGCTGCTGCCACTACCCGTGGTGGTAATACCAACATGCCACTCCATGTCTGTACGCGTGCTACCTCTGATACAGGGGAAACACTTTATGATTCCACTTAAGAAAATTTACAAGAGGTTGTACATACTTGCAGGTAGACTTTCCCTATCAAGGTGTGGCACCCAAAAGCCCAAACACTCAAAAATATCCTCCTTCTTCCCCCAACTATCATCTTGTCTTTGGGGTGAGGCATCATCTCTAAAAAGCCACTGCTAAAAAAGAAATATTTAATCTGGATGGAGAAAAACAAAATTAAGTAAATTGTGTTGTCATCTTTCTAAAACTTTGTTTTAAACATTGAAAACTGAAACTATCTGCCTTCAGCATCTCCTGTGGCCCATCCCTAACCCTACTCCACTCCATTCACTATAGTTGAAGGTCAACTTTAAGGCCCCCATGGCTTTCTGATTCTCAAGTGCATCTTCAACACCTCTGTTGAGGATTTTCTACTCCAGGTCAAGAGTGTCTCACTGTCCTTCCTTGAACACTCATTCTTCTGAACTCCTGGCTCTACACTCACGATGTTCTTCCTTCCTGCACAATTTGTTCTCATCATCTCTACTTTTAAGGTTATTTTGACCTCTTCTAGCAACCTCTGCCCTTGATAATACCTCTCTTCTCTGAGTCCTTGCTATTTCTGAATCATGCATTGGAGAATATAACCACAATTTTTTCTATTGCTCTTTAATATTTTGTTCCCCAAGGAGGCTTTCTTTGTAGTTCCTTCCCATTTTTTTTCCTATCATAGAGCAAAAGGCCTGAGTATGTAGAAGGGCAACTTTATGACCATAAGTACTGGGAGAGGAAGGAAAAAGAAATAGTTATCTCTTCAACAGCATTCACTAAGAACCTACTATGAAAAGAGCACTCATTATGTGCAAAATGCTGGATATAGAGTACATTGTCCATGGGCCTTCCCTCCAAGGAGATTACTGACCACTGGAGGAGACAGGAAAAGCCAAGGTGCCGGGGTTGGGAAAAATGGGACCACCAGCCCTTTTCATGGGTTTTGTTTCCTTGTGTAGCCACAGCAGCTTTCATATTGCATTTGATTTTAGCCATTGAAATTCCTAACATCAATGGCAAGTCCATTTACGTTATCATCCTCAAACACTTTTCTTGACGATGAAAACCTCAGAACTCATTTGGTACAATTTGGTAATTATGTGAATTCAGTGCCTACTATGTGCCAGACATGGTGCTGATTCTCTTGTCATAGATTTATTTGTTAAATCACAAAGAGTGATTTACTATAGAGCAACTCTAATATTGTAGAAAATCATACAAATGAAACAGCCCAACCAAAAATAAATGTCCCCCCCACCCCGTCCATTCTTAAATCTCAAATTCAGATAATGTTTTGTTTTAAAGAGAGGAGTCATGAAGAGTCTTCTATTTTGTTTTCCTTCATTGTCCTAACTCTTGAGACTCAGATCATCTGGTCCTTTTATTACGAAATGAGCACCAGCTACTCATAACTTAGTCTGACTGCATCTTTCTAAAGGGAAAGGCTCCAAAACATAGTAGAAAGAGCATAGTCTTTGCCCCACATGTACATGCACTCAAATTTTAATTCCATAATTCATTGAGGCTGCTGACCTTTGGTGAAATTAGTGAAAGGTACCCTCTTTCTCTGGGATGACACAATCCTTCATTAAGGTACATCATTGGACAAGCAGAACACAAACTGTATATCAGTCCCAATTTGCCCCTCCTTGCTACCAGATACTGTTGCACAGTACACAAACTATACAACCAAACATGGTAGCCCTGACCATTCTCTTGGTCATTACTTAAACTTTTTGAACTTCAGTTTCCTAATCCTTAGAATAGGGATAATAATAGTTCCCTCCAAGACTGTGAGAAGTAAGGGGATAATTTACTGAAAGTGATTGGCACATGGTTGGCACTCAACAAATATTCATCGAACATTCTCCTTTTTTAAACTGAATCATAATTCCAATAGTCTAGCTCATAAGCCTGATCTTCTGAGGCTGTTTACCCCATCTCTGATGCCTAGCATAAGCAATTTTCAAAACTCAGTTTTTTTATCTAGAGAATGAGAATTCTCATAGATAAACATTTGCTTTCAAAATATTTTGAGACTCAATTTTGAATGCCATGGATAACTGTAGAACACACACACACAGAAATCCATATACTTCTATATACACATCTATATAATTATATATATATCTTTGAAATCAATCAAGCTGATATTAGCTAATATTAGTTGTCTCATGAAGATTCCTTTAGCCAGAGCTAAAGTCAGGAATCCTTAAGAAATCTAATTGACTCAAGTTAATTGTAATTCTTGCTAGGGGTTTTATTATGATAAGTTGATTATAATATTCTACATTTTGCATGGTACTGAGATTCTTGAAATGAATTATACTTGTATGTTGATGAAAGTTTTGATAGTAAAGACAAAGCCTATGGTATTTTATTTGGATTGCTCTCCCCTGTGCTCCACCCCCAACCTTTTCCCATCCTCAATGTTCACTCTAACTCTTTTTGCACTTTCTATTTTTCTTTAGTTTTCTGTGCTTTTTGTTTTAAATATATCTATTGTACTATCTCTTTGTTAACCAGATCTGTGCTATAAACTTCTTGTTCTCTTAAACCATCTTGGTGAGAGGTAGTGTAGCCAGGTAGAAAGGATGTGTGATCCAGAATCAGAAGAACCTAAGTACAAGCCCTAAGTATTTCACTTACTTCCAGTATAATCTTGGGAAAGATGTAACTTGTATTAATTTTTGTTTTCTCCCTTGTAATGGTGCAATAACCCTAGTGCAATACTCAACATATACATGGGAGTAATTAATATGACAGATGTAAATATGACCATATTAACATCCAGTAAGTTATTTTGGGATATATCTATACAGCATACAGTATGAATTTAATAGACTTTGAAAAGATCTATATGTGGGTAATAATGACTTTTGAATTTAGTTTTGACAAAAGCTATTTTGTTACTTTTATTTACTCTTTTAATTGCAAATGTGGACTTGAAAGAGTGTTCTTCAAGAAAGATTGTTCAAGCCTTATCTCGTCCATCTATTAGCTACTGACGTTAGACAAATCATTTAACTTCCTGAATATGGTTTCCTCAATTGTGAAATCCAAGAGTTGTGAAACCTTTATAGTGCTCCAGCTCCAAAAACTCTAATTCTAATTTTTCTTTACTGGGATAAAATACTACTTGCTCCTAATGATAAGGTGTCCAAATCAAGCTGTACAACAGCTTGTCTACAAATTCAACTTGATAACACATACTTAGAAAAAAATTACTCAAATTACACAATTAAGAATTTTTTGTTATTGATTTTTGGTTGATTGATATTAATACTTATTATTTTGTATTTAAGCTGCCATTTATGTGTTTGATGCATACATGTCTTATAGTATATGTATTGTTTAAAGGACTATCAATGAAACAGCTTCCCAATAGATGTGTAATATTCCACAGCCAGAACCCAAAGAAAATTCTCAGTTATCAATATTCCACAAAAACTGTGAGGCCTATGCCTATCTTTACTTTTCCCCAGTTTTCTGCCAGACTCTAAACCCCTTAGTCTCACTTTATTCTTTGTTTCTCCAATGGAGACAAATATAATGTAGGAAATAGAGTAGAATTTGTAATTACATTCTTGCCTCAATTATCAAAATTCACTTCACAAAATGGGCTTATGTTCCTCTCTGTAGAAGCTTTCTGAAACTTCTCCAAAGCCTTAATATCTGAAATAATTTTATATCTCACATTCCATTTGGATAATTGTTGGATGGTAATGACTTGTCATATGTTTAATGTGTTTTCCAGATTGAAAGTCATTTAAATGTCTATATCTTAGCGCCAACAATTTGCAAAGGTGATCACCCTAGTTTAGTTTGCCACATTTCACTTACATCTATTGCAGACAGAAGGGGATACTGGTTTGCAAAATTGGTAACAGAGAGAATAGGTACCATTTTACGTGTGCCATTCCTACTCTTCTAAAGGAAAATGTATGTGGGTGTATAGATATACACTACATGCATGCTATACATGGTTTATAGATTTGTGTGATTCAGTATTGGAAAAAACTAATTTTTTATTAACATCCATGAAGATACTGAGGCCTCATGAAAATTGATCAATTAATTGGGAAATTATATCGATCATCAACATGTCAAAACACTGTCTGACTTTTCCCAAGGTGACATGATGCAGTAGAAAGGTTGTGGGCTGGGCAAACAGGCAGACATCAGTTTGAATCTCAATTTCTAATTTGGTAAATTTTGGAAAATTGTTTAACCAGCTTAACTCTTTGTTCACATTCCAATGTAAAAAAACAACGTCTCTAGGACTAACGCTAAATGTCATAAAATGTGAACGTATTCAGCAGAGTGAGTAGTATATGGTAGGTACTCAATATATTAAATGAGTTCTCTTCCTCTCATTCAAGTATTTCTGCTTTCTATTGGCCAGCGTAGACTCAGCCTAACTTAGATAAACTATAGTGTCTAATTAGAAACATCATATAAAATCTCCCTATCTTAATGTTATTGTGTTCTACATTTCAGACCTGAAGAAAAAAGAAAGACTTGTTAACAATCCTGCCATTTAAATGTTTTCTTCATTGAAAATGATGTCATAATGATTGGTGTAGATTAATTTACAATCTGGTATTTGTTAAGGTTTTTTGCACCATCATTAATTCATGTTTGGGAAAGCTAGCAATAAGTTGTTTTCTAAACATGGGAGAAGGGAAATAAAATTTTTAAATTATGAGAAATATAAAGTCATACCAAATAAGTTACTTCAATTAAATGTCACGTGAATTGTATGTCATTTCCATTTATATTTCATTGGTCAAAACAAGTGAAATATGCATACCTAATTCCAAGTGGGCAGAGAAATGTAATTCTACGATATGCCTGAAAGAAGAGAACTGGAATATTTGCAAACAATCCTATTAAATACAACACAGCGCTTCTTGGATTTTAGTGTGCATAAAATTATAGAGAAACTTATTAAAAAGCAGGTACTTGGGTTCCACTGCTAAAGATTCTGATTCATTAAGTCTGAAGTAGGCCCAAGGAACAGAGGTACTTCAGGAGTCCTTCTAGTATTTCTGAGACACGTGGCCCAAGGACTTCACAATCAGGACTACTTTTGTTAAAATTTGACTTCCCAAAGGACAGAATTCAAAATTATGTCTTAGGAATTAAGGGTCACCCTAGTTAATTCATCAAATAACTGTTTCCTGATATAACTGTCTAGTACCATAACAGGTGTGAGGCATCATAAGTTGCCAGGCAACATAGAGAAGCAAATGAGAATCCAGAACTGGGTTTGGGGAATTAGCTGCAGAGGCAGAGCCTGAAGAAGTAACCTGCAAAATGCTTTACAGTCTTTTTTGTCTTTATAATCATACTATCATGGAGGGAAAATTGGCCTTATTATTATATTCCCCACCTCCATATTTTACAGATGAAAAAACTAAAGCTCAGAAAGGTTACTCAATTGTCTGAAGACAGACATTTCGTCGTGGTACCAAGATGTTCTAATTTCAGGACAATGTTGCTAAATGACAAATAAAGAGAAGATCAGAAGTAAATATATGCTACATTTTGAAATGTCTATACCATACATAGTGAATATCTTGTCTGAGTTCATCAAGGGGCCATGCCTTTTTTATTTTTTACATTTATTCATATCACAGGATCTGGAACACATATGGTGCTCAATAAACATTTCTTGACTGAAGAACTCTATCATTATAATACAAAATATGGGTAACAGACCCAGTTGACTTTCCATAAAGAACGGGTGGTGAATAGTGATAGAACTTTTTTTCAGTAGCACTGAAACAACCAAAGAAAGACTATTTTAGTAAGATATTAATCTCTCCATTCTCCTTCTCCCTAGAAGTTCTCTGAAATCTGTCAACAGAGTTTGTTTACTCAATATCACATCTTTGTTGCCTTCAAGTATTGCGATGTTTGAATGTTTACCACTCAAATTCAGCATAAAAGTGTTTTCTTTTTTAGGTAAGATCAGGCAAAGAGGTACTGAATGAATAACACTTGATTGGGAATGGTAAATAACCATGTAATTAAACTGTAAACACTGTGTGTGGTGATTTTAATGTAATTTGAGGACTTGTAAATTACATGGTCACAAAATGGCACTCGGGCTTGTGCTTTACAAAAATATCCATGTTTGTATGAGATTAATTAGTGCAGTTTGCATAAAGATGTTGAGTAAAACACTTTCAGAACATTCTCATTTCTAAGGTTTTCTTATGTATAAGGCCTTCTAGAGGTTTTCTTTTTTTCCTCTCTCTAGTCTTCAAGAAATTATCATCATTGTCCACAGATTTTTATAGCTGGGAATTGATCTGGACACAGTAAACAGTTTACGGGCTTCAGTTGCGCTCATAAACAAGTTTTATTTTAGTTTTTGAAACGGGTTGGCCACTTTAGAAACTGATCACATAGTTGCTTCTTTGGTTCTATGTATAGATGATGCCCAAATGGGGCTTCTTCATTGTTGGAGCGGTTCATGTGCATCGTTCTATAAATCACAGACACAAAAGCCCCAGGAAAATAACCATAGCAGAGTAGCTGTTAAGTGTCCTTACACCATGGAAGATTCTGCCTAGCAAGTGTCTTCTTTTGCTGTGTGCAGTGGTAACTGTAGGAGATCCAAGATGACCCTACCATCTGAGGCAGACTTCATATTTTTCCAACTCTGGGAAATTCTTTCAAACTCAGACTAAAGCTATCAGGCTGCCATTAGGTATCCTCATAGGTTTATGTGAAGTGAAACAATGATGGTGGTGATGATGATGTATAATTTTTATTGATGACTGTTTGCCAGATGCTCTGCTAAGCACTTTATAAGCATTATGTCATTTAATTTAACTTAATGCTATTACGTTAACACTATTCTCACTCTACACATAAGAAAACCAAAATGGAAAAAGGTTAAGTAACTTGTCCAAGATCACACAGCTATGCAGTGACAGGATTGAGGACCAGACTTGGTTTGTCTGACTCCAAATTCCTTGTTCTTGACTTCTTTGTCACGTTGCATTAGTAGATTAGGGCTAAGAATCCCTTGAAACCTTGTCTTCAGCCCAGTTTGAAATCTTTTTGCATTAAAGGCTTGATATCTTAAGTGGATTAATTTTTTAGCCAGAAATTGAGTTACCTAAGAGACAAGAAGGCATGGCTACTGAATTGTACATCTCGTACATAAAAGGGTTAACATTCCCAATTTGGAGGAGAGCTGTGTAACTGGTGTGGTCTGCTTGTATCTTACATAGATTTCGGCTATATCAGAAATATCCCAGGCTGTTGTAAGAAGTCTGGTTACTTACCTTTAAGAGAGTTGGGGGAGGGAGTACATGACGTCACGAGAGAGTCTGGTATGCTACCACAAACCACCTCCAGAGATCCAGGATATATAGAAAGACATTCGACAGAGGGGAAGGGGGTATACAATGAGTGATGGCTGGAATGCCTGTTCATATCATCTGGGAATGATCCTAAATTATCATGTGGTCATGAAACACAAAGGTAGGTAAGGAGAGGCAGTATTGGCTGTGGTCCCTGCTTTGGTGTACTGGATATCTTGTCATTTCACCCAAACATTCCATTTTTCATCATGATGACTACCTTTTAAGCTTGATCTGAAGCAGATATTAATTTCTAAATGCCTGATTATTAATGAATTGCAAAAAAAAGGACATGCAGTGCCAGATTTCAATAAACCAAAATAATCACAATGCATTAAAGCAAACAAATAATTGAACCTAGCCAGATGTATTTTAAGAGAATATCAAAGAGCTTAAGCAGGCCACAGATTTGCCATTTCATCCATTTATCCAGCATTTTGAACATCAACTGGATGTCAGGCATCGTGTTAGGTACTGAGAGCACAAACATGAATAAAATATAAACCCAAGTTGTGTCAAGAGAGAACTGCATATTAATTTTGGTTCAGTAGTGACTATTACTCACATAACATATTGCATGGTCATAACTTTCAGCAAGTTGGGAACAATATGTGAGCATAATTTTTTAGCACAGGTGGAGCTAATTATAGAGGGTTATTTTGATTTGGATGGCAACATTACCCGCCCTTTCTCTGATCATCAAACTTCTGTACAAGATTCAACATACCTTCACCTCCCACATATTGTTGGTTATTAAGTCCAGCTGCTTCCTTCTCTGTAACACACTTAAAAATACTCTTCCTTTTTTAGGCTTTACCACCGCATCTTTTTTCTAGGCCCCACTGACCTTGTCCTATCAAACCCATAGCTGATAAAATATTATCACAATGTGCAAAATTCCAGTTTTCTCCAATTTTGTAACTGTGAATATGCCAAAGTAGAGTTTTGGTCTCTCCTTTTGCTTTTAGTCAGTGAACCTGTCACCTTTTTTACTTTAAATTCCAAAGAAAAGTATCACTTTTCAATACAGTACAAACACTTAGCTTTTGCTCACTGAAGCAAAATTTTCGAGTATTTGATTCTTTCTCTGATTATTGTACTCCTAGGTAAATTAAATGTCACCGTGAGGGATAGCTTCAGCCACTTCTGTGGCGGGCTTTATTTAATCCAAAGAAGTCGTCAGGGAACAGCCAGCACAGCAAAACGTGCACGACGAAGTAGGCTTTCCATCACATGCCAAAGACTTTCCACCAGCATTAAGGCTGGCTTGCAGGCTTTTCTCCTGGTGTGTGTGCCCTGTCCCACCAGAAATTCCAAAGAAGAGCTAAAAATATTCAATAGATTTTAGAAACAGGACTGAGTAAAATCCTACCTCCAGGTATTCCACAACGGAAACTATCCAAATGATGACACCAAATGAAGCAAGCAGCACATTTTTTAAAACTCCATTTATTTCACAATAAAGCAAAGTGCCACATTTTCTTAGACTTTTAAAAATTAAAGAGACGAGCAAAAAGTCCAGAAACCTGGAGACTAAATGGGATGTAAGAAAAAATGTAGGAAGGGAAAGAGGAATGCTCTTCTCCTTAAAATTCTCCAATGGGGCTGCCTTTCAGAATTATTATCCCTTTTCTACTGTACTCCCCCACCCCTCACCACAGG
Source organism: Equus quagga (assembly GCF_021613505.1). Taxonomy (NCBI): domain Eukaryota; kingdom Metazoa; phylum Chordata; class Mammalia; order Perissodactyla; family Equidae; genus Equus; species Equus quagga. The sequence continues at coordinate 45,990,982 of NC_060281.1, forward strand.
ATCAGTTGCCAGCGAGAGGAGACCCCAGCTGGTTCTCCCTGAGAATTCAGGTAGTACACCTGTGCATTCCAGCCGAATTGAAGTCTGAGCATAGTTTGGACTTGTTAGCGCTCGAGCCAACACCAGGATCCCTTTGTGTGGGTAGGAGCTCAGATCACCTCCAGGTGTGTGTGAGAGATTAGCTCATCAGCAGAATATAAATAGAGCTGCTCATCAATCCTCCCCATTCTCCTCCTTCAGCCTCACACTCCTGGGGTATGTATTAGAGGGAAAGATATGTCATCTGCAAAGTTTTCCAGGTTCATTTTTAAGAAAGACAGGTTTTCAGTGGAACATAGTCTGCCTAGAGCAAGTTCCCACATTTGTCACAGCCACAGGCAGCTGCACAGAGGGCCACACGCTGGGAAGAAAGGGATCCAGACCCCCATGAGGCTGCAAGTTCTTCCTGGGTCATTCTCTAACCTGGTCTCCTTCATGGCTCATTACTTAGGACCAGAGAGTTTGAAATTAAGTGAATTAAAAATAGGTAATGGGCCCTCAGTTGAAAATATTCTCAAGGAAAAAGAATTACTGATGAAGTAATAGGCCATTTTATCTACTGCTACTTCCTGAAGAAATGTGGGGGGCATAAACAAGAAAATATCAGAACTTCTCTCACTGGAAAGCCAAAGCATAAAATATACAAATCTGGGATATTTTTTGACAGAAAAGGCCTAATAGTTTTTATCCATCAGTTTGTAGATCTATCACACACATATCTCTGCATAAATTTCAGAATATTATGGTATCGAAGATTCGCCATAGAAATCCTAGAATGTTAGATCCTGAAGGGCCTTTAGGGTTGACCTGTTGAGAGATGAAGAAGTTGATGACTAGAACTGAAGTGACATATTTGTAGGAAATTCTCTTCCTACAAACATAAGCTCTTGGAACTTTGGTGTGAAGAGAAATTCCAAGGTTTGGGAGGAAAGCAGTGTGTTTTGAAATTGACTTTGTTCAAAACACTTAGTGTAATTCAATGATCCATGAAGGAGAGCCATATCTGGGAACAGAACCAAGTTCTCCCATCAAACAAACTGGAGATGCAATCTGGTCTGTTGACACTAAAGGAATATACCACTTTTTCCACTGTGAGCAAAATTAGACCATTTTTGAAGCAAAATTAGACTCTCAGGCAGCATGATCTAGTCAGAATAGACCCAGATTCTTACCAGCTGCTGCTTGTGTTATTGCCATCCCTGGGCCAATAAGAGAGCATACTGCTGAATTTGAAATGCTCCTTGTCCGTCTCTGGACTGCTATTTTGGCCACTCTGAGGATAGATAGCTGATTTTGAAAATGCTTTACATCAAAACGAATCTCACATTAGTATGCACTTCGTGTTCATAACTATGTTACCCTAAGTAGATTTTTAATATTTTATTATAATTAGTACATGTAGCTTTATGCCCCTCTCAAATCTAAACTTTCTTTTATTAACCCCAGCTGTTCTCTGATTCTGTAACAAAATTAACTCATCAGGGAAAGTAATAAACTAATCAACCAACTAGTATTTATTGGGCGCTTATTGCTGGTCATGCCAGACCTCTCCAAGATCAGGCTCTCTGATATCTCCAGGCAGATTCCTGCCACCACTGCCCCAGAGAATTACAGGGATGAACAAACGAGCTCTATGAGACCAGGTCCTGGGTCTTCCCAAGTGCTTGGCACATTGCAGCCACTCAATGAATATTTGACCAATGAGTTAAGACTTGAGATTTGGCTTCAAATTCTCCTCTATACTACTTCAGCAGTGAGCGGGTAGGAATAATATATGAATATCAAAGCCCATCTATCTTTCTCTAGCTCAAAACTTAGATTAGAAACAAGTCTGAACATCTAGTATGCAACACATTCACCTGGGCCCCATCTTGGTCCCCATAGGTTCTTCCATCTTAGCCTTCAGTGAGTGAAGGAAGATAAAATCGATTGTCTTTATTTCTGCAAGATTATTCCTCTCTCCTTATTATAGAGATCTCATACTGGTCCCTGAAGCCTCATTTTGAAATGTGACCCATATCAGAGATTCTCCACCTTCCACTGGCATGGTGTGAACGTGGGTTAAGTGTAAAGACCTTGAACTGTCAGTAATTCTTATCCTAGAGTCCATTAATGGGTTTCAGGAAGCACAGGAGCCTCTGAAATCTTAAGTTCATTGTTTTATTCTGCAATGAGAAGCCATAGCTTCCACTAGATTCTCACACATGCGGCATTAATATCTACTGCCTTACAAGTTACAGTGTGTGCGACCAAGACCAGCTCCATGCTGGAAGAGAGCTAGAATCTGTGTGAAAGAAAACCTGAGATACTACATTCTGACACACTGTGCTTACTCTCTAGTTGGGAAGATAAGACTAATTCGTAAAAACTAGTTCATACATATCACTTTTAAAAAGCATTCTTGAGCCGGCCTGGTGGTGCAGCAGTTAAGTTCGCACATTCTCACATTCTGCTTCATCAGCCTGGGGTTTTCTGGTTAGCTCAGGGCCAGTCTTCCTCAGCAAAAAGAGGAGGATTGGCTGCAGATGTTAGCTCAAGGCTAATCTTTCTCAAAAAACAAAAGTTTAAAAAAAAAGTATTCTTCCCTTTATCGGAAAGAATCACCAAGCTTCTCTTTATATTGTGATCTTTTATATCTGGAATATGACCCAAATTATAAAAATATACTTCAGTATACTTCCTAGTAAGACATCTGATACAGGCAAGAACAATGTCTGTCTTGATCTCTGTCTGATACACAGGAGGCACTCAACAATAATTCATTGACTCAATGAATAAGACAAGGGAAGGAGGTGCATCTGCATTTCTATGATTGCTTGCTTTCAACTTGCTTGTAAAGATGCCACAACAAATAAAGTTCCAGAACTTATTTTCTGCAAAGATCCAATATCAAAATAAGGAGCTAATTCACTAAATTTCACAATTATAGATGGGGAGTTGTTTGCGTTATCCATGGTTGTCCAAAACAATGGTGCTGAGTGTCTTTCAGTAATTTATGGAAGAAATAAAACACATAAAAACAAAAAGTAAAAGATGAAGAATGATCAATGATTGAGAAATATCACTACTGCAAAGGGGCTTTGGAAGCTCTTAGAATTATATCCATTCTAAACAATGTGGCACTATTGTTTAAAAATATACACAGTACATTGGAACTACGTTTTTACTGTCTCACTAAACTTAAGTCTAATTCTGAATGTCACAATATAGAAAAACACAGAAAACTTTGAGACCCAACATAAAACAAGCCATAAATGTAATTACATTTTTTGAAACCCCAACAATAGAGAAGAAAGGTTATTGGGCCAGGAAAAAGAAAAGTGAGTAGAGAATTAATAACAAATCTTCAAGTCTGTCAAGATTCTCACTAGAAATTGGTACAAACTTACTCTCCACCGCCAATAATCAGAAAAGAATAGATGGACTAAACAGCAGCATGAGCAAATTAGATGAGATATAAATAAGGCTTATCAGATTGTTAAGTATCTCCTGAAACATCCTATCATAAAGGCAATTGGACAAGTTCCTTTCTAAAGTGCTTTAGAAAAATTTAGAAAATACTGAAAGACTGATTCTTAGTAAGACTGAATTAGTGATTTCTGGTCTCCTCATTCATCCCAATGGGTTTTTAACCTAATAGAACCAGAGAAGGAATAAAATACTCTCCAGTAAATGGATAATTTCTTTTTTTGGCCTCACTGCTATGTTCCTTTAGGATATATGGCAATAGTTGAAAGAATTTAATACAAAAACAATCTGCTGGTCACTCAAAGACAGATCCCATAGGCATCAGCAGTGAAAACCTGATTTCTTATTTCTAAAATGTGGCCCAAATAGCTTATCTGGTTTTCTGTGTGTGTGATCATTGTATTTCCGAGATTAGAGGTTCATTGCTGCAAAAGGCAATTAATTGAATGATGAGTCTGTGCTAATGTGCCTGCCTGTGTGGACAGCGGAGATAACTTAATATGCATCTAATGTCACTATTAATTTATTTATCATCTCCTCCATTTAATTTTGGAAGCACAATCATTTCTGAATCAATGGTCAAACACTTGAGAAAATGTTTTCTAACAATTTTATGAGGGAATAAAGTTAATTGTACCTAAAACTATTTAACTGGTTAAGTTAAATGAACTTTATTCAATATACTATAAGGCTTTTAATATACTTTGGTCACTTAAGGACTGCATTTACAATAGTCTATTTTTATAAAGTGTTAGTCCATTTGCCATTACCACCATGCCTTTTCTTTTGCATTTTAAGCCAGGTAAGAATTTCACAGAATGTAGTATTTAGAGTTCTTGTTATGGAAGATGTTTAAATCAGCCTCACTATTCAAGTAAAACTATCTCACTTTTAAATTCTTGTGCAAGGAAGAGACATATACAGGATTTGACAAGACTGCAGCGTATGCGCTTTACTAAGGTACTGTAGAGTTTGATAATCACATGACTTTGGTGGGCCTTTTTTCCGTAGGCCTAAGGGATATTATTCTGATCCATGTCTATATCCTACAGATTACAGGGGAAAGGCTGTGGGTAAGGTGTCAAAGTGTCTTTCTCTGGGGAGACCAAGGCTTGGGTGTTTTTTTCTTCTTACAGTCTCACTGCTTCCCTTGCTATTCTTGCCTCAAAACATTCAAATTGTATGGTTTTTCCATTTTGGGTACCAAAAGTTTAAGTGTATGGCCTCCCTAACTCAAAAAATAAATTTCTTAAAATGTTTTATTTGCTAATCCACTTTCTACACTATGACCCTATTCATTTTTTCGATCTAGACTTTGGATTTAACATAACTGCATTTAACTAATTATTGGTCATCTAATATAAGCTTAGCTCTGTCTTATTTCTGTGATAGATGCAGAAGAAAATTGCTTAAAAATATATAGTCTCATGAGAATTACGTTAAGTGCTATATTAAAAAAATAGTAGCTTTTCTTTTTTAGCAGTTTCAGGTTTACAAAAAAATTGAGCAAAAAGCACAGAGGTCTTATAGCACCTCCTCACACACAGCCCACCCCCCCAACTTTATCACTAATTGGATTATTTTGGACTATTTCCTCTTTTCTCAGTCTCCGGATATGCCATCCTCTATCTGCTGTCTCAGCTGATGATGTTGCTTCCTACTTCATTAGAAATCATTGAAGCAATCAGAAGAACTTCTCCAACTAAGCAGCATGTGTGTCTTCATACTATCCATTCCTGCCAGTTGTGATAGATGAACTAGCCATTATCTTATCTAAATTCCCTCCATTGTTCACTAGATCCCATCCTCTCACCGCATGGGGACAGTCTTCCACCTATTCTCCCTCTCTCTTCCATACCATTGATTTTTTTTTCTGCTCTTAGACTATTTTCATTGATATACAAATCAGTTCTTATCTTAAAAGAAAACAAAACGTTCTCTTCTCCACCTGGGATGGTTAATTTTATGTGTCAGTTTGTCTAGTCCACAGTACCCAGTTTTTGGTCAAACTCTAGTCTACATGTTGCTGTAAAGATATTTTTTAGATATCATCAACATTTAAATCAGTAGATTTTAAGAAAAGCAGATTACCCTCCACAATGTGGGTGGGCCTCCTCTAATGTTTGCCTTAAGAGAAAAGACTGAGATACCCTGAGAAAAAGAATTTTGCCTCCAGACTGTCTTCGGACTCAGGCTGCAACTTCAACTCTTCTCTGGGTCTCCAGCTGCCAGCTCTGTTTCTCTGGATACCTCTGTCTAATATATTGTCCATCTCCCTCCCACGACCACTCTACCATTCAGTTTCTTTGCTTCCCATTTGCAGCAAAACTTCCAGAAATGATTGTACATTCTTGTTGCCTCCAAGTTGTTTCTTCCGATTTTCTCCTCAACCTATCTCAGTTAGGCTTTCATCCCCATCACTCCACTAAACTTTTCTCCTCAAGGTTCCCCATAACCTCCTCACTGCTAAAGTAGTTGATCGATCTTTGTCTTCCTTGATGTACTTTACGTAGTCATCTATCACTTTTCTCATTACTTTTCCTTCCATTGGCTTCCAGGAGCCCATGCCCTCCTGAATTTACTCTTACCTTATGGCTACCCCATTTTGGTCACCATTGATGATTCTTTCTCTCTCCTTAACCTCTTAAGGTTGGCTTTCCTTGTGGCTCAGTTCTTGTTCCTCTTTTCCACTCATTCCCATAGTGATATTATTCAGTCCCATGGCATTAAATGGTATCTACCTCCTTGGGATTCCCAAATGTTTATGACCAGGTCAGATTTCTCCAAACTCCAGAACTGTATACCCAACTGTCTACTCAACATCTTCACTTGGATATAATAGGTATCTCAAATCAAACAAGTCCCAAAGAACACCCAGGCCCAACCTTCAAAACCTGCTCCACTTGCCACTTTTCCTATCTCAACTGATGGCAGCTTTATTCTTCCAATTGCTCAGGAAAAATCCTAGGAGCAATCCTTGCCTGCTCTTTCTCCCACTCTCCTACGTTCAACCTAGTAGGAAATCCTGCTGCCTCTATCTTCAAGATATATTCGCTTCTTACCACATCCCCTGCTATCCTTCTGGTCCTTGCCACCATCATTTTTCACCTATATTATTGCAATGGCATCCTGACAGGTCTTTCTTGCCCCTATACTGACTAGTCTCATAGCAGCCCTAGGGCCTTTTAACAGGTACATCAGCTCACATCCTCAAAACCCTGCAGTGGTTTCTTACTTTATTCAAAGTAATAGCCAGCCCACATATAGTAGCCCACAGAGCCCTGCACAACCTGACCCACCACATCTCTCTAACCTCCTCTCCTACTACTCTCCCTCTTGCTCCCTCCATTCTAGCCACAGTGATCTCCTTATGTTAACCTCGTATATCAGACATGATCATGCCTTTGGGCCTATATTCGTTTTCAATCACTGCCATAACAAACTACCATAAACTTATTGTCCAAAAACAACACAAATGTGTTATATTATAGCTCTAGAGATCAGAAATCTGAAATGGGTGTCACTGGGCTAAAATCAAGGTGTCTATATGACTGTTTTCTCTTCTAGAGACTCTCGGGGAAGCCTACGTCCTTGCCTTTCCAGTTTCTAGAGGCCACCCACATTCCTTGGTTCATGGCCCCTTCCTCCATCTTCAAAACTAGCAACATTAAATCTCTCTTTCTTCTGTAGTCTCATCTTTCTCCAACTCTCCCCTTCTGCCTCCCTCTCGTTTCCTCTTCTGCCTCCCTCTTCCATTTTCAAGGACGCTTGTGATTGCATTGAACCCACCTGGATAATGCAGGATTCTTTCCCTATCTCAAGGTCATCTGATTAGCAACTTTAATCCATCTGCTACCTTAATTCCCCTTTGCCGTGTAACCTAACATATTCACAGGTTAGGATGTAGACCTCTTTTGGAGAAGGGAGGTATTCTGTCTACCACTGGGCCTTTGCTGCCTGGAATGTTTCTCCTCTTGACTAATTCCCTCATCTTCAGGTCTTTGATCAGGCCTCGTTTTCTCCATGAGGCCTGTTTTGACTATCCTCTTGAATCTTTTGATATGACACCAGCCCCACCATCCGTACATCTGATTCCCCTTTTGCTGTGTCTTAGCTCAGTTTCCTTCGAAGCAGAATCTAAGGCAGAGGCTCTTGTGCAAGTGACATAATGAGGGAGTATTTTCAGATAAAACTTTTAGAAGAGAGAGGAAACAGGATGGAGTGAGGAAGAAACTAGGTGGAGATGTGGGTTCAGCTGAAGGACCCTGGCCTGAATCCCTGGCAGGTCTAATCTAGAGTATAAATGACACCACAGAGTCAGACCATCTTGGGTACGATGATACACCAGTATCAGCCAATGACTGCCTGCAGGCCAGCCCCCCACCCTGAAGTAAGAGGATGCATAACCTCCTAGGCATATCTGGGGAAGGCAGCTCCATTGGCTGTGAACAATGCTCTTGAGAAGGGTGCAGCTAGTGCTCAGTGCAGCTGGTGAGATGGATGCAGTGGCCTAGTAGAGGGAATCTGGGGAGTGCACCTACTTCACTTTATCCTGCTTTACTTTTTCTTTCTTACGTAGGACTTATCACCGTTACATACTGTGTTTGTTGATTATGCATCACATTTTAGTTTCTATTGCCTGTCTCCTCCCATAGTGTATAATCTCCATGGAGTCAAAGATTGTTTTGCTCACTGGTGTATCCCAAGCATCTGGAACAGAGCATGGTACATAGTAGGTATTGAATAAATATTTGTCTAATTAAATTTACCTTTGCTCATTGGGATCTTGCTGTGTAGCAATTTTATATGTTTTACCATATTCCATTTCTCTTAATTCTGCCTATCTTAAAAGAACCAGTGGCAGTGGTGTCTTCTTTTCCTGCATTTCCAGAGCTTTTGGGCCATACTATGTCTTGTACCCACATGTACCCATGTAGTCAGGAGACCATGGTGCCAACTGACCAAATACCTCAATCTCACAGGATGAAGATATCTTGTTAAGTTCACCAAGATCCAAGACATAGGCCTCTGCTTTTCAGACCTAGAAACGAAATTTTATCAGGGTACTCAAAGTTGATTGACTCAGGGGTGCTAATGGAGACTAACAAAATTCATAAAAGGTAGCACTGTATGAACCCCAATGTTAACAGAGTATTGTTAGCTTACAATAGGTGTACTTTCTCGTGAATTAGGTAGTCTAGCTCCCTCCAGAGTATGTGCAAAGCCAGGTGAATTTGCTTGGCACATTAGTCAGGATTAGGTTTGGCTATGAGTAACCTAATATAAAAGCTACACAAGATCATTTCCTTTCTGTCCCACATAAAAGGGACGCCATTAGAAGAAATGTAATTCAGGGTTGGACCTGAAGCTGCCGCACAAAGTCCTTAGGGAGCCCAGCTCTTTCAACACATCACTCACTACTCCTAGGTGTGGCCCACACCCTCCTAGTCTTTGAGGATGTCAGCCCATCCGCATCCCAGGCAGCATGAGGAGGAAGGGGAGAAGAGATGATACAAATGCCGTGAACAGCTTTATTTTTAAGGATTTTCCTGCAAGCTGCCACATGAAAATTCCCACTTACATCATGATGTCCACAACTTTGTCACCCTATAAGATTGAAAGAGAGGATGAGAGAAATTACTTTTATTCTAGATGACCACGTGCATGGCCAGAAATACTATTACCATAGAGGAAGAAGAGAACGGATGTTTAGGGACAATTAGCAGTTTCTTCTAAAATGTGTGTATAAGCATTGCAAAGCACTGCAAAGGGATAAGGACTGCTTCACCCAGGTCCTTGTGAAGTAGGGCAAAACATCCCTGCCCATGACTCATCCCACCCCTTTAGTGCCCTAACCATCAATCTCACTGTCCCCTGAACAGTGCTGGGTAAACACTGCCCATGTTTATTTCCTTAATTCCCTTCTTTCCAGGTTCCTTGCAAATAGCACCTTCTTCCATTAGTCTCTTTCCATACTGGGTATATTACAATTGAATAGATTTCAAACAGAGTCAGCTTCATAGGGGGGCCACCAGGGCAGTCATACAGAGCCCCATATTCAGAAGGGTCCACACTCGATGTTTAATGCTCTGTAGTCATCATCTTGAAATCCTTAATAACGTTATCTTTGAATTTGTAAGTGAAGCCCAATGGGACAGTGGAGCATGCCCCGGGTCTTGGAGCCTTAGCTCACTTGTGGTCCCACCTCATGCTGCCTCCAGGGAATAGAGTCTCTGGCACCTGCTCACTCTCTTGCCTCCTGGTGCCCAGGCTCCCACCTGGCCTCCCTCTCCATGCGTCTGCCCAATGACCACTGCCAACCCCCATTTCTTGGCACCCAGGGCCCCACCCAGCTTTTCCATCCTGGCCCTCACCCTGCTCTTCTTCCAGGAGGGGCCTCTGCACAGGGACAGTTTCAGGGCAGGACACAGTAGCTGCCTTGTGCATTAGGTGGGTGATTTGATGGCGGTGAGCCTCTCACTCACCGCAATCCAGGTACCAAGTGTGTGACGGTATGAAGGTTGCAATCCTTTGAGGGTCACCTGTCCACTGTGGTTGAGGCGGCTGGGCAGTGAGGAGGGGAGATTGATTTCCCCATGCCCGGCTGGAGGAGGTCAGGTGGCTGGCGTTGGTCAGGTGGCTAGTGGGACCAGAAATCTGGCTGCCAGTGGGCTGTGTGCTCTCACATGCTGAATCATGAGGTAGGGTCTTGTGTGAATGCATTCACCCAGTGGGCATCCCTATGCCAAAGGAATAGAACATTAAAAAAGAAAATGGACAGGTCAAGAGAGAAACCATGGAAGAAAGAAACGTGTTGTACATTTTAGTACCTTTAAGTGCACTTTTTTACCTGCATTTTGAACAAGGAATCCTGCATTTTCATTTTCTTCTGGGCTGGGAAAATTACATAGCTGGCCCTGGTTTCAACTTACTTTATTAGCTCACATTCCAATCAGGGCTTGCCAGGATGATCCCAAAATCACCTTTACGGGCATACTGGGTTATCACATAAACTCTTTCAAAGTTTTACAGACAATCTCTTGGATTGCTTCTATAGTTGAAGGCCATAATATTCCTCTCATTTACGTTCAGATAATAACTTCTCTGCCACTCCCATTCATCTATCTGGTATTATAATTATCCATGCATGTGCCTTTGAATCTCCTCAGCACCTAATCAGCACTTCAAACAGAGTAGGTCTGCAATAAATGTGGTTAAATATTTAACGCATGAATGAATCAACCAAGAATGATTGAAGGTTGTTTTTGGCCCTCTCCAGGCAGGAATCAGCTTCAGAAGTGTCTTTCTTCATTTCATGCAACAATTCCAGAAGTAGAACAGTAACTCCTGAGAAGTTTCAGTCTCTGGTCCCAGAGCCGCTGCTTTGTCATCAACTAGGCACTATGCCCTCACATCTCTCACCAGCTTCAAATCAATGGGCATCACATGGGAACATACACCAAGCCTGAAGAGACTGGGCACTGTCTCTCCTTGATAAAGAGAGCTCTTGTTTATTCACCCAGGCACTTGAGTTTTGCATTCAGAAGACAAAGCAGCAAGCAGGAGCTTGTTGGCAGAAGAATAAGAGCTGCCAGGAGTAAGGAGAGGGGTTCATTCTGTTGTCACTTGCAGCCCATCCCTTGTCTGAAGCATCTTTAGCCTCCTAATTGTCTCCCTCCCCTTTCTGTGTCTGCCTCTCACACGCTGAACACTCCCAGACAGCTTTACAAATTGGCTCTGGAATCGTTAGGCAGTAAAAATTGCATTGAGTCTGAAAAAGACACACTTCTCCTGCCCATGTTTATTAATCAGTTGCTATTTTATGCCTTGTCCTTGTCCACATTATTATGCTCCATGCTGCCCTTGGTGGTATTGAGAAGTAGGCAAAGTTAGTCTTTTCCTTTGCCCTCTACATCCTCGGTTCTCTAGTCTTTCCCTTATTTTTAAAGCCTCCTCCCCCTCTCTTTCTCAGGGGTCTCTGTTCTCCTGAGTCCCTACCAGATTCATATCCTCATTCATACTACGTTATGATTGACATAATGTATCACTCTTCCTGAGAGTATTTACATCTTAAAATACCGTGCTTAGAGAGGGCAATGTCCAAACTAAAGGAATAAAATCTCCAGTTGTATAATTTCAGATCCTGCAGAAGGTGGATGAGTGTAGTATTTCAGGGCAAAGGGATTCCTAGAAGCCATCAAATCATACTCAGAAGAAGCTGTTCACTATAGATTTCGGAATTATTAGGCCCAATGATTCTCCTGCTTTTGTCACTGAACTAAGAGAACTTTCTTTCTTTCCGCAGCAAATAAACACTTAGCATCCACTGCCAACACAGGTGGCCCAGGGAGCTCAAATGGAAAGTGAGCAGGAAGAATATTCAAAGAATATTTAAATTGCCCTCCCGGTTTTCTAGATCCTAGTTCCTCGAACTTTTGCGTTTTTTATGACAGCTTCTCGAGAGAAAAGTGAAAACCTTCAAGGACTGATGGAATTACATCTCCCACTTTGCTTCCCATGAGTTAGCAGGTAAATCTGATCACGGCATTCCTATAATGTAAATTGTTCAGTGGCTCCCCATGTCCTACAAACTAAAATCTTAACACTTGGGCGTGGATCGCAAGACTTTCCTACCCGCCAAGACTCCTTTTCTTCTAACCATTCTTTCCTCTCCTCCCTGCTGCATCCTCCCTCGACGACTTGCACGTACAGTGGTGCCACAGTAAGGCTCAGATACTCAGAGGCCCAGGAACATCTTTGGGCCTCCATACATTTTCCTGGGCTGTTTCCTCTCAAAATACCCTCTATCTAGTAAAATTCTCATAATGCTTTAAGTTTCAGGCAATTTTACATCCCCTTAACCTATGGTCTCATATGCCCATAGGCCTATTATAACACTACATATATCATATTGTAGTTGTTTGCCTTTCTGTCCAACTACTCACAAAACTGTGAGCAACTTGGGCTTTAATGCTTCCATCTTCCCAGTACCTTGCACAGAGCCCGGCACATAGTCGGTATTGAAACTTAGTAGGTATTGAAATTTGATGGATCATTGAATGAAGTAAGTTAAAACTTTTTGGAAATACTGCTTGCCTCCTTTTATCTTGCAAGTGCAGTGGGAAATTCCCTGTTAGATTCCTAAAATAGGGGTCAGCGAACTACAGTCTGTTTTTATAAATAAAGTTTCATTGGAACGCAGCCATACCCACTCATTTATGTGTAGTCTATGGCCACTTTTGCACTACTACAGGAGAGTTGCAACGGAGGCCCTATGGACTGCAAAGCCTGAAATATTTACTATCTGACCCTTTAAAGAAAAGTTTGCCAACCTCCACCCTAGGTGAGGGAGAAAAAAAGAGAGCAAGAGAGTTACATGTGAAATAGAGAAAGAGAAGAGAGATTCAGGAGGGGAAGCAAGCAATAAGTATGGTTGTGACCTTCAGTTCACACTGCTCTGAAGGGAGATCTGATGTTCAAATGCCCTCTCAGGCTGGAAGTACAAGACTCCTGAGCAAAGACAAGAAAAGCAAGAACAAATTCTCTGCAGGAGCCTGGAACACAAGGGTGTTGTTGTCAACTGTTTACCAAGGCAGAGAGAAGGGCAAAGCTGATTCCAAGAAGTTAGTAAAAGCACTAATGCCTAATAATAATTGCAGCAGAGAGCTTTTCAGGTGCCCCATTAAAAAGAGTGCTTTGTCCTAATAAATACCAGAATAAGAGTCTGTTCTCAGAGCCCCCTTCCTGCACTTTATTCTTAATGAGCCTTCTAATGAGTGCACCATATTTATTTCCTTAAGAGACTCATCACTCCCCATCTCAGCCTGTTATTTAAATATATGGCATGATGTGAAAAGCCTGAAAAAAAGTCCAAGGAATCTTCTCTGTGCTTTTTCCAATGGCCTACATCATCCCTGCAGGACAGAGGAAAGTGTATGGACTGGATTAGTAACACAATGAGTCCTCTACTTTTTACAAGGCTAAAATGACAAAAACTGAGAAGTACTGCCAAACTCAGGGTTGTTTTTCTGATTTTTTTTTTAACTCCCTTAGAGAATAATGGCTTCCTTCGCTGTTATTTAACTCTTAAAAAGACAAAGCCGTTAGCCCCTCAAAACAGGAGGAATCTGAAATTAGTAGGTTTACCTTAGAACTCAGGATTTACTTATTTTATTTTATTTCATTTTAATAACATTTTCTCTTTTTGTTATTAAAAATAAAAAATACCATAGAAAGAAGGAAATTTCCCAGAACTCTTAAATCATGAGTCATTCTGGGCTATCAAGTTTTCTAGATAGATGTGGATTTATTCTCATTTTTAATGGCAAAGTATTAAAAAAGATTTTTTCCTATAACCAGAAATCATTATCTTAGCTACCTAAAAAAACAAAGAGAAAGGGAAGAACAAAAAAGAAAACTAATTCCTTAATATTACTTAATATCATCAAACATCCAGTTAGTGTTTAAATTTCCCCAATTGTCTCATAATTGTTGGTTAGAATCAATGTGTGTCTTAGCCTCTTTCATTTTATAAATTATCCCTAATCCTATTTTATCCTTTGCAATTTATTTGTTAAAGGAATTGAGTTTTCATCCTGTAGGGTTTCCAACATTTTGAATTTGGCTGATTGTATCCTTGTGGCATCCTTTAATATGCTATCTTATATTTTCTGTAGTTAGAACTGGAAACTTGTAATGTCAAAAAAACTGCCCTTATTCTTTAGAGATGTATACCGATGAAAAGATATAATTTCTGGGATTTGCATCAAACTAATACAGTGAGGGGTGGGGGTATGGAGGGCTATAGATGAAACACAATTGAACATATTGGTAATCATTGAAGTTGGGTGATGGGTACATAAATTATCTTATTTTTTTTCTTCAGTGTATTTTTTAAAATTCTCATAATTAAAAAGTTAAATATGTATTTCAGTGGTTTTAGAGGAAAATTTCGAAATATCACACACTTTCTATCCTTCCTGAACATTCAATCTTTTCTTGATAACATTTGGTCCTCATTCTAAGTAGTATAGTAAAATAGAGTAAATATCTTAATAAACTAGAAGAACCTTCTAATTATGTTTCAGTATATGGAAGAAATCACACCAAATTCTTGGATTTCTTTTGAAATCCAGGTTTCTACCTACTGAAGAGAATTTTATATGTCTACATTTTTGCCTAATTAAGAAAACAAATAATAAAACCACTAATCTAAAAATTATTTCCCAAATAGGGATCACTACTAAGAGGTGGGTGAGATTTGTATGAAAATCCATCAGAAGCAGATTCATTTCCTCCAGCTCCAACTTTACACTTGAGATTAGCTAGACCTATTTCTTATTATTTTTTATTGATAACTTGGTAAATTCAGGGCTAGCAAAAGGTGGTGGAAAAAGTCTGAGACTTACCAATCAGCAGACTTGGAGTTATAGTTGAGTTTTCTTTTCATCTCAGTCTGTGACTGAGACTAATGGGAGTCAGAATTGTCTGGGCACAGAAGCTTCCAGTTCCTATTCTGACTCAGACAAGGGAAATGTACCAGTGTTGGAGCTGGAAGTAGGGGTTATATTGATTTAGGGGGACAAAAGCTCACAATTCTAGCTACCTCTCCTTGTAGGAGCCTATTAACAATGGTTTCAACAGAGTGGAACCTCTTTATAAATAAATCCAAGAGTTAGCAATTGTTTCCTTTCCACCACTTGGACTCCAAGAAAACCAGGGAATAGCCCATTTGCTAAGAGGCACGGATGACTGCTGCTAGGCTCAGGGCAGTCCTGTGCCTCAGAGACTGAATCTTACACTTGCTAGTGACTTCTCCAGGATGATCATTTTCCTGATTCCCTTCTTGACTGCTAATGCCCCAGCAGCCTCCCTTCAGATCTGACCCATCCCCAGCTCAATGCAGCTTCAGGTGCTTCCATTGGAGGGACACAGTGCTCAGTCTGCAGCTTTGATTTTGGAAGTTAACCTGTCCTCCCGTGACCAATGAGCATTCTGTCCTGAATCCCACATCCCTTAATAATGTGAGACAGTGTGTCTTAAAATCAATTTTAGTTCCTTCTAATATACTCTTAGAACCTATTCTTGTCTTAATTAATTTAGAAGTGTTATTAAATGTCCATGTTGCTCATACTTTTACCTTTAAATTTTGACTGTGGCATTATTCCTCTCTGTTATCAATAAATATTGTCAAGTTCACATAAAATTATTTAACCCAATTATGAACATTACTGAAGGTATTATGAAAAGCTATCACTAATTCAATTTGCAACTAGACAATATCTTGCTCTCTTCCATAATTTCTTCTTTAATTCACCTCTATCTTTCTGGGACTCTGGAATATTTCATATATCTAAGTTAACCTGGCAAGCTCACTGCCTCTGCCCTCTTTGTCACTAGTAAAGTTCCTGCTGATCCCCTTCTCTGAAGCCCAGCCCGGTAGCATGCCCAATATCTGTACTAATTTTCACTTGCCTTTCAAATTATTTAAAGAAACACATAAGCCATGAATCCTCTAGCAAATCACGGTCCCTTAGATCTTTCTGTGGTGATGGAAGAAATCCAACATGGTAGTCACTAGCTACATGTGGCTATTGAGCACTTAAATACTTAAATATGAATAGTGTGATTGAAAAGGTGAAATTTAAATTTTGGTTAACTTTATTCTATTTTAATTAATGTAAGTTAAAATTTAAATAGTTACATGTGGCTAATTTTGGACAAGACAGCTCTAGAATCTTCTCCTAATCTCACAATTATTAAGACATGATCCACACTCAGTTATTATCAAGTGCTGCTACAACACCACCAAGTACTGTGCTAGTTGAAACTGATTTTCTGGTGGCCAATAGTTGCTTGAGTTTTCAGATTTTATACACACACACACACACACACAGAGTTTTGGGATAAAGTATTTAAATAAATATATATATTTATATATATAAATATATATGTAGCATGGAATTCTGGAGAAAGCACTGATTTTGGCATCATGTAAAACTTAATTTGGACCAGTTCTACCCTGATTAGTGAAAAAACCTTGGGTCATTTGTTTAGCCTTTACAAGCCTCAATTTCCCTTTGGAAAACAGGGAAGCTAATGCTATCTTTTGAAATTGTTGTGGAAATTAAATTAAATACATTAAACTAAATTATATTTAAATAAATAACATATATGAAGTGTCTAACATGCTGGCTCTTATACAGTAGTAGGCATTCAATCAGTGGGGGCAATTATAGACTCTGGTGAGGCATCACAAGGTCATGTAGTTAGTCAATTTAATTTCTTCACTGAAAGATGTTGAAGGTAAGCACAGCAGACCTAAACTTCAGGGAGGTGGAGTTCAGGATACTTGCCGCTAATTGACTGGGGGAAGAGGCTGTGAAATTCTCACCAGAAATTTAAATGGCATTAAGACTATCATTCTTGGATGGATTTTGATAGGTTTCATCTCTGTTGACAGAGAATGAAGTTCCTCTTAAAACCACTTCTAAAAATGTAAGTCTAAACAAACGTGCCTTTGCAGGTACCCATACTTGGGGATTTTGTTTTCTCTTTTCATTTGAAAAATGGATGATATACAGTTTCCCACATAGAGCTAAATTAGATTGTTATTCTTTTTACTAATAAATTTTCCTGGTTACTGCTGCTAAGAACATGAAACAGAACTTGTGTTCAGCTCACCATAGAGAAATTAGAAAGAAATCAGCAAGATGACACCCTTCACCCCAAATACGTGTAATTAACAATGAACCCAATGTCATTAATGAAAAGTTTCTTCAGTAATAATAAGAAAACCAATCTGAGTTTGGTACACACATATGTCCTTGGAAGATACCAGAAGCCTCCAGGCCATGAAAAGGAGAAGAAATCCTAGTAAGACAACATGGTAACTGGTGAGAAAACTCAGTCCAAATGAGAAAAAGACTCATGAGAAATAGCAGGACAAGTCATCTACAGAAAGTAGCACAGTTAAATTATGTTACCATTTTTTATATATTTCAGAATCTCTTCTTCAAATATTTATGTTGAGTTGTTCATAGAGCATTAATATTTAAGAGGAAGCTAAATATGGAGGACAGGCAATGAGTGCTATTGTATATTTCTCAAATATTTTACAGTAGACAGATATTACTTTTATAATTATAATAATCATTAAACAATAATTAAAGCAATAATTGCAAAATAATAAAATAATTTTAAAAATAGTCTCCCTGATTTCCTTCCTACCTTTAGTCAAAGTGTTGGTTGCCAAGTTCATTTATTCATTCAACAAATATTTATGGAAACTCTTCCATACAAAGCATTGTTTTGGACTCTCAAAATACTGCAGTGAACAAAACCGACAAGTACCTTACCCTTAAGAGCTTGCATTCAAGTAACAAAAAACATAAAATCCTAACACACAAATAAGATAATTTTAGAATGTAATAAAAACTATAGAAAATAGATGATGTGATAGACAGTAACTGCTATAGGGGAGGGCAATTAATTTCAAAAGAATGCTGTAGGTAAGCATCTCTTAAGAGATATGTGAGTTGGAACCTGAAGTATGAGAAGGAGCCAGCCATTCAATGACACTGAGAAAAGATAGCGGCAGAAGGAATGGTTATACCAAGGCCAAAGGTGGAAACAAGCTTAGCAAGTTCAATACATAGACATAAGCTCAATGTGGCCACAGCATTACAAGTAAAGGTGACAGGATTAGGAAAGTAGGCAATGGCCAGCTCAAAGACGGCTGTGTAGGCCACCCAAAAAGTTGAGTTATTTATTTAGTTTGATGGGAAACCACTGAAGTGTTTTAAGCAGAGGGGTGACATGATAGTTTATCAACCTTTTTTTAAAAAACGTCACTCCAGGGTCCGGCCAAGTGGCCTAGCAGTCAAGTTAAGCATGCTCCACTTCAGTGGCCAGGGTTTGGTTCCTGGGTGTGGACCAACACTGCTCATTGGTGGCCATGCTGTGGTGGTGACTCACATACAAAATAGAGGAGGATTGGCACAGTTGTTAGCTCAGGGCCAGTCTTCCTCAGCAAAAAAAAAAAAAAAAAAAAAAAATCACTCCAGTTTTTGTGTGAACAAAGGAATATTAAATCTAAGAATGGAAGACCATAGCCAATGAGAAGGCTGTTGCTGTAATACAGGCTAGAGATATTGGTGACTTGGAAAGTGTCGTGGCAGTAAAAAAGAAAAGAAGTGAACAGATTCAAGAATATTTTCAAGATACAGCATATAGAAGTTTGTGTTGTTTGGGATCTAAAACATAAGAAAACAGTAGTTAAAAATAACACATGGGATATGGGCTTAATCAATCAAGTCGATAGTGATATAATTTCCTAACACGCAGATGTTTAAGAAGAGATGAGGTCGTGGAAGGATGATTGGAAGAAAGAATAACACTTTAGATATTTTAAGCTAGAAATGTGCATTAAGCATCCATGTGGATTTATAAAGTAAAAAGTTGGATATATGAATCTGAGCCTTTTTTTGGCATAGAGATATAAATGTGCTAGTCATCAGCATATTTTGTTAAAACTAGAAGACTGAGACAAAATTATTTCCTTCCTAAGGAGAAGCCATAGGTAAGGAGAGGAAATGATAAGACAATAATATTGGACACCTTGCATTTAGAAGTTGGGTAGGGGAAGAAAAGCCAGCAAAGGAGACTGAAAAAGAGAAGCTATGGAGATGAGAAAAAGACTAGGAGAACGTAGTGCCGTGGGAGTCAAGAGAAGAATGTTTCAAAAAGGAGCAAATGGGCAGTTGTGTCAAATGATGTTGTCACTTCAATGAGGATGGAGCCTAAACCATGCCCATTGGATTAAAAACATGGAGAACATTTGTGGCCTAGATGAGTTCCTATGAAGTAAGGGGGATGGATACCTGTTTGGAATGGGTTAAATGGTCAATAGGAGATAATAGATCCAAAAAGAAAACCAAATGATTTCCACCTGTTTGTTGACTTTGAACACTTTCCTGCATCAGTCTCCTTGGAGAACCAATGAACTAATGTCAGATTCCGTCTGTTTGTCTATGAATAAGCATGTTCACTACTGAAAAAGAGATGAGTGCAACATGTTGCTTTTGCTGTTGACTATTAATGTCTGTAAAAGAACAAGGATGTATTCTTTTTGGAACACAGAAAACCATTCCCAACTGAAATGTTTAAATTTAATTTTCTTAAGAATAGCTCTTGTTCCAAAATCAAGAAGCATGGTTCTGCCCCGACTTTAAAATATATGACTATCAATAAAAATGTGAACACAGATATGAAAGTGTAGGCTCACCCATAGTTTTCTGACACAGCTTTCATTGAATGTGTCTTTCTATTAATTGCATATTCTAAAAATGGGGTAACTGTAAAAGCATTTATAAACATTTGAAAAATTTTCCAAGGTTACAGGCACAATTGAATCAATACTTACAAGAATAGTTTCATCTTTAGCCTCACTGGATAATATTACCCAGTTATTTCGGAAAGACAGCATAGTGATACTGAGTCAGTGAAAAGAGAAAATCACCAACTAGTCCAATCCCATTACTTTTTAAGGCAAACCATCAACAGTCACAGTGGTTGAGCATCTCCATATCAATTCTATCTTATTCTGTAGGCCACTCACTGACTTCATAATAGACTTCAAGTTGTTAAATCAACTTCCAAATCAAGTTTATTGGAAGAAAATGTGTATAATACAATAAAATACTCCCATGTGAAATGTATACACCTATGAGTTTTAACAAATGTATATGCCTAACTAACCACAACAATGATCAAAATATAGAATATTTCCATCACCCTCAAATCTTCCTTTGTGACCCTTGTCAGTCAATTCTCTCACTGACTCTAAGCAACCACTGATGCACTTTGCTATCTGTCCTGGCAAATTAGTTCTGTCTATTCTAGAATTTCATATGAATGGAATCTATGCCTGTCTTCCTTCACTCTGCATTTATTGTTGTTATTGTTGTTGACTTGTTTTTAGAATTATCCATGTTATTGAGTATATTTTATTAATTTATTAAGATAAATTAATTTTATTAGTTAATATTTTACTAATACAATAGACTGTTATTTTCTATTATATACACATTTTGTTATAAAGTAGTATATTTTTTGTTTTATAAATAAAATACAATTTGTTTATCCATTCACTCGTTTATCAATATTGAGTTATATCTACTTTAGGCTGTTATGGACAAAACTACTCTGAACGTTCACATAAAGTCTTAGTGTAGACACACATTTTCATTTCTCTTGGGTTAACACCCAGGAGTAGAATTTCTGGGTCATATGTTGCGTAGCAGCCCTGGTGGTCTAGTGGTTAAGATTCAGTGCTCTCGCCCACCATGATCCCGGTTGGTATCCCAGTCAGGGAACCAAATCACTTGTCTGTTGGTTGTCATACTGTGGTGGCTGCCTGTGGCTAGGATGCTGAAAGCTCTGCCACTGGTATTTCAAATACCAGCAAAGTCATTCATGATGGACAGGTTTCAGCGGAGCTTCCAGACTAAGATAGACTAGGAAGAAGGACCTGGCCGCTCAGTTCCAAAAACATGAAAAGCCTGTGAGTAACGCAGAGCACTGTCTGACACAGCAGCAGAAGATGAGAGGATGGCCCAAAACGACTGGGCAGGGCTCAATTCTCCCGTACACAGGATCACTAGGAGTCAGAATCAACTTGTCAGCACTAACAACAGCCGTGGTAAGTACGTGCTTAAGTTTAAAGGGAACTACCAAATTATTCTGAAGCAGTTGTAAGGTTCTACATTCCCACAATGTATGCGAGTTCCATCCTCACCAACACTTGATATCGCCTGTCTTTCTAATTTTAGCCTTTCTAGTGGATGTGTAGTGGTATCACACAGAGGTTTAAATTTGAGTTTCCCTGATGACTCACGGCATATTTCTCCATTTGTTTAGGTCTAACTGTCTAACTGTCCCTCAGCAATGTTTTGTACTTTTCAGTATGTGGTCTTGCGCATAAGTATTTTAAATTTGTTTATAAATATTTTATTTTTAATGCTATTTAATGGCAGGATATTTTCAAATTTCAGGGTTTTTTTCTTGCTAGTATTCAAAATACAATTGATTTTTACACTTTTTAAGGAAATATTCAAAAATACATTTTACAGTGAATTCCTATATATCACTACAAATTCTGCTGCCAATGTCTTACTACACTTGATTTATCACATATCTGTCCATATTCATTCCTCTATTCATCCAGTTCATTTACTTTTTAACATATTTCAAAATAAATTGCAGATATGATTTCCCTTTGCCCTTAGTGCTTCAACATGCATATCATTAACTAATTTCAAAATATTTCATGTTTTTTGTATTTGGATATATCATGTATATTCAAATCTTAAGTGTACATTCACTGAGTTTTGACACATGCATGTACCTGTGTAACCAACACACTTATCAAGATATAGAACAGTATCATCAATCCAAACAAATCTCTCATGTCCTTTTGCAATATATTCCTTCTGTCCCTTCGAAGCAACCACTTTTCTTTTCTTTTCTTTTTCACACTGTAAATTAGTTCTGGCAGTTCTCCGGTCTCACATAAATGCAATCAAATAGTTTGACTTATTTGTGTAAGATTTCTTTTACTTAGCATAGTGGTTTTGAGATCATCCATGCTGTTGTATGTAATAGTAGTTTGTTCCTTTTGGGGAGTGAATAATATTCCATCATATGAATACACCACAGTTTGTTGATCCTATACATGCGATGTTTACAGTTTCTTGGCTTCTATGAATAAAGCTGCTACAAACATTCACATAGGTCTTTTGTGAATGTGCTTTTATTTCTCTTGGGTTGAAATCCAGGAGTGAAATTGTTTGGTCATGGGGTAGGTACATTTGTTTTTATAAGAAACAGCCTTATCTCCAGTGGCTTTACCATTTCCAGTTGTTTCACATACTTGATGGCATTTGGTGTTGTCACTTTTTATTTTAATAGATGTATAATGGTACATCATTATAGTTTTAATTTTCATTTCCCTGGTGATTAATGACATAGGGCATCTTTTTGTGTGCTTATTGACCACTCATATATCTTATTTTCTGAATTATGTAGGCAAATCTTTTGCCCACTTTTAGTGGATTGTTTTTCTATCACTGAATTTCAGAATTTCTTTATATGTTCCAGATATCAGTTCCTTGACAGATATATGTATTATAAATATTTTCTCTCAGTATGTAATTTGCCTATTCATTTTTTTGTTTGTTTTGAGGAAGATTCACCCTGAGCTAACATCTGCTGCCAATCCTCCTCTTTTTGCTAACATCCATGCCCATCTTCCTCTACTTTATATGTGGGATACCTGCCACAGCATGGCTTGACACACAGTGCCATGTCCGCACCCAGGATCTGAACCGGCGAACCCCGGGCCGCCAAAGCAGAAGGTGTGAACTTAACCGCTGCACCACCGGGCCAGCCCTTGCTTATTCATTTTTAATGATGATTTTTAGGAGAACTTTTAAGTTTTTATGAAGTTTAATATACCATATTTTACTTTATGTTCAGTGTCCTATCTAAATTACTTTTGCTCACTTCAAGTCACAAAAAAATATTCTTATGTTTTCTTCTTAAAGATTTATGGTTTTGGCCTTTGCATTTAGGCCTATGGTCCATCTGAAATTAAATTTTATGTATGATGTGAGGTAACAGTTGAGATTTATCTTTTCCTTGTTTTTCCAGCACTATTTTTTGAAAAGGCCTTCTTTTCCCAATTGACTACATCGGCACTCTCATCAAAAAGCAAATGACTGTTTAAGTGTTAATTTATTTGTGGACTCTCTAATCTTTTCAACTGATCTCTTTGTCAATTCTCATGCCAGCACCACACTATTTTTGTTATAGTAAGTCTTGAATTAAGGTAGTGTAAGTGTTCTGTTTATCATAGAGGTCCTTTATCAGATTGAGGAAATTTCCTTTCCTTCCCAGTTTTATCAGAGAATTTATGACCAATGAGTATAAAATTTTATCAAATGCTGTTTCTGCAACTGTTGAAGTAGTCATATAGTCTTTTTTCCTTATTCTATTACTATGACGAATTTTACTGATTGATTCAAATGTTAAACCAATCTTTCATCCCTTGGATAAATTCTGCTTGACCATAATATAGCATCTTTATATAGTGTCATATTTGATTTGCTAACATATTGCAAAAGACAATTGTATTTATATATGAGGAATATTGGTCTGAAGTTCATAATGTTATGTTTTTATATTTATTCTATGATATTCATAAGGATAGCCCCTATTTCACTCTTGATATTGGTAATTTGTGTTCTTTATCTTTTATTTTATTGGTCAATCTCACTAGAGTTTTTACCAATTTTACTGATCTTTTCAAAGAACAATATTTTGGGGCATTGTTCTTTTTCCTTATTATTTCACCATTTTCTCTCTCCTTAATTTTTGCCTTTTTTAAAAAAAATTATTTCCTTCAGTCTACTTACTTTTAGTTTACTCTTTTCTTAACTTTACAAGTCATTCATTTTAGACCTGTCTTTTTTCTTGTATAACCATTTAAAACTACAAATTTTTGTTTAACCACGGCATTAACTGTCTCACAAATTTTAATATGTTGAGTCTTAATTTTCATTCTTTTCAGAATACTTTCTAGTATTCTAATGTCAAAGCAATCTTGATAAAGAAGAACAAAGCTAGAGGCATCACACTCTCTGATTTCAAACTCTATCACAAAGCTATAGTAATTAAAACACTATGGCGCTAGCATAAAAACAGACACAGAGATCAATGGTGCAGAGTAGAGAGGCCAGAAATAAACCCATGCATTTATGGTTAATTAATTTAGGAGAAAGGAGCCAAGAATATACGATGGAGAAAGGACAGTCTCTTCAATAAATGGTGTTGGGAAAACTGGACAACCACATGCAAAAGAATGAAATTGGACAACTATCTTATATCATACATGAAAATTAACTCAAAATGTATTAAAGACTTGCACATAAGACCTGAAACTGTAAAACTCCTGGAAGAATATGCAGGAGGTAAGCTCCCTGACATAGGCCTTGACGACGATTTTTTTAATCTGACACCAAAAGTAAAAGCAACAAAAATGAAAATAAACAAATGGGACTAAATCAAACTGAGAAGCTTCTGCACTCAAAGGAAACCATCAACAAAATAAAAAGAGAAAATATTTGCAAATCATATATCCAATAGGGGGTTAATATCCAAAATATATAAAGAACTCTTATAACTCAACAGCAAAAACCAAAATCCAATTAAAAATAGGCAGAAGGTCTGAATAGACATTTTTCCAAAGAGGAAGTACAGATGGCCAACAGGCACATGGAAAGATATTCAACATCATTAATAATCAGGGAAATGCAAATCCAAACCACAATGAGATATGACCTCACGTCTCTCAGAATGGCTATAATTAACAAGACAAGAAATAAGTGTTGGAGAGGATGTGGAGAAAAGGGAACCCTTGTACACTGTTGGTGAGAATGTAAATTGGTGCAGCCACGATGGAAAATGGCATGGAGGTTTCTCAAAAATTTAGAAATAGAACTGCCATATGGTCCAGCAACTCCACTTCTGGGTATTTATCCAAAGAAGACAAAAACACTAACTCAAAAAGATATATGCCCCCCTCCATATTCATTGCAGCACTATTTAGCCAAAATATGGAAACAACCTAAGTGTCCATTGATGGATAAATAGATAAAAAAATTGTGGTATATATATATATATTTGAACATTATTCAGCTATAAAAAAACAAAATATTGCCATTTGCAGCAACATTGATGGACCTCAAGGGCCTTATGCTAAGTAAAACATCAGACAGAGAAAGACAAATACCATATCATCTCTCTTACATGCGGAGTTAAAAAAAAACTAGGCTCATAGAAATGGAGAACAGATTGGTGGTTTCCAGGGAGGGAGCTCAGGGCAGGAGAAATGGATGAACAGGGTGAAAAGGTTAAAAAATAAAAAAGGAAAGTAAGAAAGAAAAATTTGGAACTAGGAGAAAAAAGTAGAATTATTTTCAATAACCAGAAATGCAATTCCTCAGTCTGAGAAGTGATGTTAAAAAAATGAAGAGCTATTCAATCCTTATATGTTGCTTTACTTTAAGTGCACAGGATCAACAATAACAAAAAAGTCTGCCTTTCTTTTTTGGTCATAAACATTGCTTTCCAGGATTGTAGAAATTGACTTGCCTATTTATTTACTTACTTACTTATTTCTGTTATCAATCCAGGATGTAGCCAGCCAGCAACAACGCGTAATCCATAAATTTAATTCTGGCTTCAGCCTCTGAATCAATTTGAGCTGTTGAAATTTGGGAGGGTGGCACAAACTGCCATGTCAGCAGTAGCTTTGGAGGGAAAGTGAACAATCATGTTTCTTGGTCCCCCATCCACACTAATTAAACTTATGAAAGTTTTGGGGTGGGTCAGTCAGGAGAGTTAGGGATGAACCTCTAAGATTCTCTTATCATGTATAAAATAGTGCCACTGAACAGTCCCAGAGTTTAATGGTGCAATAGAATAGCGTAAGCACTCATCAGTTTCTTCCTGGTTCATGCCAGCTAGCTAGATGACTGGAACCTCAGTCCTATTTAAAAAAAAGTATATTGTTTAATCTCTAAATGTTTGGAGGTGTCCCAGATAACTTATTTTTATTGATTTTTAACTTAACTCTGTGTAAGAGAACATGGTCTGGAGGATCTCAATTCTTTTAAATTTATTGAGCCATATTTAATGGCCCCATATATGGTCTGTCATGGACAGTGTATCATGTGCACTCGCAAAGAACATATATTTTGCAGTTGATTGACAAGTTAGTTGATAT
Organism: Equus quagga; assembly: GCF_021613505.1. Lineage (NCBI taxonomy): Eukaryota > Metazoa > Chordata > Mammalia > Perissodactyla > Equidae > Equus > Equus quagga. Next base: position 46,017,335 of record NC_060281.1, read on the forward strand.
CAATGTTCAGATTATGTAAGTCTATTGATTTTTTTTTGTCTGGTTGTTCTAACAAGTGGAGAGAACTAGGAGTTAAAATCTCCAATTGTGGTTGTGTGGAACTTTCTACTACTCCTTGCATTTCTGTCAGTTTATGCTTTAGGTATTTTGAAGCTCTGTTACTAAGTGCGTACATATTTATGATCATTATAGCTTGTGAATAATTAACCATTTTATCATTATTAAATGTTTCTTTTACCCTTTGGTGATACTCATTGTTTTGAACTTATTTTATCTATTATTAATATAGATACTCCAAACTTCATATACATATTCTTTGCATGATTATCTCTTTCCATGCATTTCCTTTCAAATATCTATTAAGTTGTATCTCTTGTTTACAGCTGGATTTACTTTTTATCAATTCAACAATCTCTATCTTTTAGTTGGTATGTGCAATCCAGTAACATTTTATGTAACTCGTAATATGATTGGGCTATCATTTTATTTGTTGTCTGTTTATCCCTTCCTTGTGTCCCTCTGAGCTTCCTTTTATTGCATTCTTTTTCCTATTTTACTAATTTTCGCAACTTCATTTGAAATTTTTTTAGTGGTGTTCTGGGGATTATACTGTAGATCCTTAACTCTTCACAATCTACTTGGAGTTAACATTTTACCGCTTCATATAAAATGTAGAAACCTTATAACTATATAGGTCTATATATTCTATGTCCTTTATTCTATAATTGTTATATGTATTATACGTAAATATAATAAAAATCTCATATAACAATGTTATAGATTTTGTTTTAAATAGTCATATATATATTTTAAAGAGACAAAAAGTAAAATAATTATCTTTTATATTTACACTATCCAAAGCCCTTTGTTTCTTTTTGAAGATCTGAATTTCTAACTGGTATCGTTTTCCTCCACCCTTAGAGAATTTCCTTTAGCAATTTGTGCAATGCATGCCTGATTGTGATGAACGCCCTTAGTTTTCTTCTATTTGAAGGTGTCTTTATTTTGCCTTCTTTCTTAAAGGATGTTTTTTACTGGATAAAGAATTTTTGGGTTCACAGCGTTTTTCTCTGGTATTTCAAAGATGTTGTTCCACTGTCTACTAGCCTCCATATTTCCTGATAAGAAGTCAGTGATTGTAACATTGTTGCTCCCTGATATGAAATGGGTTCATTTATCTCTGGTTCCTTTTGAGATATTCTCTGTCTTTGATATACATCAGTTTGACTATGATGTGTCTAGACATGGATTTCTTTTTATTCACTCTCTTTTTGATTCCCTGACCTTCTTAAAACTGTAAATTTTTGTATTTCAAGTTTTGAAAAATTTAGGTCATTAGTTCTTCAAATGTATTTTCTGCCCTATTTTTTCTTTCCTCTCCTTCTGAAACTACAGTTGTAAGCTAGATGTTCTGATGTTGCCCTACAAGTTGTTGAATCTCTGTTCGTATTTATTTTCAGTCTTTTTTTCTGTGTTATTCACAGAGAAAATTTCTATTTATCTCTTTATTTTCATGGACTCTTTCCTGTGGCATCTCCATGCTGCTGTTAAGCCCATCAAACGAATTTTTATTTTTCAGTTCTAGGAGTGTCATTTTTTTCACAGTTTTTGTCTCATTTTGTTTTGTTTTAGTAGGCAATTAACTTGATTGATCTCAAATACTAAACTCTCTCTCTTGAGCAAAAGCTCAACTCTCCGTTCAATTCTTTTATCCTTAGCTCCTTTGAGCCTACCCTATGTACCCGTTTCAAGGATTTGTTAGATATTCGGACAAACTTCATACACAGATATTGGTCTTTCCTTCTCTGACTCTGTCTCTTTTTCAGAACATCTCCCCTTCACTCAGAGCGGTTGTGGTTGCCCTGAACACTGTCCTCTTGTTCTTCAGATCAGAAAGACTGCAGGTTTTCTGTTGGCATTTTAGCCAGTTTCCATGGTGGTGATTGCAGTCTGTCTTCAGGCTAAAAGCCATAAAAATGGGAAGCTCACTCTGTGTTTTCTTCTTCCAACTATTGACTTTTCTCTACAGTTTGCCCACTCTTGTTCATTTCCTAGCATTTTCACTTAGATGATTTTTTTTTGTATGTTGTCCCATGTATACAATTGTCATCCTTGGGGGGTTCATTCTGGTTGTAGCTTTTTCAGCCACACCAGAAATGGAACTCCTACAATTTATTTTTGCATAGTGACCATGTGTCCTGCAGCCTTGCTAAGTTCACTTATTGGTTCTACTCACTTTTAAAGATATCTTAGGATTTTCTAAGTATGATTAGGTCATGTGTGAATAGAGTTTTAATCCTTCTCTTCCAGTCTGTATGTATTTTATTTATTTTACTGGCATCAATTTTCCAGTTAGGACATTTCATAGTAAGTTAATAAAAGTGGTGAGAGCAGGTATCCTTATAATGGATATTAGGGGAAACATAATTAGTTTTTTACCCTTAAGTATGCTGTCGGCTGTAGTTTTTCCCAGATGTCCTTTGTCAGGTTGAGAGAATTCCTTTCTATTCCTGGTTTGCTAAGAGTTTATTGTGAATGGGTATTTATTTCTGTCAAATAATGTCAAATATTTCTGTATATATTTAAATATTTATGGACTTTATTCTATTAATATGTTTAATGATGTGACCTATTTTAAAATGTTAATCAGTCTTGCATTCCTGAGATAAACTCCAACTGGTCATGATGGATTATTATCAGTTTTAAATAGTACTGGATGCACTTGGCTAATGTTTTGTCAGATTTTTACTCTAGGTTGAAAAGATTATTAATCCATAGTTTTTCCTTGAAAAGAGATTTTTATAACTTTGATTTCAGGGTAATGTTGGGTTTACAATGAGTTCAGAATCATTTCTTATTCCTCTATTATCCAAAAGAATTTGCTTAGGATTGATATTTAGCTTAATTTAATTTAGCTTAATAAAATTCACCAATGAAGCCAAATGATCCTGGAGCTTTCTTTCTGGGAAGTTTTTAAAATATGCCTTCAATTAGTTTAGTAGACATGTGGATATTCAGATTTTTATTTTTCTTCATGTGTCAGTTTTGATAAATATTTTTGAGGAAGATTAGCCCTGAGCTAACATCCATGCCCGTATTCCTCTATTTTTCATATGTGGGACAACTGCCACAGCATAGCTTGACAAACGGTGCGTACATTCGCACCCGGGATCCGAACCCATGAACCCTAGGCCACCAAAGCAGAACGTGTGACCTTCACTGATGTAACACAGAGCCAGCCTAATAATTTTTGAGTTTCAAGAAATGTGTCTATTTCTTCAAAGTTGTCCAAAACCTTGGCAGAAATATGTTTAAAATATTCTCAGTATTATGTTAATGTCTGTAAGAGTGTAGTGTTTTCCTCCTCTTAAACTCTTAATACGGATAAAGTCTGTCCTCTTTTCTTCTCTTGATCAGTCTAGCTAGAGTTTTATCAATTTTAATAATCTTTCCAAGGAACCACTTTGGCTTACATTTTCTTGTGATTTCTTCTTTGATCAATGGATTATTTAAAGAATGTTATTTAATGAGAAATATTTGAAATTTTTCCATTTATCATTCTTATTGACTTACAGTTCAATTTATTGTGATAAGAGAATATATTTTTATTGTTTCAATAATTTTAAGTTTATTGATACTTGTTTCATGAACCACTATATGATCTATCTTGGTGAATGTTCCATGTACACTTGGAAAGGACATGCACTATGCTGGTTTTGGTTGGCGTGTTCTATCTATGCCACTAGGTCAGACTATTTGTCAGTGTTGTTTGAGACTTCTATGTACTTTTAGATTATCTATTTACCTATTATATGTAATACTGAGAAAAGAGTATTGATATTTCTAACTATAATTGTGAACTTGCTATTTCTCCTTTAAGTTCTATCAATTTGCTTCACATTCTTTTAAGCTCATTTATAAGATGAGTGAACATTTAGGAATATTATATCTTCTTGATGAGTTGACCCCTTTATCACTGTGAAATTCCCTCTTTATTCCTGGTAATGTTCCTTTCCACAAGTCCACTTTATCTGGTATATTAATAGCCACTCCGTTCTCCAGTATTCTAATGTTTAGAGATTGCATGATATATTTTTCTATCATTCTACTTTGAACTTATCTGGTATTTATAGTTCATGTGCATTTTTTATAAATAGTATAAAGTTGGGTCTTGCTTTTTATCTAGGATGACAACTTCTGCATTTAAAGGATACATTCTCACTTATTGCTTCACACTTTAAGGCGTATTTGCTGATTTCAGTGGAACTAAGAAAAAGAAAGCTAAATTATGACGAATGCTCTGTAGTATAAAGGCATTAGTAGGGCATAGCTTCCAGACTACCAATGTGCTGTGTCATTCTAACTATTCAACATTCTAAATGATTGTGAACTGTGGAAATTTCACAGAAGTCATGTCCATTTCTGACTTTTTTGGTGTGTATGGAAATGGCAATAAAAACCATTAAATTACAGAGTTGTAGGCAAACATTAAAGCCCCTCTGGTCCAAGCCCCTTAGTTTTATAGATATGGAAAAGAAAACCAGAGAGGTTAAGTGACTTACCCATGAGAACACAGGAAGTAATCTTTCTGAGCCAAGATGAGAGTGCTGACTATATCACCATCTCAATATATGTTGGGTAAACATTTGTCATTTTCAAGCCATCTAGCTCTGAACACCCGTCCTCATTGTGTGAGTCTTGGTGACAGGCAAGATTCTATCTCTCACTCAGGAATTGAGTGGGCCATACCATCCTCCTTGCTCTCTTAGCAGCTTGAATGTGGGCATTTTACCATGGCTCTGCCAACTGAGTTCTCTGTTCTGACACTAAAACAGTTGAGGGGAGGATGCATCACAGAGGGAGGTCAAGGCTCTGGCATTAGAAGTTAAGAGACAACTGCAGCACCATCAAGAGCCCAACAGAGGTGACTCCTCATTGGTGTGACCTTAGCTGTGCTCCATTCTGTCTAATTTCCCTTGGTTTTTGATGATTTTCCATGCTTTATTCTCCAGGCTTCCCACAGATTTCCAGATATAGCTCCTAAAATTAATTTAGTCAAATTTTATTTCTGGTGTTTGTAATCAAAAGAGGAGGATGAGAACTGGGATCCCTTTCTTTGCACATAAGCAGATGTGGCAGCATAGCTGCCAATAGGCTGTAGTGACCAAATGTCTTGTGCACTTTGAAGCTTTTCCTGGTTTCCCCAAGCAGAGATGATCTTCCCCTCCTTGGATTCAGGGCTGTATCCTGTACATATCTTTTGTTTTATCACAGGGATTTGTTTATACACATGCCTCTTTCTATGTGGTGCTTCACAGAAGTCAGGGCTCACTGTGTGTGTGTATATGTGTGTGTGTTTGCACACATGAATGTTTTCATCCCAGAATCTCAGCCACCAACAAATGAGTGACTCTGTAAACTTGGTAAATCCCTCATCTGTTACTTTCTTCATAAAATATTAGTAACAATTTTCACCTGCCTCATAAGGGTATCTTAAAATTTGATTCACATTTACAAAGCACTTGGAAATCCTTGGATTTGAGATGCTGTGGAAGTGAACACATTATTATTATTATCAGCTTGAGGAGGATAAATTGTAAAGAGAATGCACAGGACTGGGATTGCTTGATATTTACAATAATATAGGTCTCTTTGCTGGGAATGCTACCTCTCTGGAAAGCATCTTATGAATTACATTTTCTTTCCCTCGATATTGTTCTTAAAATCAAGCCAGACCTCTGTGCTGGTTACATTTTGCTTCATCTTTGGATTTATGTAGCTCAGAGAAACATATTATACAGCCTGCTATGAAACACTTTGGATATCCTCAAGGTATATATAAGCACAGACAAAAAGGAAAGGCAATTTTCTATTTTTATGAACTAGCTCAATGAAATGTCATCCTTTGGTACTAAATCATATAAAGCAAGCCTTCTGGATATTTAAAGTGAGAAATCAGAATTTGTTACATCGGTTTGTTTTTTTACCACAGCCAAGTTTTAGGGGGAAATGTGTCTGTGTCTTCAGCACTTCCTGGACTCTTTTAAGCTGCCTAACTTAAAGGGAAATGAGCACTTCACCACCACATATTCCTTTTCAGCAATGCCCTGAAATTTTCTCCTCTCCCATCAGCAGATTTCTGATGCATTACCACTGCTCCTTGCTCCCTTTCACTGTTGGGAAGGATCATATCCTGATAAACCCATTTGCAGGAAGGTCTCCCCTTGTAGTTACCAATCTATCCCCAGCACTCCCTTCATGGACAATATTCCTGAAGTGCATCTCTACCTTCTCATCTCCCCACTCATTTGTCATTCCAATTTAATTAAGGCTCCATTCCCTCAACTCCATGGAAACTGCTCTGGTATAAGTCGCCAGTGACCTCTGAATGAGCCAGGCTTCTGAATGTCTCAGATTTTCTGAATCTTTGCTCATTTTTCTCTTTATACCTAAAATACTCTTCCTTAATAAATCCTGGCTCTCTTTCAACACTCATCACAATGAACAACTTCTTATACTGAAGCCAGTCACAGCTTATGCCCCCAAATGCTTCCCAGACTTGACAAATCTTCTCTTGTGTCTCTATTGTATTCCAGATATAACTCCATCAGAATACTTTATTGTTCTTATATTTTATAGTTTTCTCTCCTTCTATATCATAAACTCCTTTATGTTCTATGATTTCTTCTCTATATCTATAGGTTCTAGTATAATATATACTGAATCACTGCTTTTTTCTTTAAGCAGAAAATAAATGCAAGGCTAATAATTGGCATCAGTTTACTATGTTACCTCTGCAGGTATATTTTGATTTTAACAGTGATGTTGATGGATGTTACTCAGTAATAATAATCCTGGAAGGTTTTGGATTAGAAGGAATTTTGCAGATTGCCCCCTACTTTCTTCTTTGGAATCCTAGTGATACAAGATACTAACATGTCTTCTTGAAAGAGAGTTCCACGGTGTAAAAATGTAGGGATATAATGTATAAAAGAAGCTAATCCATGTTTGTATTATTTTGAACTTTAGGATTTCTGAGAGCCTTTCCCGTACAACATTGCTGTCTAAGAGAAATATGTGAATATTTCCCAAATTTGAGAGCAGAATCATTTTATTTCAGAGCATTCCACAGAACTGGTGTTCTTCAGAGTACACTTTGGACAAAACTAACAAGGCCAATTTCTTACATTTGACAATTGAAGAAACTGATGATCAGAGAGAGCCAATGCAATACCCAGTGTCTTATTAACGTTAGAACTGGGTCTTCTAATTTCTTGTCTACCATTCGTTTCATTAAAAGATGATGGTAGAATTCTCAACTATTTGGGAGGCCAAAGAGTTCTTGGGGTGGAATACAAAAATGAGAATTTAAGAGAATTCCTGGCCTACTGGGGCAAGATATTAGTAATAAGTGAAATGTGATGTGTTATAATTCAGAAAGGAAGCTCGTTATTATGGTGAGGTCCTGAAGGTCATGGGAGGGAATGAGACACACAGCACAGGTGACAAATTCCGCCCAGAATTAGGTGGCACTGCCCTACTGAAGTGGGAGACTCCTGTGACCATAACTTGAGAACAGGAAGACTTCCTCAAACCACACCAAATAAGCCATTATTTACTCTGTCTCTGAGCAAGGATAGCTTGTTATCCATTTAATGAGAGAAACCATTGCATATTTGGCCCAGGGAGACTAAGAAGTAGATTTTGACACTCGCTTAGAGTTGTTTAAAATTAAGAGGAGAAATTGAGGGAAACAGACTTATATACAGAGTCTATGTTTACACAACAAAAATTTGCAGTGGAATCCAAAACTCCCTACTCATCATACTTTTCTATTTCTCACAGATTTAAGAGTCTTGACCAGCATTGCTTTGAAATATGCGTTCTGAATAGCGGTTTCTATATAGTTTAAAATATGATGGGTTGCAAGCTCGGTTTTCCCAAAGTTGGCCTATAAATATGTTTAGTTTTCTTGTTCCTTTTATAATCAGCTTGGACTCACCTTAGAATCTTTTGGATGAAATTTCTGCTTCCTGAACCAGCTGTTAACTTTCCTTCCTTGGGTATAATTCAGAAGGAATCAGAGGGCAGAGTCCAGGTGAAACTAATTTAGGTATTAGCTAGAGGGAACTACTTGTAGATCAATTTTACTCTGACAGATAAATTTGCCTTAGAGATCCAATTATATACAATATTAAGACTAGCATGAATCACCTATCACACTTGGAAACAGCTGCTAATTAAAGCACAGAGATACTAGAACATTCAGAGAACACCTTGAAATAGAGCTTATAAGGATTCTTTCAAAATAAAAAAGAAAGAACAATTACTATTTATTTCTGGAAGATAACTTCCAGCAGCCATGTTTGTAGGAAACAATTTTGGGGGTTCAATAAGCCACAGTGAAATTCATTTTTACAACTTTTGTTTTCCCTTTGCTTTGATTTTTTTTCATTCCTGACCTTCCCATATACTGTATTTTCAATTTTCATACTTGAAAATTGTAATCCTCTGGCCAAGAGCCCATGAAAGTATTATTTTCCTAATACAAAGAGAGTATAGTATAGCATAGTATAGTAACTAAAAGTGTGAGTCCTAGAATCAAACTGTTGGGTTTAAAAACTCAGCCCTACTACTAACCAGTTATATAATGTCGTGTAAGTGACTTGAATGACCTAAGTCTCAGTTTTCTGTTAAAAACCATAAAATATAAATAAGGATAGTAACTGCCTATAGAGTTGTGGAGAGGATTAAACTAGTTAATGTCTGAAAAACACTCAACAGAGTATCTGAGATAGTGCACACATGCACAAACACAGCAAAAGTACACACACAATTAGGTTTTGTTTCTTCTTTTTTCGCTCGGCTCCTTAAAAAAGAAATGAGGACTTTTCACTGTATTATGTACATTGCATTTTGATCCATGAAAAATTACTTTTCCCTACTTGCTTAGATGTACCAGCAAATCATGGATGTCTATGGCATTTAAAATCACATGAATAACATGGATGCTGACACTTTATTTTTAGGAAGAACAATGAAAAGATAAGAATCTAAAATAATGTAAATATATCTGCACTAATTATAACTGCTTAGCTGTGTTTGGAATCATTCGCACCCCCAGTCATCAAGACTATGTATATGAGTCTTTGGGGAAAGCATTCATTCATTTGTTCAACCAACAGATATTGGATGCTTTCTAGGTGTCTGGCACTGGGTTTCAAAAACAAATAAGATATGATAACTTCCTTGAGAATCTATATCTTGTGATTCACACACACAATCCCCTTTTTCACTTTCCAATTTTACTAACGGTTGTCTGACTTCTCAGTTGAAAGCAATGCTGTCTCTCTCTGTTTTCTAATAGAAATGCAATTCGGTAAACTGATTTTTCTCCCTTCAGCTTACTAGGAGCCCTAAGGCTCTGTAGCATCATTCATATTTGCAGACCAGAGGTTTCATGGAACTGTAAATTATAGGGACATGAGATAACATCGGCTTGCTTCATATCAAGTTCCAGGTAAATAATTTAAGTGAGATATTCTTGACGCAGTTTGTGGTAGTTCTGAGGTCAGAGGAGAGTATAAGGGAGACAAAGATATTTTCTTTCTGGAGAAATTATCAAAAGAATTGTCAATATTTTTATATATTTCATGATAAATATATTTGAATTAAATTATGTAGGCATATGAATTTAGAAAGAACTATATAAATTGTGACATGTTTTAAGGCTCAATGTCTTCTTCATCATCAAAAGATACCATTAGAATGATTGGACTTAAAAGAAACATCAAATCTGAACTTCTATTTTAACTCCCAAGTTAGAAATCCTTAGCTACCTTGAAGGGAGGTATGTGACTCAGGTGGCTAAGTCTTCATTAAAAACGGGATCACAGCTGGAAGTTGCTGTTTACATTGTTTTCATCAAGAGAAATGAATATTACTTAAGGGTTAGGACATTATAAAGCAGGTTCTTAAACGTTGGTGAGAAGGTTTTATCACAGATGTTTCTGAGAGTTGGCTGAACGAAGTACATGTACACAAAATTCTGCACAGGAGCTTCATGGAACCCCTTAAGAGACCACATCCAGAGAAACTAAAGACATCCATGGGTACTTAAGAAGGAAACCTATTCTTTTTGTTTGTGTGTGGTTGCAATTAGTAAGCTTATGCACAAATAGTAACTATGTGAGGTGGTGGATATGTCAACTAACTTGATGGTGTTAATTTCACGATGTACTCATATATTAAATAGTCATGTTATACACCTTAAAAAAGTCATGTCATACAACCTAAATATATACAATGTTTATTTGTCAATCATACATCAATAAAGCTGGGGAAAAAATCAATACCTTAATAGAGCCAAGAAACAAAACAGAAACGCTTGGATGAGCCTTCTCACTCTCTTACTGCAACCATCTTGCACTAATGCAGCTCCTGTCTGATCTTACTTCTTCCCTCAAATACAAACATACAAATTGAGTCCTGTACTTCCTACAGAAAGCAGTGGAGCCACCCACTGCTCAGCTGCTCAGCAAGGTCTTTTAGCCATGTAGCCTCAGAGGTAGAGTTGGAGTTGGGGGCCATAAAAAGGGTAAGAGCAGAATATTCACTGTGTACCTGAGTTTTTCAGAATCCAGGAAGAATTAAATGGGAGTGGCTCGGGAAAGCTCAGGAGGGAGGGAAAGATGCTCCCCAAAGCCTAGTCACATTCACCTTTGACACCTCTGTCAGTCCAATGGTGAATTTCTTTTAGGATAGATGGTTGACATCAGGGCTGGTGTAGAGGAGGAGAGAGTGTGGTTCGCACAGAGTCAGTGGCAATAGAAAGTGGCTATTATTTTTATCCTTTAAAAATTATAATGGGGTGATTCATAGTCTTCATAACAATTATTTTTAAGTTGTATAATATTCCATATAGTGGATCATTTATTATTTTGTTTTGAATACTTTTTAAAATATTCAGGTGGTACTTTAATTTTCTTTGAAATAAATAATGAGGAAATAAATCTATTATGCTCTTTAGGCAAATAGCCTTTTCCACCCAAATTATGAAACAGTAATTTCTTACAAATTACAGTTTAGGGATAAACAAAAATGTAAAGCTGGCATTCTTTCTACAAATGGCTCATTCAATCCAATTCTCTAAAACAAAACAAAACAGAAAACAAATAGATAAAAAGACAGAATAATTTATGCTCTTTATGTAACATATTATAGACATAACATGAAGACAAAAAGCCCATATATAATCTGTTCTTTCAATATATAGATAGGAGATCAGAAATAGAAAAATGTGCCAATATGGGGCATAATTATTTTTTAAGGCTGCCTGGTTATTTCAGCATTTTTCCAACATTTACAATATAAAACACCCAAGAATTCAAGTGAAGAAGACATTAGACTTTCAGGCAGTAAGCGTTTATTAGGAAACTGGAGAGAAATACATTCTTTAGAACAGAAAAACTTCTGGGTGAGTCTGCCAGAGCAGCTCAGAAAGTCTGCAGTGATCTTGCAGAAAAATAGAAGAACCAGGATTTTATGCCAAATAAACTAGTGTATGTAGGTTAATAAATGCTTTCTAGAATATTTATTTACTTAAGTTTGAAAAAATCTATATAACGCCTTATTTTCTCTTTCATTAATCCATGAATTTTAATCAAATCATGACCTCATCAAAGTAGTTTTTTGGGGTGGCGGCCAACCACATGGCCTTTCATGAATGTTACCTGAGATGGTTGATAAGGGATTATTGTGTTTCTTTGAGTTAGGTTCCCAGAGGTGGGATTAGTGAGGTTATAAGCATTTTTATGACTCCTGATATATTGGTTGCAATACTGCACTTGCAAAGCTTTTGATACATTTGACTGGATTGTTTTCCCAAAGGATTGGACTAATTTATAATACTACCAGAAACACATGAGGCAAATGATCTCCTTTCACCTTCATGTGAAATGAATGTTTGAACTTTGCCTTTAACTTTTTTCTATATTTAATAGTAGATGGAAATATGCATTAAAAAAATCTAAGAAGTGCTCTTCTCAGCCTGAAACAGCAAAGGAAATCCCAAAACTCCAATTTCAAAGTCCATCATGTTCAATTTTTAAATGTCTGCAGCCCTAATATCAAAGACATGTCTAATTCATGCCACCTTGGCCTGTCCTGACCACCCAGGAAATTTTAGGATCTTTCTTGCCTCAATAGTTAATGTGTGTTAGAGAATGCAAGGTTGTCTTATTTAAGAAAATGACTGTTAAAAGGTGACTGTCATGTAGAAATTTTCGTTATGTATATAAAGTAACTAGTATTTTAATTAAAGGCAAAGATAAATATTTTTGTTATCTAATTGTTCTTGTTAAACATATTTCTGTTATTCTCCCTGAATAAAGGAGGAGACTGCACAGGGTATGCCCATAACAAAATCCCCAATAACAGAAAGCTCACTATCACTGTGAACAGCTAATGAGGCTAAGAAAAAGCTCTGTGTTCATTAAATTCCATTTTCTATTCCTCCTTCCTGGCTTATGGAAAACTATACTTCCCAATTCCTTGGCGGGTAGGCAAGGCCATGTGATCTGTTCTGACCAATGAAATTGGAGAAGGAGTGTTACGTATCGTTTTTGAGCTATGGTAATGGAAATTCCCTTTGTGATTCCCCAGGCAGTCTGGAGCTTTCTTTCCTGCCTTGCTCTAGCAAACATCATGTGGCAATGTTGATGTCTCTGTCAGCCTGGATCCTGAGTCATCCTGTGGAGGGGAGTGCCACCGCCATCCCCCTATCCTGCACCCCTACAACCTGCATGGGAATGCATGAGGAAGAAATAAACCTTGGGTGTATTATGAGATCAGGAAGTTAATTTGTTTTTACAACATGATCTTCCCTGAACAATACCTCAGGTGTGATCACAGACTCTGCTGCCAAATTTGCTGCCCCAGCCAAACAGCTTGAAAAGTAGAGTGAGGATTTCTGGAGAGCCTAAAAAGGAGAATCTATATGGCCCTGAGATGCTCAGTTCTAAGGGGAACGGTCCTTGCATTTCATAAGTACCAAATACAAATAGAAATATTAAAATTTATGTGAAAGAAAAGAATCCTCAGAACAACAGTTTAGATTTATAATAACAAACTTCAGAAAACTCATAAAACCCCATCTGTTCTGTGAAGCATTCCAACAAAAATGACCACTTGGCGTTCTCTTCTGCTCCACCGTTTGCAACGTATTGGTGCATGTGGCTGACATATGCCCAAGTGTGCCTCAAATTCAGAGCCCTGCAAGGCAGGATAGTTTATTGTATTTTCTGCATGCCAGTTCACCTAAGATAACTGAACAGAGGGGAAAAAAACAGAACAAAAAACTGTCCCTTTCTACAGATGTGGGAACTGGAATTTCAAGTTTACAAACAAATCAAAAGCAGAAGAGTACATTTTCTCTGTCCTACCAAATTGCCGTTTCACAGAGCTTCCTGCCTTCTATATCTACAAAGAAATGATCTCTGACAGAAGACACAGGAAAATAGAGAAATAACCATAGAGTTGACCTCCTCTCCGTTCTATTCCAGAAATGTAGGGCTCAACCAACTGCTCTGTCCTAGAGGCTATGATTTAATGTGGAAAGAGTTTGTTCTTTGGAGTAAGAAGACTACTGACTGACACTGAGCATGTTACCTAAGGAAAGACAAAGGAAATTCAGGGCCACCTACCACGTTCCAGACTCTTGCTAATGCATTCTACATAAATTACTTCATTTAGCCCTCCCCAAATCCCTAAGTTTTTCTCATCTATAATGTGGAGATGATAATATCTGTGAGGATTAGATGAGATTAGGTGTGTGAGAGCTTTTTGTATATTGTACAGGAGAACCACAGAAATGAAAATTATTATTTTCAAAAAGTTGGCTTTTTCTAAAAGATTGCCTATTTTCTCTTGGGCACGGGGAAAGTATTGCTTGCTTTGTGAATTGCTTACAGGTGAAAGAATATTCCTTTCAAATATCAGAGAGAAGATTTTTATATGGCATCTTTAAGTGCTAAGAGAGAGGGAGGAAGGGAAAAGAGAGAAGAAATAAACAAAGATAGAAATAAAAAGGCATAAAGAGCAGACAGACAGATACAGAAGAACAGAAAGAGAAAGAAAGAAAGAGAGCGAGCAAACTAAACCTCTTAGAAGAAAAACTGGTATATATATTTTGCCTGTGTTCATTTGGGGGACACTGGGCATTGCCTTCCGTTAAACCTCAGAATTTTCGAGACGTCTTACTTAAGAAATGACAAATAATATTCCTTTATGCCTGTAGGGAGGAAGAAGTCTGGGCTCTCAGGCTGGTCTGGGATTTGTTTGTACCTTTATGTCCAAGCAGCTGCTTTCAGTTTTTGCAGTGCAAGAGTGTTTAGTATGCAGAGGCCTCACAGCAGGCAGTGGAATGGATGGACAGATGTCTGAATTGTTAGTCCACGGTCAGTACACCAGCCACTACCTCCGCGCACAGTCTGAGCACTGCAGTTCCCCCTCACAGGTGTCTTGGCAGATTGGTGCCACAATTCTGTGTCACTGAGAGTCGTGTTACAGATCTATGGAAGCCCTTGCCCATAGAGAAACCTTGAAGCGTGTGGCTAGAAATTGGCTTCATTCCTGGGATCCAACTGCATTGATCTTCTTACTATGAAAACTAGGGAATTCCTTCCAGCTAAGCACCCAAGGCTTCACTGGACTCAATCATTTGCAAGGTCAGCAACGGAGGCAAAGAATTGAGAGGCAAGAACACCACATGCTGCGGGCCGGGTGCTCTCCTCCACGCTCTCCATGTGTTTTCTCATCTAATCTTCCCAATTACCCTAGGAGGTAAGTGCAATTATCTTTACTTTTCAGATAAGCTCAGAGAGGTTATTTTCCACTAGCTACAGGCCTAGTTAGGGGCAGAATCCTAAAGTCAATCCAGACGCTGCCTTTTCATACCCATATTTTTGGGGAAAAAAAGAAACCACTCTTGTTCTTAGCTTGCTGCACACTCATGGTCACCTGTAACACGGTAGGCATGTGTTTGTATTTGTTGCTCTGTACTTCATAACCTGGTATCAAAAGATGAGCGGAAAACTTTAAAAAATATGCTTATTGCAAAAAAACCCACCAATAATGTAGCAACTGCTTTTTTTCTGGATTCAGATAAGGGTTTTAAATGCCTTCTTTTTTCTTTTTCTTCTTTGTTTTAAGTACTTAAAAATATCTCTGGCAGGGGCTGGCCCCGTGGCCGAGTGGTTAAGTTCGCGCGCTCCACTGCAGGCGGCCCACTGTTTCATTGGTTCGAATCCTGGGCACGGACATGGCACTGCTCATCAAGCCACGCTGAGGCCACGTCCCACATGCCACAGCTAGAGGGACCCACAAGGAAGAATATACAACTATGTACTTGGGGGCTTTGGGGAGAAAAAGGAAAAAAATCAAATCAAAAAAAAAAAAAATCTCTGGCAAGAAGATTCCTAGAGACCAGGTTGCAAATGAGAAATGAAATGGAGAAAGATTATAACAGAGAAGAGACTGCCTGTTAGAGATGCCAAAATGCCTGCTGCCTCTGTTTTTAGATAGTGTTGAGGTGAGCCTCAAAGACAGAAAGGCAGTATCTAGAGAAAAGTTTAGGTGTGAAGAGGAAAAGAAGCTTCTACTTTCTGTGCCAGGGGAGACTGGAGGGAGACAGCAGAGGGTGTTGATGAGGCAATGCAGGCTCCACAGGAGGGAGGTTTGTTCACTAACCAGTAGAACTCTCTAGATCCTTCTTCCCACACCTGCCTCCTCACCTAAGGCAAGAAATTTGGGGGTTGCTAAGGCAGCACTGTCTAAACCCCTCTCCTCAAAATTTTATTCTTACAACATTTACTACATTTTAATAAATATTAAACATTTAATGCATGTTTAATAGAAACGGGGCTCCAGGTCCAATAAACTTATAAGACCATGCCCACAGTATCCCTCCACCAGGATATTCGTAACGAACATTAGCGTATTAATGGCTATGAGAAGACCTAAGAAAGACATATCTATGAACTTCATTTAATCCGGTATTCTGCAGATAGTTTTTATCCATAGGTTCTTTTAATCTTTCCCAGAACAGAGTTTATTCAATGGAAATGTTGTTTAATGGAAAGATTGTAGAATATTCCTGACTTCCACTACTGCACAGCTCCTGGGACCAATTGGAGTAGCTGCCCCTTTGTAGGCCAAGCCTTCAAGTGTAGCTTTTCAATAGCCATTAACACTTACAATCTGAGGGGAACAAATTCCCTTGGGAGTCAGCAAAGGCCCAGAGCAACTTTATAAATGAAAGAAAGTTTATCTTAAAGTTTTCTGAATCATTGTCTAAGAAGAATATTTGTTTCACCTGAATATTATTCTGTACCTGTTCTACTTTTATATAATCAAAAGAGAAAGGAAAGACTTAAACACATTACTATTGGTTTAATACAGCTGTATTTTGCAAAAACAAACAAAACAAAAAAATTGCAATGAAAGGATTGCATATAAATCTCTTGTTTCTCTTATTCTGTAGAAAAATGTATCTGCAGAAAAACAGTTGGGCGGTCACAGAATATAGCATGGCTCCTGAACCTCATTGTCTATAAACAGGTACTTTGAACTGGTGAAGTTAGCAGAATTTTAAATACTGTAACCTCAAAGCGTAAATCGTTCTAAGTGGGGATTGTTCTATCACCTCTGACATTTTAGATGATCAGGTCCATCACATTTACGTATTATCAGGTGTGTTTCTTGTATCTCTTACAGTAAGAATGGGAAACTAAGATTACTTCCATCATGTCTAAATAAATTTAGAAAATAAGAGAATCAAAAGATCAAAAGGCCTTCTAGCCACAGTTATTATCTCATCCAAGCTACCTGGGAAACA
The DNA here is from genome assembly GCF_021613505.1 of Equus quagga. Taxonomy (NCBI): domain Eukaryota; kingdom Metazoa; phylum Chordata; class Mammalia; order Perissodactyla; family Equidae; genus Equus; species Equus quagga. Next base: position 46,034,229 of record NC_060281.1, read on the forward strand.
TAATGTCCTTCATGCTTGTAGGGCATCCTTGCCCTACAAGAGTTTTACTCTCCCATAATAGTCTTCAAACTGTGGGATCAGGTTCAAATATTCATCTACATTTATGAGTAAAGAAATTATACTTCTGGTTTCTCATCATTGTCCACATCCTGCGCCTTAATTGAAATATCAATATCAAAAGTACAGTACCCTCACATTCTGACTTGAAATTGGACTAGAACAACTAAAAGGCTGTAGGCTGAAACATTTTACATGATAGGGGATCATGCAGGCCAAATAATTAAAATTTCTTCAGAAGTAAAATGGTCTATTATAATTTGTCCTACATATTTCAACTTGGAAAAAATTAAATTAGCTGTTTCCTATCAAATGAAAAAGTAGTTCTAACATGCAAGTATTTTTCACGGGTGACTTGAGATTCTATCCATTAGGCATGAACTAGATTAGGTTTCTGAGCGTAACTGGTCATCGCCTATCACATAGTTTAAAACAAACTGGGAAATGATCCACTTATGAAGAAAAAATCAAACACTGTTGTGGCTTTGTTCTAGGTTTCTTAGGTATTTTTTACCAAATAAAAGTATAATTAGCATTTATTTTTCAAAAACAAAAACAAAATAACAGTTATGTTATTCAATAATAATAAATGCTTACTATGAACTGAGTCTTCCTTACTAGATTTCCTTTTCATCTTTTGAAGAAAAGGCCATCATCGTGTTTCCCATAAAACCTAAAACAATGCCTTGCATGTAGGAGCAAGTAACCAATACTTTAGAGAGAAAATGATTGTGGCTGTAGTTGGTCAAATACATATAAAATCGAGCAGGATATGAATGGGACAAATTCTACAAACTGGTTTCCCACAAGACTCCAAGTGGGAGGTCTTGATTCTACCTAACAACCATACCTCCCTACCATTATACAATAGAGCTACCCAAAATTACCAAAGAGTCATAATTGTCTATTAATTTTTCTGCCATCATCAGGTAAATTTAGATGATAGAAATACTAGCATAAACAAAATTCCTCTGAGGCAGCCAAGAGTTGCAGGAAAAAGATGCTCTTATCTTGGAATAGGTTTTTTTACCCTCATGACAAATATGATCTTACATAAATCGTCTCCTCCCATCTGTGTTCTATATGACTCAACTCCAAAATCCGAGCAATACTGCCAGACCCTATATCAGTCTCACAACAATATGATGGACAGCTGTGCCCTGGTCGTCAAGTTGAATTAAGCACCGTAAGATTCAAATGATGCAAATGTTTCTAACAATAGATTTCTGTAAGTCTTATTTGTGAAACTAAGATTACTCTGGTTTATTCATAGAATCCCTAGAATCATAGAATATTGAATATGAAGGATTCATATAGACCACTAGTTTAACTCATTTCATTTAAAAATGAAGAAAATAAAGTCCCCCAAAATGAAGTGATTCATCTGAGGTTCAGAGCTAGTTTAAGGCACAGCTAAGGAACCAAGTTTCCATCCAAACACTTTTATTACCCTGAGGTCTTTCTACCACACAAGAAAACCTTCTACAAAGCTTGTACTGCGGTGCATGAGAGTATTTTTCTAAGGCAAAGAAGGAAGAGCTGATAAAAATGTAACCAATGCCATATATCAATGTACACCTCTATTTAATCCATTAAACCACTTAAGGGTTTTCAGTTGTTTTTGTTTTCACAGAAAGCTACACACATTCAGAAGAAACACACACCCACATTCAGATATTAATATTTGGGGCTTGCTCGTGTGGATGACTGGTTGCCTAAGCATAAAGAATTTCCTCAACTGGAAATAAGTAGCTTTGAAGAAAACTGACAAACCTATCCTCTATCTCATGTCAAACTAAGGACTAGTGCCTCAGTGATCGTTAAGATCTCATCGTCCGCCCCACCACGAATCCATTCTTTACAAAGTAGTAAGAATACCTCACTTGACACTCAGAGAGCAAGTAATTCATTCAGGAATCCAAAGACATTTTTTCAAAGATTTCTTGGGAATATTCTAAGAGCTATAGAATCAAATTCAAAATAGAAACTGAGATTTCTTCCCCTGAATCTGTGTTTAAGTGAATTAAACCTCACATTTCTTGTTTTTCTCTAGTACCATGATGTCGTTGCCTGCTATTTTCACCTCTTGTTGTTTCATAGAGAGCTATATTGTAATGGAGAATAAGCTAGTTCTCTATGTATTTCTAGATAAGTATGTTATTGCTTAAAAAAAACAGTAACAAAACATTGTGTAAAATGGAAATCAAATGGCAATCACAAGCCCAGTTTGGGCTGATTTAGCCCTATCTTCCCATCTCCAGACACATCAATAAGGTTACAACTTTCTGTTGCGAGTATCTCAGAGTCACTAGGCGGGCCCCCCCGAAGATTGCATGCATAAGACGGAACTAAGGTGTGTTAGCATAGTTCAGGCTTAACAACTCTTCCATCTTCAAACTAGGCAACAAATATTACTCAAGGCCCACTTCTGTTCCTCCCTCCTTTATGTTACCTTCCCTTGCTACTTCAAACAGAAGTTAAATTTTCCCTTCACTAAGCTGCTATTAAGTAAATGTGTAGTTTCCTCATTTTTATTTACCTTATATGGCCTTGTAATATATTTTGTGATTTTCTTGCCCAACATTTCATTCTCTGCCTCTTCTCTGAAGCCTTTCCTGACCTCTCCAGCAAGGGACCTGGCTCAGTCCTGAGTCTCCCCTACAAGTGGTACAAACTCATATCACAGTGTGTCTCAAACTCTGATTTGTCTGCATATTGATCTCCCTCTCTGCCAATCCCTTGAAGGTAAAGACAACACCTTAACATCTTTGGGTCTTTAAATCTTATAATACTTCCCAGCACAGAATAAATATTTATTTGATTAATGAATCAATACCACAAATTCCTGCATAGGTAGCCCTCACTCATTATAGGCTATTTTCTATTTTGTTGTTTTGTGACTATTGTCCTAATTGTAACTGTCACCTTTTCTATCTGCCATTTTCCTGTATCAGGAAGAGTCAATGAGAACAAGTAGTCTCAATTCACTTTATTGGCACTTGGGTGTCAACATTGTTGGGACTACAGATGAATTCGTGGATGCCAGCCTTACACATGGGAAGCAGTAATACTAAGCTAATATATGGGACTCTCACTCAATAATGTAGGACCGGATATGGGAAGTTTATATTTTCTCTCTTCTCACACAAAAAACAAAGCATAGACTCCTGGGCTGGCCACATATCTGGAACAAAATGGCACAGTGATTGTTCAGCTGTCTTGGTTGATGGAACATTTCAGCAGCCCAATGTTCGGACATTTGAGGAGTAAGCAGGAGGTGTAAAGCATCCTTTTTCACTGAGCCCTGGCTCGATCAAGAGGGATTTGTTGGAGAATCAATTCCCCAAACAGCTTGTTTTGTTTTCTGTTGCTTCCTTTGTATGTAGGCAGATTGTCTTGAGCTGCCAAAGTAGGAAATAAACGGCATTAAAAATGTGTTCCTGTGAAGAAGCAAATTATCTCTTTTACCCTAATATTCATCAGAGATTTCCTGAAATTTTGAAAACGGCACAAAATCACCAGTGGCATTCTTGTGATTCTTTCCTTGGACTGTATCTAATCTCAGGTTCTTTCTTTATGCACTTTAAAGTTGCTAATGTCTGCAGCAGTATGCAATATCACGCCAGTTTTAATTCAGGTGAAGCTAAAATTAGAGGTAAACTTGCTGGTTAAGTGGTCTTGTATAACATATCACACTGAAACGCAAAGTAGACACTTAGAGGTCTAAATTTTTAAAAGTGCTCTCCAAATTTCCATTGACAAAACTCTCATTGGTATGCATGAGCAGCTGTCTGGTTAGCCACCCCACCCAGCTGCAAGCTGGTGACTTCTCTATCAAAGGTACAAATCCTGGGCTAAGACTGTAATTGCAAATTGACAAAGCAGTGAAACATTGACTACAAAACTGCAATCGGCATGCCCTTATCCAGTGTGCTAGAATGAGCTACTCTGAATCGACTATCAACCATACACTCAATATTTGAACTTTTCTGTAATGTCTGCCACTCTAACTCAATGGTGATATGCATACCCTCATTTGATCAAGTATCGCTGGACCATGGCAGAAGCATCTACTCTGCTACAGAACCCAGCAGCAGGAGAACAAGGAACATGTAATCTAAATCTCCAGAGGCAGGTGTGTAAACCAATGGTCTAACAAAATAGGTATAATTTTTTCTTCCCATTCACTCAGTCCCCATATGAAGATGTTATGGACTAAATGTTTGTGTCTCCCTCACCAAAATTCACATGTTGAAGCCCCCAATGTGAAGGAGTTTGGAAGTGGGGCCTTTGGGAAGCAATTCGGATGAGATGAGGTCATGAGTGTGGGGCTCTCAATACGGGATTAGTGCTCTTGTAAGAAGACATACCAGAGAGCTTGCCTATTCTCTCTCTGTGCCGTGTGAGGACACAGTGAGAAGGCAGCCATCTGCAAGCCAGGAAGAGAGGTCTTACCAGAAATCAAATTGGCTGACACCTTGATCTTGGACTTCCCAGCTTCCAGAACTGTGGGAAAATAGATTTCTGCTGTTTAATCCATCCAGTCTACAGTATTTTATTATGGCAGCCCCCTTGACTGAGACAAAGAAATGGTTATAGAAATGACTATATATACAAATACACAAATAAATATTAATATAATAGTTGCACTGACATTGGTATCATTGTGTGGTTCCAAGTACAGTTAGACACAGCTCCACATCATTAAGTATAGTTGCAGTTTAGGTCTTCAGCTGGTAAAAGTTTATCTCTCTGTTTAGCCCATTTAGAAAAGGTTTTCCCTTTGGGACGCTGTTTAATAAGTCAAAGACATAACAGAAACAGTGTTGACCTCATTAACATAAGCTCCCTTCTCCTGTTTATAACTTAGTCATAAACCTTCATAACTGCTCAGTAAGAAAACCGTCTGGATGGTAATAGTACTCAGAGGGGGTGTTTGCAGATCAGTGAAGCCAGGTCACATGTCCCTCCACCAAAGAGCTTTAAAAGTACCACTCTCAGTGAAAACAAAACTGCTTTAAAAATTATTAACACATCAAGACCACTATATAGAAGAGAAGGTGAGTATACAGAATACAGAAGAAAGAGATTTTTCTTTGTAACGTCTTAATCGACCTAATGCAGGTTTACTCACACATTCCCTTGATTCTAACATGCAGTCGATCGCAAGGCTCACCTTAGATTCAAATTAGCTTTTGGAAATATATGTATACATATATATGGACACACATACATGGACGTACACATTGATAGTGTGTACCTCCTATTCTAATTATCAGTGTTATGTGAAGATGTGTCATAAAATTGAGTGTGTTACATTTATTTTTCAGTTCTCTTTCTCTCTGTGTGTTTCTGTGTGTTGGAAAGTAATGAAGAGGAGGGAACCCTTTAATCTTTGAATTCGCTCTTCTGTTCTCTAAAGTGTTGGTAAGGTAAGCTGCACATGCACAGCTGCTCAGGCAATATGGTTAGACAAAAAAACTAAAAGGGGTGAAAATGAACCAAATGGTAGTAGTTTAGATGTGGCTGTTTCTTCTTTAATCAACAATGTCTCATTAGCAAATAATAGTAACTTCAGTTTAATCTCAAAGATACACTGAATACACTCTCCAAAGCATCATATATTTTTTCATATTGGTTAAATACCTGCATTCAATATTCTACGGAATCTAAGCAATGTCCTAAATTAAGAACTGACTTCTAAAATTTAATGAGTATATATGTCCAAGTTAGAGTCCAGAATTAATTGAAATTAATTATGAAGTATAAAAACTACTGCAAAAAAAAATACAGTACTTTAGAAGTAAATGAGGATCACCTTCACAGAGTAATCAATATCAGCATCATTAAACATGAGTCAAGCAGACCCATGCCCCCTGTGCCTCACCACTGAAACAGTATTTCTGAAAATGTCTGACATCAGCCTAATCAAAATTGTAGATCTAATTTCCGGTTAATAGGAACAGCAGCCATAAGAGGAACAAGTTAAACAGGAAGCAATCTGATTTATCTGGATAGGAGAACTTTCTACAGGATAACCAGCTGGGTCTACTCAACAGGTGCATGGCATGGTGGAAAGGAGGAAAAGAGAGGAGGTAGGTGCGTCAGTTCCCAATGAAAACCCATTAAGAGATGACAACTAAATGTAATATGCAGACCTTAACTGGATCCTCCTTTGAGCACACCAATATTAAAAGACATTTAAAGGCTAACGGAGGAAATTTGAATATGGATGAGATATTAGTTAATATTAAGGACTTAGGGGTGATAATATAATGACTAATTAGGTGGTTAAATAGGAAAACGTCTTTATTTTTAGACAATGCCTTCTAAAGTATTTTAAAGAGATGACACATTGTAAAGTCTATAATTTATTTTAGATATTTCAGCAAAAAAATGTAAAGCAAATATGGTAAAAGGTACACAATTATTAAATTTAGCTGATGAATGCGTGGGTGTTCATTATACCATTCTCTTTACTTTCCTACAGATTTAAAAGTTTCCTAAGAAAATGAATCTGAGTTAACAACTAAGTTGTATTGCAGAGGTGACATTGTTTCAGTGTTTTTAAAATATTGGATAAGAGAATGTACGTAAATGTACCTGAAGCTCTATTATTAGGGAATTGATGCTAAATAATTATTATAAAATGCAAATCTCAGCTTTATTTCCTAATTATTTACCTTGGGAAAGTCACTAAACAACTGAGTTCACTAGTAAACTAGGAGGAAAAAACTCTTCCCGAAACGTCCTTGTGAAGATCAAATGAAGCAAGGTTTTGTTAAACTATATGTTGTGATACAAATGCTACTTAGAGTTGTAACTCTAGTCCTGAATTGGCTCTTGCCTTACAGTTAATTTTCTAGTTGCAATGAACATGTTCCTTCTTCACTTAGAAACAGAAATGTACCCTTCAGTTCACAACTGTAAACTTTCATGACTTCAAATACATTTCCTATTTTTCTGTCATCTGGCAAGGAAAGAAATAATAGTACCTTATTTCCACATGGACATGCACACAAGTAGAGTAATTTATGGTTATTGAAGATGGTTCTTTCAGTATATGTTGTAATTTCTCCCCAATTCACTTTACATCCTTCCTAAATGCTGTTAAGATCGGAGACCGACATTATCAAATCAAGAGAGAGTTGTTTCTGCAGTTTAGTGGGGCATCAGACAAGAGAAGATGCTAGAGTCCAGTTATGAAACCCTATACTTTGTAGGTTTTGAGGACATCGAGCAGATGTTTGACTTCTAAAAACTCTAAATCTCCTCACCAATCTCTGCTTTTGTTGTTTGCCCTACATCTTCTTTTGTTACATCACCACTGAGATGAACTATTTTATATAACTGATCATGTCAAAACTGACTTAATACAAGTGACGAAGTCTATCAGAAACTAATTTTTCTTCTAGACATATGTGCAGAGCCCTTAAATGTTATTTTTTTACAAAATAAGTAAATTACCAAATCATAGGCAACCAAAACACATTACGATGGAAAATTAAATATTTAAAGTTACGATGAACCACCAAGCGCTATTAGGAACTTATAATTCTTGAATTTAAGGTGGGATGTTGGCCTAGAGAGTTCAGAAAATATAATGGCCACAATGCATGCATAGATATTGAACTTTGTGTTTGAGAAATTTTCAGGTACTCTTATTCCTCTGATTAGAGTCATTAAAGATCTCATGCTCATTCAAAATATCCCTCTCCCAATTCCCATGGAGCCAAACAAAGCAGGTTAAAGTGATCTCTCTGGCAAGTAGGCACAACAAGCCCTCACCACCATCAGACTATAGTGTTCATCATGGGCCTCACCCAGGCTCGAGCAAGCAGTCTAGATGTCGATTGGAAGGCAAGTGGGGGAAAGAAGGCCTGAAACACCCACATACATACCTATCTTGTCTCCCATAATACTAGCAGGGCATGGAAAAGATTTGGAAAAGTTCCTATTTCCCACTCCACTCACCTGCCCCAGAAACCTACAGAATTAGCCAAGAGTTATCTAAGATTTTAGAGTATAATTTCCTGCCAGAAATTTGCCATAGCAAGGGGCAGGAGGATCTCATAACAGAGGACACAGGATGCTCAGTTCAAATCCAAGAACCAAGTAGATGACATCACTGAGCTTCAAAGAGTATGTGAGTACTGAGATGGGGCACCTATCTGGTCAGCAGGAAGCCTAGCAGCCCGGAACAGTGATGGTGCACTGGGTAGGAGCAACGAACAACATGCTCCATCAACAGAGGATGCATAGGAGAGAGCCTGCCAACCACGGCCCCAGAGAGAGGAGGTATCTCAATGGAGGCCAATAAGGACACAAGGAGGGAGACAATCTGCAAAGCAAATACTCCCTCCTTGTTGCCATGGAACTTCTTACTTCCTATCTACATGCTGTCTGGAAGAAGAGGAGGAGAGAATATTTGAGAGAGAAAGATGCCCTGAAGGGGATTTCAAACTGACTTAGCAAGTGGCATCCAGTTTTAGAGACATTCAGCTACCTTTCTGCACATTTAAGTTTTTCCTATAAATTTCAATCCCACTACCAACCAGTTAGAACACAGCATCTGATACTCTGCTTCAGACTCACAGAGACATGCTTTCTCAACTTCTCAAGAGGGGGAACTCAAAATCTCTAATAAAGAGCTGATTTCTTTCACCTTTTCTTCAGCTTGATTTTCATTGAGTAAATCTTCGTTGATCCAGCTTCCCTAGCTTTTGGAGCTGTGTAAAATTGTCAGTGCCTGCCATTTTAATGTGCTTTAGCACAGCAGGATCATGAAATGTGGCAGCTGGAAGCAAGCGTGAGATGGGAGCAGGGTCAGCCACTTTCTAAGAGAAACCAAGGTTCTCCCAGTGAGAGATTTAAAGGCAAATGTACATTGTCACCTCCCAACTAGAACAAAACCAGGAAACGATTTTGACCCTAGTACTCAGAGAAGGAGAGTAGGGCCAAAGATAATCAAAAACACAAATGCCACAAAAGGATGACACCCCCTGTTTGCTTCAATGGGGTGAGGAGAAGGAGCTTGATGATAGGGAAAAGCTCAGAGATAAACAATACAGGCAGGTAGTGTAGTAAGATTCAATCAGACAGAGCAACTGAGACGGTGGCCTTGAAGACAATGCAGCACTTAGGCAATCAACTGGATTGAAAGGAAAGGGTGGCAGGTCATTTTTTTAAATGGCTTTAAATTTTGTAAACCTCTTTTTTCTTTGTGGCAAGACAAAATTTTAGTTCTTTGACCTCAAAGATTTTGCTTTGTTTCCACATGTGACAATACATCTCTCTAGACCTCTCCTTAAGTACTGATATGAGTGTGTGTTTCTGTGCAAGTGTATATGTGGGTCTGCTTAGATTTGTGTGTGAGTGTGCATGTGTGATGTGTGTGTGATTTAAGCAGTGGATATAATAGCTCACGTATCCCCAGTGGTTAAAAGATATTTTAAAAATTGTTGCTGATCTATACAATATTTCCTACAAAGTACCCAGAGCAGGACACCAGAATTAGTGTGTGATTCTAACAAGCAGAATCAGATAATAGGATTCTATTAACATCTGGTGTTGACCACCTACACACAAATTGATTTTTAGAAAAATGACATTAAGAATATTTTTTCTAAATGTAAAGGCAGTTTGCAGTGTAAATTGTCATGCTATCACAGTAAATTCACCAAGATAGCTGATCTGGCATTGCAAGTGAACCAAGCAGCGTGTCCCCAGATGAAGCACCCTTGTTTTGGTTAAGATCTCTTTGTCTAAAAGCCCTAGACCTTTTTCTCTCACATTAACTTGTGTTTCATTGACTGATGGGGTTCAGATCTCTTCTGTTCCTGACTTCTTGCCTTTCTCTCAAGCCTTGACTCTAAGTCCTGAAATATTCCTGAGGATTTCACTCCTAGTCACGATGTGTAGACTCCCATAATCACACCATTTCTGACCAGTCTGGGTCAGAAGCCCACTCCAGCCCAGTGAGCAAAATTTAGCGAAAATTTCTGAGCCCTGACAAAAGGGAATGGAATGTGAAACTTCTCCCACTACTAACTGCCAAGCTGACTTCTCAGTTTATCTCTGTGATCAACAAAGCCTTAAAATCTGGACCTTAAAACCCTTCAGCAACACCTCCTCTATTAACAGCTTCGAATTTTATAATTGCCAACACCATTGGCAAGTCTTGTTCATTCATTCATTCATTCACTTTACTAAAAGATGTAATAAAACGAAACAACAAATAATTAAATTGACACTCTCTTATAGATTGAGAACAGTGATAGGCCTAGGGACATAAGCCTAATTCAGAAGCAAAGTTGACATTTGTCTGTACAGTGGGATTTGGAAGTATCGCCTGCCTCAAATATGTCTTTTCTTTTATCCTGCTACTGTGACTAGATTGCCTGCCTTTTTCCAAAAGAAAACAGATTGTCTATAAGGAAATATTAATTAGATCTCTCATCAGCAAAAACAGAGATAGAAGGTAACAAAATAGCTGTGAAAATAAAATAAATATTAATTATCATTCACTTGTGAAGTGTAGAAAGGCTAAGAGAATTTGTTATCTACAATCAAACCTGTCTAAAAGAATTACTAAAAGATATACCTAATCAAGAAGAAATTTGAACCCTAAGAGACGACGAAGGATGGTGAGCACAGACATTTATCAAATACATCATTTAATTAATGCTTAATTAAAAAAACAGGAACAAACATTCTGCATTAAAAATAAAAGGCATGGGGCCGGCCCCGTGGTGTAGCAGTTAAGTTTGCGCACTCTGCTTTGGCGGCCAGGGGTTTGCCGGTTCGGATCCCGGGCGCAGACCTACGCACTTCTTACCAAGCCATGCTGTGACAGGCATCCCACATATAAAATAGAGGAAGATGGGCGCAGATGTTACCTCAGGGATAGTCTTCCTCAAAAAGATAAATAAAGACAAGAGAAAATTAAAATGAAAAAAATAAAAAGTAAAGCAAAATTCTAGTTAAGAAAACATGTTGCTAGAAATATTCAGTGGAGAGGAAGGGCATGCTGGGTCTTATGTTCAGGAGTAGAAAAAAGCAGAGAAACATTCACACTAAAGATGGCTCTAGATGGGATTCAAATTTGTATATACTTTGAAAGAAATCATTTTAGAAATAAACACTGAAATTTCTTCCAAAAAAGACTGCTATATAAAAGGGTAAAGACAATAAGTAAAAAAAAAAAATCTTTAAAATCTCTTCTGTGCTGTTCAGTCATTCTTGTCTGCAGCTTCTCTTCAGAACATATTGAGGCTCCATCCTTGAAATCACAATCAACTTGTAAAAAGCCAGACCATACTTTACTCTTAAGGGTTGTGTGTGTCTCAAAGTGCCACTACCACTTTCCTTTTCTTAAAACTGTGTTGTCAAAAGTTTGGTCTCAGAACACCTGTATACATGCCTAAAAATTATCCAGGCCCCAAAGAGTTTTGTTTATGTAAGTCATATTTGTCTCTATTTACTATATTAGAAATTAAAAGAAAAAAATTTAAACATACCTGTTTATTTATTTAAATGAACAATGATAAACTCATTATTTTTAATGACATATTTTTGTGAAAAATAATTATATTTCCTTCAGAAAAGAATTTTGTGGGAAGAATGGCCGTGTTTTACATTTTTGTAAATCTCTTTAATGTCTGGCGTAATAAAACAGCTGGATTCTAATATGCGGATCTATACTCAGTATGTTGAAATGTGTTGCCCTTGATGAAGTATATGAAAAATATCTGACTTCACACACCTGCACACTTGAGAAAAGGAGGGGTATTTTAATAGCCCTTTTCAGATAATTGTGGGCATGATTTTTTGAAGCTACACCAAAACTGAATAAGTAGAAGCCTTTTTAGTTTAGTTACAATGTGGAATCGTAAACCATCTAAGTAAACATTTTTACTCTATTATATTAAAATCTATTGGTCTATCTTGCATATTGAATAGTTCTTTCACCACACATGATTTTGTGACATCATTCATTGAAACTTTAGAAAATACTGGTTTACTGAGTTATGCTGATCTTCCAAATGTTCACACATTTCATTATACAATATCAAAAAGCCACATTTGTTAACATCACCATTGAACTCATCAGCAAAATCTTTAAGAATTGGGAAACTCTGATTCCCGTGAAAGTGAATACAAATTTTCAAAAATTTAAATTTTCACCTGAGATTTCAAATTTTATCCTTGGCTCTTACAAATAAGAGTAGGCTTTTGTAAATATTTGCTGGATGAATAGAGAAGCTGTAAATGTGTGATGCCTTAACTGTTTTAAGGATGACCGACCAGTCAAATTGGCCAGAATAAGCGACATGAAGCTAGAACATTTCACATCTGCCTCCAATGAAGTTTTTGCTCAAGGTTGGCAGAATGCCTTAAAAGGACAAAGAGCCAAGAATCTACTGAATTTAAAAAATATTTTTGCTATTTTTGAAAACTTATTTCTTGCCTGCCTGCCTATAAGGGTTTGTACGTGTGGCAAAATTCAGTCTGAGACTTGCCTTCTAAAACATACCACCAAGTAATAAGGTTGTCAAGAAGGAGACCCAAAATTCTTGTTTATCTCAAACTAAAAAGCTTCAGATGGTTACAAAAAAAAAAAAAAAAAACTCTAAAGAGGTGGAAAGACCAAAATCATTTCACAACAGAGGCTAGGATAAAGAAGTGAAAAAAAGAAACGAAATAAGTGGCAGATAACAGTTGGATTAGTGAAGCAGCTGGATAGCCAGACAATGTTGTCAACTGGAGGCACAAAGTACCTATGCATCAAAGGACTGATTTTGCCCAAAGATAGTATCGTCTTTCGTCATTGGCTCCTTGGAGGTAATCTCCAAGATTTTGGAATGTCTTGCCTGGTAAGAATGTCTGTTTACAACCTTGAGCCATGCCAGATCATCTGTGCCAAAATTGTGATTTATGGTGAGGGGGCCTCAGGCCACACAGTATCAGCTCAACTTTTGAAGGAGCTGGAGTCTAAGGTCAGACACACTGGTGGTCAACCATGTCTATATGACTGAGTCCCAATAACATTCTGGACACCAAGGCTCAGATGAGCCTTCCTGGTTGCCAACGCTCTGTATATATCATCACACTTCATTGCTGGGACATGTAAATGTTGTCCTCCACTGAGAGAGGATAACTGGAAGCTCCTTACTTGCAGCTGTCCAGGGACCATCCTGTGCTCTTTTTCCCTTGGCTGACTTTAGTCTGAATCTTTTTGCTGTAAGAAACCATAACTGTGAGTATAACAGCTTTCAGTGAGTTCTGTGAGTCCATCAAGCAAACTACTGAGCTTGAGGGTGGTCTTGGTTACCCCTGAACTTGCAACTCATGTCAAAAGTGAGAGTGATCTTGAGGACTTCCAAACTTTGTAATACCCAGATAAGAAATCATTTTATTCCTCCAGAAACTAAAATGGGATTAAAGTAGCTCAGCCTTCAAGTAGCAAGAGAGAGAAGAAGTACACTAAACTGACCAGATTTTTCCCTGCAGGAACTAAGATCTGAAAGGAACTGGGTCTAAAGATATAAAGAACAAATTTAATACTTTAAACCCAAACAAACAGTATTGGGTAACATGAAATACTATGTTCAATTCACCTCAATTGTATATAGATGAAATTCTGAATTTCCTCACATTTTCTAAACTTGAATTACTTGTGGGAGCAAAATTGTAAAGAGTGGCCAGATGGTAAAGCAAAGATGTCCCAGAGTCATGGTTCTTGATAGAGACAGCTCCCCCTTTAACCCTAGGAGGCAGCAGCATGCAGTTATGTTCACAGCCACAGTGGAGGAGGGAAAAGGAACTGGCTTTCAGCCAATCTGATGACTCAAAAGCTGCCTTTACCCCCATACCTCAGACAGCCAAGCTCCTAAGTTCACACTTCATGTAATGACAAAACAAAATGGCAAGTCAAAAAGGAAAGCCAGAGCCCTAAGGGCCTCAGTATGGTCAAAGTATATATTTCAAACTAAGAGGTGTTTGGGAAACATGATGTTTCTAACATCCTGGAGGTGAGAGTTATATAACATCTCAAAGAACAAAGCATCCGTTTATTTCCCCTTCAGGATATTCTGTTTTCCTCTCAACGGCTTATGTGTACTGTACACACCAGCTGATGAAGGACAGGTAGGTGGATTTCAGTAACCTGTTTTCTTGAAAGTTGAGAAGGCAGCCATATGCAGAGCAGCATCTGTTGCAGGCTATAGCTGCCTATTGCCAACAACGTTGCTCTGCATCACTTACAGAGCAGTCTTCTGAAATGGAGCCATGCCCCAGCTATCTAACCAATCAGGATCCAATTCCCTTTCATTTCAGAACCCACTCCCCCTTCCACAAAGACAAGCCCTGACACACTGTGAATACTTAAAATGACACAACAGACTGTTTTCAAGAACCATGTGTTGCAGAGCCAAATAAAAATTGGTGGAGAATTATTAGTTGGCCTTTCTGAGCTTCTGCTCTCTGCAGTGATTTCAGAAGACCCAAAGAAGCTAGCGTGTCCCTGCTTGGTCCTCACAGCTATTTTTGCACCTCCACCAACTCATTCAATAAGCTTTTTCTAAGTCATCAATAAGCCCCTTATGAAACTCCACTTTGCAAAGTTACAAATTTGCAAATCAAAGAAAGTACATTTTTGTTTCATTAAAGAAGCAGGGCTCTGCAATTTATGGATCTGAACATTTTCCCAAACCAGGTGATTACATGTCATTTGACAAGCTGTGAGTGTTCTGAGTGCTTTTCACACATTGAGAAAACAGGCAAATAAGATGACACCTGGGCTTGGGTGGGAATCACCATGCCATATGAATCTGTCAAATGACGTTTGATTTTAAGTAGCTTTATTTAGTTCAGTTTAATAACAGTTCTTTTTACCAAGAACATTTATAGATAATATATTTTTCATTAAGTAAGGTAAATCTTTCCTGGGGCTCTTGCCCCCCGCTCCTATCCATTATTCTGTGTGTGTGGGGGGGTGGGGGTGGGGTGGGGTGGGTGTGATGCTTGTCCTTCCAAAAGTCTACAAAGAAAACCAGATATGTTTCCTCATTTTGTTTTTCATTTTTGTGAGGTTTTATTTGGTAAGGAAGATTGGCCCTGAGCTAACATCTGTTGCCAATCTTCCTCTTTTTGCCCAAGGAAGATTGTCCCTGTGCTGACATCTGTGGCAATCTTTCCCTATTTTCTATGTTGGATGCTGCCAGAGCATGGTTTGATGAGTGGTGTGTAGGTCCATGCCTGGGAGTTGAATCTGCAAACCCTGGGCTGCTGAAACAGAGCATGTGAACTTAACCACTACACCACCAAGCCAGTCCCGTCCTCATTTTGTATCCCAGCTGGATTCTATACTATCTTAGGAATTCAAAATATAATCAGAGGAGATCTAAGTAGGAGAGATTGATATCCATCCATCTTTTCATATATTCATTCTCATTTAAAAGAATTTTGATCACTGGGGATAAAATGGTATGGAAGACTGTTGTAGCCTCAGTCCTCATGAACGTTAGCGTCTAATGGGGAAAATATTTAGAACCAGTGCGATATTGTGTTTGATAGGGCAAGTGTGTGGTACATTGGGAATATACCAGAGAGTTTACCAGAGGAAATTTAGCAGAGAAGTGTTATCTAAGTTGCAACCTAAAGACTGAACAGGAGTTAGGCAAAGGAAGAGGAGAGAGAAAACTGTCACAAAGAGGAGGAACCAGAGGTGAAGGAACATGGGAAATTCTAGAAGTAATAGAGACTTTGCTGGGAGAAGCATCAAAAAAAGAAGCAGGACAGATTGGCATTGGCTAGATGCTGGGTACCCTTGTATGCCATGCTGAGGAGCTAGTAACTTATTCAGACAGCAATGGGCTTTAACTGAAGGATTAACACAATTAGATTTAAAAGTCTTCCATGGCCTTAGGATCAAACTTAATGCCCTTTATTGGGCTAACGTGGCAATAGGAAGCATAGCATAGGAATCAGAGATCCAGCCAAGAGGATCGTGAAGTTCAGAGACAGGAAATCCAGTTTGGGACAGAGCATTGAACAGAGACTTCATCACAGAGATGTAAGTTGCTGGAAAACAAAGCCACCATTTCAGGTTATGACCAACAGAAGGACTAACTTGATGCTGAGTTAGATCTCCTGACATGATTCCTTTTACTCCCTGTCCTACATGACAGAGTCTGGTATGAGGCTCAACCTAGAGTGTGGAAGACTCAGTGCTCAAGATTAGAAAGATTAGAGGAACATAAGATCATCATTTCTATTATTGATTCATTCTTTCCTGCATTTATTCATTTAATTTTTATTCATAGAGGAGGACATCCTAGAAAAGCATCCATTTTTGCTCAATAATTCAATACATATGTGAATTATCAGATTCAGATGAAATAAGGTGAAATATCAGATTACAGAACACCTGAAAAACTAAATACATGTACAATATATTTCCAACACCTCTCTAAGATCAAATGTCTGACACAATATCAGCAATAGACAGATAGCCAAGTAATGTTAATGGCCAAAATGCCTCATTTCACTAGCTGGGAATATTCCAGAATACAATGGCAATGTCAGGATCAGTGTATTTATTAAGTGTTATTTTATCAGTCTGCCACCCAGGATATTTATTAAAAACTGACTATTATAAGGCAGACCTGGAGCTAATGCCAGACAATTAAAGAATACTGAGAAATGCTGCCCCTCATTTCATGAGATTATAATCTCATGAGATTAGGATTTTGAGAGTACAATTATAAGATAGGAAAATCAGTGGGAGAGTCTACACAATGTCACAGTGAGCTTACAGGGGGCAAGGTTTGTCAGGAGAGGCTTCATGGAAGAAAAGGGGCTGAATGTAGAACTATAGAAATGAGAAGTTATAGCGTTTAGTGGTAACAGTCTTACAGAAATGGAGATGGATGGCTTCCTTTTGTTTTCTTTAATAAGGAAACATTCCAAAGTCAGCCATATGTTTGGGTCCTGAGTCAAACAGGCGAATAGCAACATCACTATCAAGCTGTTCCTGTGGCTCCCATACTTTCCAGCTCTCCAACAAATTGTCGTGATCAGAACCATCAAACTAATACTTACCCTCATAAAGTCTTTCTAGCTACTCCTCACCTATTCTAACACATTTTCTTAGATCAAGAAGAAGATAGGTAAGTGTTTCCCTTTGTTTCCCCAACAACGCTCAGGAGCCTGTGAGGTGAAAATATTTTCCTACAGTTTCAAGCTCTAATGACTTTTGGGGAGCCATTTTAGGGACATTCCTAATGCCTTGGAGATTTTTAGACAATGAAGTAGGTTGCTAGTAGCCTGAAATCTACTTGACCTATTTTTGCAAGGACATTTCTCTCACAGGCCAGTGAACCGAGGGACACTTTCTGAATCATATAACCTCTTACAGGACAGTTGTGACTCATATGTACTTTTTAGTGAGATCTCTAGCAGATTCTCTATTTTGATGTCTGTCAGAGATCCACTCTCAGGTGTCTAGCAATTACTAGTATTGAACCTATATGTTTTACTGATAGGTCCTCATTAATTACTCCCCCATTTATTCCCTTCTGAAGGCTATACTGGAAAGTGTCCAGTTCTCATACTCCATTCCCACTAGGATAAAGTCTCAATGCTATTGTTGATTCTGACTTGACATTTTAGGAGCATCTGAGTCTTGTTTCACCAACAGTCTTCTACTTTCTCATGAATATTTCCCGAGAAATTCCTCTCCCCTGACCTGAAGACAGACAGACATAAGTATTTTTATCCACCATGTCTCAGCATTTGGTGTTTATTATTTTACATGCACAGATTTCAAGACAAATCTACAAACAGCAGCAACCAGATCTTTTGTGAAAAAAAAAAAATCTATAGTGAGGGGCAGTGTTTCTGTATTTCAGAACACTGTCAGTAGATCTCCTTAAAGGGTATATTTTGGATCATTAAGAACTCCAGGAGAAGAAAATTTATAATACTATTTTGGGGATAGAGTACAAGGAGGATAAAATTTAATGAACCTTCATTTTTATGTAAATACAACAAAACTTTGGATTTATAGAACTGATAACATCAGGGAACTCATTTAATTTTAAATAACCCAAGGTCCCAAATTTAAGGAACTCATCTGCTAAAGTTATTACTCTGTTAGACTAAGGGCCAGTAACTTCGTAAAATATGTATGCCAAGACACTAACCCTGAGTGGCAGGGAGCAGAGTGAAGTTTCAGCTGATGCAGTAGAGGAAGGAACGGTTTTCTCAAAAATGGAAGAGAGTGGGCTCACTTGCAACCATTTTCCTATTGTAAATCAGAAAAGGGACACATGAGTTTTTCACGCTCAATGCAGTTGTAACTCGTCAGAAAGCTAACTTCAGAGGCTGGTCCCATGAATGAAGCAGGCCTGGGGAATTCTGGGCAATGTCCTCCAGGACCACATAGAGGGAGGTGATATCATTTCAACAGGATTAAGGCGAGGAAGGTAAATTTGCACCAGACCTTGGGGTTGAGGGTAACATGAAAAATCTGGTAAACCAAGTGCAAAGGCTGAAGATGGGGTTAAAATTGAGAGGATCCAGAAGATCAAGTAAGAGGTTGTTCAAAGAGAACAACAAAGTAGGGCAAAGGTTCAGGGAAGGGATTCCACATCTGCTTCACACCTTTTACTTATGTTTTAGCACGGTGTTAATTAGTCAGATTTTGGGTCCAAGACGGCACACTCAAACAAGGGTAATTTGAGGAGGGCATGATAAAGGAACGATTCACAAAGATGTGGACAGGGTGTAGGGAAACTATAAGGAATAGCACAATAACCTGCTAGAAGTAACAGCAGAGCCACTGTTACTCCTGGACCCAATGGAGTGAGATAAGGGGGCAGTCATTGGTAGTTAGGACAGAGTAGTGATTAAAAGCCGCTTTGAGACCTTGAGATTTTAGATTGAGAAACACAGACAACATTGAAGTAACTTCTCAGGGAGGAAGCTAGAGGAATAAATGTCCAGAACTCAGTCTCCTCCCAATCTCTTACCAGCACTCCCCATTGACTGAACCCAATCAGAAGCCAGAAAACATGGGAGATTGTTCATGCAGTTCATATAAATCAGCCTCCCATTGCGCAGAGAGAAGGGTGGAGAGTGAAGGCAGAGAATCCAGTAGAAGCCATCTGCCTTTAAGTATCAGTCCCCATTTGAAAACCTGAAGCATACCAAAGAAAAGCATCCCAAAACACATCAACCCAGGGAAGAAGACTGGTGTGTTCAAAAGTGTCCAGGAGCAATGTCAGATTCAGTCAGTGCAAGAAACCTTCTCAAACTGTTAATAAAATTTGCTCTGTGTGCTCAGTGAAACTGAAGAGACTGACATACTTCCTGTTTCCAAGAATCTTACAATCTAGTTTGTTCATATGATTAAACAAATATTTGTTGAATTTCTAATAAATAAGGACAGAGATATACTGCATCTGTGCCTTCAAAGATATTGATAATAGTAAAAGATTCGTTTGACTATCTTAAGGAGTAAAAAAAGATAGAATGTTATTAATCATTAAATGATGTAGTACCAATTCTAAGAACATCGTGAGTTCATAGAAGAGGAATATTACACACCCAGGAAGAAAACATCAACAATTCCCAGACACTTTTCTTGATCCCTTATCAGTTACTGGGTACGCTTAACTGCAATTGCAGCACACTGAAAGGCTGCTTTGCAGGGTATGAATTTTGCAGTCAGTCCCTGCTCCTTTCATCATAGGTTTCACACGTTCCTACATGGCTGAAGCTAGTGCATGTAGTGTCTTTGTGCAGATTAGGAAAAATGAGTAGACCAGTTAGGAAATTGCACCTCTTACAGTGTGGAAGCAGCCACATACCAGGGCACTGGGCTTGGCAACCAGAGGACAAGATGGACTTCAGCTTCCATCTATGCCCGTTGGCTGGCCCTCTTGTGTAGAGCACAACCTGCATAATCATGAAAGCAAGCTATGCATTCATTCATTCACTCGAGAAATGTTTATTGATTACTTTTTATATACTAAGATTAGCAATTGCTTTGCCATATTTTAGTTTTCCACTTGGGCTAGGAGTGGCAATAAACAGCTGTGGTTTGGGTAGGCCATAAGGTAAACTCTGAGTTAAACCTAATGCAAATCCTTTCAAAATAAAACTATTGGTTGCTAGGAACCAAATAGTAATAGAAGCTCAACAGTGAACTATGGTGCTGCTCTCTGGCAAAATCATCACCTCCTTATTTCTGTGGTTAACTCTACTTTCCCACAAAGATATTTCCAAATTATGAAGCCATGGGCTGCTTTGTGACCTTATTCTATTTTGCTCTCTCTTTCTTTCTATTTGTGAGCCTCCTATGATCCTCTTTTTAAAACGTGCTTTGGACCTCTCCCTGATATAATGCAGTATAATGAAACACCCTGGTGTTGGCCATTAGAGGGACAACGCAGAAAAGCAGATTGGAGGCAAGAAATGCTACCATACAGGTTCCTAAAACTTCAGTGGAATAGGAGACAGCAGGCTTGGATTTTGCGTCTGTCCATAGTACTAACTTAAACTACACTGAGGCAAGATCTCTCTGTGCCTCAGTTCCCTCATCTATCTAATACACTTTATTTAGATCAGTAAGATCTCCTTTAGCTTTAACTTTCTGTGGTTCTTATAGGATTATAAAAAGAAATTGTGATTTTTACATAGAGGGTGCCAGACTTTCTATTTTGAGTATTCTCTTAGGACGTCTGTACAGTGTTATCATTACTGCTGTAGGCTCTGTCCCCAGTCTTCAAAATCAGGCATCCCAATGTCATTTCCTCTATTTTTCCCATAGCTGAACTTCTCCTTCTGTGACTTCTATAATCCCCTTGGTGAAAGAGTTTTCCCTCTTGCCCTCTAAGCCACCTGCTAATTGGCGTGTGATGGAGCATCCCACCTGTACGATACCTCTCTCCTGCTAATAAACGACACAAATTAAAATGATCACACTTATCGTATATTCCACTTGAGATTAAACCAAGGAATGTTTTATTCTGTGTAAGTATCTTCCAGCTGTAGGAAGAAAATGTTAATCAGACATTAAAGATGCCAAGAAAAATAAATTCAATATGTAAATAGCTACTTTGAGTAATTAGCTATTTACTATTTAATAAATGCTAAATAAGATCTCCCAGTTCACCACAACATTGGAGAAAAAGTACTTTGAAAGGCACCATAACAGGTTAGTGTTGACAAGAGCCTTCAGCCCCAGTGAAACGTCTAAAAGTTTAATCAGGTTCTTGTGGCAGCAAGAGAGCCCAGCATAAGAGCTTGAAGCAAATAGAATTGGTCTGAGTGGTAAGGGAGAAAGATAATGGGACAGTGCTTTCACGCTGACAGAGAGAAGTCATCAAAGACACGATGATCACAGAAACCGTTTCAGTTACACCTAACTGCTGAATCAACGATGAATGGATTTGAACCCTGACAACAGATGATTATTTGAGTGTGAAAGGCAAGCTTTGCTTAGATTGGTTAGTTTATCTTGTGTCAGCTTACTGTTTGTTAGGACACTGACATTTACTGGGTGTGATAGTTAATTTTATGCATCATCTTCAACTTGACTGGGCTAAGGGATGCCCAGAGAACTGGTAAAATGTTATTTCTGGGTGTATCTGTGAGAGTGTCTCTGAAAGAGATTAGCATTTGAATCTGAAGATTGAATAAGGAGATTGGCTTCACCAATGTAGGTGGGCATCATCCAATCCATTGAGGGCCTAAATAGAATAAAAAGGCAGAATAAGGGCAAATTCACTCTCTCTGTTTGAGCTAAGACATACCTCTTCTCCTGCCCTTGAAGATAGGCACTCCTGGTTCTTGATCTTTTGGACTTAGTTCAAGATCTACACTCTCAGTCCCCCAATTTTCATGCCTTCAGACTGGGGCTGAATTACACCACCAGCTTTCCTGGTTCTCCAGTTTGCAGACAACAGATCATGGGACTTCCTGGCCTCCATAACTGTATGAGTCGATTCTACTAATAAATCTCTTCCATCTATCTATCTATCTATCTATCTATCTATCTATCTATCCTATTGGTTCTTTTTCTCCAAAGAACTCTGACTAATACACTGGGGTTTCACAACATTGCAAATAAATTAAAGAAAACCATAAGAGTAACAGCTTAACCAGAGATTTATTACACACAGAAGTAGGCTAGAAGATTGGGAGGCGTAGTCTCACTGGGCCATCTCGATGCCAAGATCTCACTGGAGGTGAAGACCTGATATCTGTGGGTCACCCTGAGGGTGAACAGATTTGCATTCCGTGATCTTTCCAAAGTAGGACCTCCGTTAGTCCTCTCTTCATCAAGAAGTATTATCAGTGTCTAATATAGCATACAACTGTACAGATGTTTGTGTAGATAATCATGGAGGTCACATAAGTCTCTTGTATTTATTTACTTTTTTATTAAGATTATGATAGTTAACAACCTTGTGAAATTACAGTTGTACATCATTATTAGTCATGTTGTAGGTACACCACTTCACCCCTAGTGCCCCCCCCCCCGACCCCCCCTTTCCCCTGGTAACCATCGATCAGTTCTCTTTGTCCATATGTTAACTACCACCTATGAGTGGAGTCATACAGAGTTCGTCTTTCTCTGTCTGGCTTATTTCACTCAACATAATACCCTCAAAGTCTATCCATGTTGTTGTGAATGGGGCGACTTTGTCCTTTTTTATGGCTGAGTAGTATTCCATTGTATATATATACCATATCTTCTTTATCCACTCATCAGTTGCTGGGCACTTAGGTTGGTTCCATGACTTGGCTATTGTGAATAATGCTGCAATGAACATAGGTGTGCATGGGACTTTTGGAATTGCTGATTTCAGGTTCTTAGGATAGATACCCAGTAGTGGGATGGCTGGGTCATAAGGTATTTCTATTTTTAACTTTTTGAGGAATCTCCATACTGTTTTCCATAGTGGCTGCACCAGTTTGCATTCCCACCAACAGTGTATGAGGGTTCCTTTTCCTCCACAGCCTCTCCAACATTTGTCACTCTTGGTTTTGGATATTTTTGTCATTCTAACAGGTGTAAGGTGATATCTTAGTGTAGTTTTGATTTGCATTTCCCTGATGATTAGTGATGATGAGCATCTTTTCATGTGTCTATTGGCCATCTGTATATCTTCTTTGGAGAAATGTCTGTTCATGTCTCCTGCCCATTTTGTGATTGGATTGTTTGATTTTTTATTGCTGAGTTGTGTGAGTTCTTTATATATTATGGAACATAAGTCTCTTTTGATCCTCATATTCTCTTCTCAGAAAAAGCATACAAAACAAAACTAATTATTCTCTCTCCTTAAAATAACTGTGTTGGTCGGGGTTTTGTATGTAGCAGAGCAGCTCTCTCCCTGTAACTTATTGAAAGTCAGCCCTCCTGTAATGTACAGCATGGTGACTGTAGTTAATAATACTTTACTGCATATCTGAAAGTTGCTAAGAGAGTAAATCTTAAAAGTCCTAGCCACAAGAAAAAAAAAGAAAAACAATTTTTGAAACTGTATGTTGGCGGGTGGTATTACGGTGATCATTTCACAATGTATACAAATATTGAATCATTATGTTGTACATCTGAAACTAATATAATGTTATATGTCATTATAACTCAATAAAAAATTAATTCAAAAAAAAAGAAAGTCTGCACTCAATTCAAGGGAAATAAAGCCCAAAAACTGTGTGTTACATGGCTCTAGAACTGACGGCACTATTTTGAAAAAGGCTTTTCTGTCTTTCAGGCTCTTGCATTCCCTTTCCCCAGTCTTTTCCCTTACCTGGTACTACAGGACCTTCCTAGATCTCAAAGCTATTATTAAGAAACCACCATCTTGGGGCCTCCTCAGTGGCGAAGTGGTTAAGTTCGCACGCTCTGCTTCAGCAGCTCGGGGTTCATGGATTTGAGTCCCAGGTGTGGATCTATGCACTGCTCATCACGCCATGTTGTGGTGGCATCCCACATGTAAAAATAGAGGAAGATTGACACAGATGTTAGTTGAGGGACAATCTTCCTCACCAAAACAAAGAAAGAAAGAAAACACCATCTTACATCATGAAGTTGCACTAAGCCTCATCTCCATGTGCTGAATAAGAAAGCTGGGGAGACAGTACGTATAGTGGTCATACTCAGACTCCAGAGCCAAAGTGACAGTGAACAATTTGCTCAACTTCCGTCTCAGGGCCTCCAAGCACAAGATAAATAGATGCAATTATAGTATCTACTGCATAGATATGTTGTGAGGGTAGAAATAGTTTATGAAGTACTTAGTATCATGCCTGTCACAGAAGAATCAATTAGTTAGTATTAACTCCTATTGTTTTCTATTTTTATCATTGCTAAAATAATTGCTATATATTATTTAAAAATTTTGAGAAATAGAGAAAAGAAGACAACTGACAACGGAAACTATGTATATTCCTAGCATCTAAAGATATCTATTGTCAATATTTTGGTATATTTATCATTCATTTATCATTAGCATACAAATACACAGATATTTTTAATTTTTTAAATAAAAATGGTGGCATACCATATAATTTTGTTTTCAACTCTTTTCACTTAATATTATGAATAGATTATTATGTTCTTAGTATTCTTCAAATGCATGATTCTAATGGACATATTATACGCTACCATATGGCTATGATATGATTTATTTTACTATTCCCTGACTGACTACTGAGCCGTTAGATCATTTTCAGTTTTCCACCAATGCAAATAATGCTGCAGCAAACAGGCTTGACTGATAATTGTTGGTCCGCTTCTTGATTGTCTCTGATATGGAAAGCGCTACCTGAGACTACTTTCCAATCATCTCTATCACCAGGATCTGTGTGATCAAAGGGCAGTGGCCCAGTTTTTGCTTGAGACACATCGTGGTCATTCAGTTAGAAGCCAGGGGTCAGGGGCAGAGTAGGAGAGGCAGGTCAAAAAACCTTCCTAACTTCTGTCAGCTGAATGGAGTTGCTCTGTCTTATGAAGCCAAACATGACCAGGTCATAATACAGGCATAGTCCACCTTCTTTGGCCTAAGAGTTAGTAGAAACTCATTCCACATTCTGGCAACAGATTTTCTGTATTACCTTTGTCTTTTTCTTTGCCCACATTGGTATTTTAGTAGAAAATTGAGAGATGCTGTGTCAAGAAATGCTAGTTGATCTCTATCTTATTTATAGTACTATATATAATTTATAATGTGTTAATTATGTATTTGTGATCCACAGAGGCACAGAACTACATCAATCACATCTCATATTCCTGGCATGCTACCATTATCAGTTCATGCAACTCTCCTTTCTTTTTTTTTCTTTTCCTGCATCTCTTTTATCCAATTCCATTTCCTGCCCCTAAGACACCCATTCTCAAGTATTTAACATGTGTTTATTCAGTCTAAATTTCAGACCCTTATTTCTTATATGTCCATCTATGAAAATACATAACATCATATTCTGCGTGTATTTAAAAATGTATATAAATTTTATTTTGCTACTAATTTCATATTTCTTATCTTTTCTAATTGCAGCATTATGTCTTTGAAATCTATCCATGTTTTCATACAGATTTATTTCATCCCTCCTGTATCTTATTCCTTTTTGTGCACCTTCCATATTTTGCTTCTCTAGTCCTCACAAGGTGGTCCCTAGTCGTCTTCAACTCTTTGCTACCATCAGTAGTACTTCAACAAAGTACTTCATCTTTGTACAGGTTTTCTTTCAGAAAAATATTTCTACAAATCTTCCCTGTCGAAAAGTTCAGAAAAGAATTGCTGAAGCACAGGGTATTTTTAACTTAATTTTACGACTAAATTGCTTTCCAAAAAGCTGTACCAGCCCTCACAGTAATTAGCAGTGATTGAGGTTACCAGCTTCTGCACAAGCTCACCAGCACTTGATACTGTCCAAATTTATTTTTTGCCAATCACATAGATGCAAGCTGATATTTTATCTTTATTTTTATTTATTTCTTTATCAATGAGATTGAATTTCTCTCCACATATTTCTCAGCCACTCAATTTTCTCTGTAAAATGATTATTTCATCTCCCCTCTTCTCTATAGGGTTTTCTTTCTGTTGTATATTTTATAACTATTTCTTATATATTTTAGATGAATCATTCATCAGAGATGCTGCAAATATTTCTTGCAACTAAGCATCCAGCCAAACTCTATTTTAAATAATTCATACATGTCTGCTATTGAAGGAATTCTAGTTAGTGGAGAAGATGGTGTTAGAAGTAAGACATATAGCTCCATCATTTCTTTGCCTTTTCCAGAGCACTACAACTCTTCTAAGACTCTTCTCCCATTTCTAGGTTTTATTTTTCAAACAAAAAATAACTTTTTTTACTGTTTTATAACTCATAGCACTAATAGTAATGATAATAATGATTATAACGTGGACTTTATTACAAGCATTCTGCATAAGAAAAATTCCATAAATGGGAAACTATAGTATATACATTTGTGGCATACTATAGCTTTTAAGTGATAAAGAACAAAAGATTATCTGGATGTTTCCATGTAATTTGTGTTCTTAAATAACAGTTGTTTCTTCTTATATCTATTATTTTACGTACATATTGATTTCTTCTTCTGTTCCTACTTTCCTTATTCTTTAAGATTTTGGTGATTGAAAAGATGGTCAACTGACAAGGGCACGTCAAGCCCTCATTCACCACGGCCTCTCACAATTCTGGGAGAAGGTGAGAGCAGTCACACGTGTCCCAGGAGTAGGGAGGACAACTAGACATTCTCCTAGTTTAGGACCACAGCAGTAGATTGCATTGGCTCCACCTTTACTTGCACACTCAATCCTTGCAAGCATTTCAGGCATACGCTGTCATTTACTCTGTGTTAGGGTTAGGCTAGGGATACTTTATGGAGGGTTACTGAACAGAAATGTAGACTCAAGACTAGCAAGTCTTATAAAATATGTGCATAAGAATTGCTCAGGATGTGTGTCACGGGATGGTGGTGGATGTTTTTTCTCACAATGAGCTTGCATTCTCTCCTCCATTCCAGAAGTCTGCAGCCCTGTGGGGAGACCTTCCTGGTCCAGCATTGCCTATGACTGAGGAGAGCTTTTCTAATCAGGCTTACTCACAGATATAAACTACCTCTTCCAACCTAAATCTTATAGGTAATCAATGTCATATGTTGAGTCCATTTTCTTATTCCTCAATTAATTTAGAACTCGGGAGGTGAAGAGTGTCATTGAGGCTCCCAAGAAGAATAAATTTTGTTAAACAATACAGGTAATGAGATTTTACCCCCAGATGTTTTGATTTAGTAGGTCTAAGGTGGCACAACTCCTAGAAATCTTCATTTTTGACAAGATTCTCAGGTAGGAATGCAGTAGGCTCCCATGACAACCCTGGAAGTTTCTTTTAATGCATTTAGGAGTGGCCACTATGCCCAAGCGTCAGGAAGATTTTTAAAATGTAGTTCTCCAAAGTGATGTGATTGGAATTTTATTTTTTGCTTAATTTTATGTGAAATTTTTATAGCAAAAGTTAGTATTTATTGAGTAGCATTTTTTATGAGTCACACTGTCATGAGCTTTATTTAAATCTTTTAGTAACCTTTACATTAATTATAAACGCATGGATTTTTTACTCCAAATTTTTCCAGATGAGGAATCCAAGGCCCAGAAAAAACATAATCACTTTCCTGAAGCTTTGTAGGGAAGTAAATGACAGATATGAGGTTTGGACCCACATCTGTTTGGGCCAATGCTTTTTCCACTACACTACTCTGCTTTCTCATTCATATGTATACGTACTCGTGGCATTAAACCATTAGTCAGTGGGTCCGAAAAGCTAGAGTTACCCCCACCTTCCAAAATGTTACAAAAATGCCTGTTTTATTCCCATATCAAACTGCTGTCTCCAAACTGTGTTTGGTACTTATAGTACTCTCCAAATAATATAGTATGCCTTCATCAAGAAGGTGCGTGGAGGCATGAAAGGGACGTAAGTACATGTGAGTTGACCCCATATTCTCTTTCCAATAGTGAATAATAATCAATAAACAAATCAGGGCTACTTTTTCATTACATCATTTTCTACATAGTCATCAAAAGTAAAAGTGTTGGTTGGATGTGGCATAGTGAAAAGAATAGAGAAATTGGAGCAAGTTTCCCTAAGTTCTAGTTTTATCTCTTTTACTTTCTGGCAAGTCATTTATACTGTTTAATCTGAGGTTTCCTCAACTATAAAATTATAGAATTGGTCAAAATCAAGGATGTGTATTACCATTTCTCCCATCTTCTTCCATGGAAAGCATTGCTAACCGATCATGACATTTTTTTTTTTTCCAATTGACCTGCAGGTATAGATGCAAAGGCTCCTCATCCCGGGGCTCTAGAAAGCGACAAGCAATTGATCCGAATTGCCATGCAATCTGAACCCTATTTACCATTGCTAAAATAGATCACATCTAAAGTCTTCCCACCTTTAAGTCTAAGATTGCTGTCAGTAGAGACCAAGAGACAGTAGCAATTAAGTGAAAAACCCTAAGCCATAACTTAACACCTAAGAGTTTTAGGAAGACCATGTTATCAGAATGGCTTTTGTTGGATATAATAACTTTAATAAAAAATCTCCATAACGAGTGATCTTTCTCCCTTCTCTTTGAAAATACGTAGCTTGGCCTCCGGCTGAGGGAAAGAGAAGAAATCTTCTGCCCTGACATCCCTCCATGAGGTGGTATGAAGCATAATAGGCAATGACAGCAGAGTATTTGTTGTGAAATCTAGAAGAAGAAAAGCCCTACGATAAATATAATCTCATATCCATTTCAAAGCCCTTGGGTAAGGAAGGACCCAACAGTTACGTCTCTGCTTCAGGGCAGGTGGAGTAACCACCGCAGGGGCCACCAGGGCCTTGTTAGGGAAAGAATGTCATACTGCTCCCAGTATAACACAGTCTTTCTCCTCTCCCAGTAACCCCTTCTAGAAATCACACCTGGTTAATCAGGATCTTCAAGCAGAGAGATACCTCGCAAATCAAGAATCATCTTTAGATAAGTGAGCTCTTGTGAAAATGTCTATCCACCAGGCAGACAACTCAACAAACGATTATTCCCTACAGGAATCAAGAATCCCCCTGCCCAGGTCTCCATCATCACACTAAATCTAGTTCATGACATTAAATCATCCAGGTTTCTAAATGATAGTATTTGTGTTCAAATCCATAGGCACTTTTGTGAGTCTGATCAAGATTTGAAGTTAGCATGTTCATCATCTGCGCATCTATACAATGTATATTCTTTCAATTCTCTTTAAACTTCTCCCTACTGACGCTTATCAACTGATGAAACAGTATTACACGTTCCGCTTCTGAGTGCTCCCCATGTGATACACATTTTCCCTTTGCTGATAATGTAAGCTTCCTGCCACCTGTGACCCAAAAGGTTTAAGTTGTTTGTTTGCTAATCAACACGAAGCTCTCTTCTATTTAGCCCTGGACTTGACCCTCAACTGCCTCATGTGCTGGAGTAATAATTTCCCCTGAGTTCTAGTTACAGCATGCACCTGGTGTTTCTTTTATTACCAGAAGCTTTCCTAGCAACACAGTCCTGTGCTACATCCAAAAGCAGAGACACAACATGCTTTAAGGATGAAAGTCAGGTATTCACAAAATGCAGAATTCAAGAACTCCCTGTCCTTCCCTGCCATACGTATCCACATAGAACGCCTTGTGTGTGCCTTCCCTGACAGTTTGAAAGGGCCTTTGAGGTTTAATCAGTAGATAATGGCAAAGGGATAACACAGTGTTCATAGTGGGAATTCTTATCTCAATGCTCCTGCCGGCAGAACACCAAAGACTGCACGCTTTGCAGTTTATTTAGCTATAAGGAATAGGGGTCAGGGTGATTTTTGGGTTACGATATATAAAAATACTATTTTTCTCAACTCAAAAGTGATCTCTAGGCAATATGTAACAGCAACTTGTAAGAAGTTCAAAGTAAAACATTTCTCTTAAGGGAATACATTCCTTTCCTCTGTAGTTCATATTATAATAATTCCTGAATTACTAATCTTGGTCCTTTTTTGTATGTCTTTTTAATTTTATTTTAGCTAGTGACATTCCCAATCAAGTCAATGATTGAAAAATTAAAAGTTCATCTCTATTGATGCTCCAGAACAAACAAAATCCATGACTTGCAGTGACTAAGCAAACACTGATTTTTTAGAGCAGTCAAGGCCTAAATTCATAAAGACAACTCAAAAATTCTGTGAAAATACCTAGGTTTTTAAATATAACGTATATATTTACATATATTTTATATAATTATTCTTTAGGGTTTTGTTAGTAATCCTATTTAGCATTCCAATTATTTTATTAATTCAAATTTCCTGCAACATCTTGTAAACTGCTTTGCATTTTCCATTCCTAGTGTGGTCCTTGGACCTGCAGCATTCATATCACCTGATGGTTTTTGACGCTAGTCTTTTATACTCCACTTCTACTGATTCAGAATCTGCATTTTTTTAGCAAGATCCCTGGGTGGTTCAGATGTACCTGAAAACGTAAGACGTTCTGGGCTAAAGAAATGAGCCTGGACTTTTTCATTCCCACAGACAAGATCTCAGATTTAAGCCTTATGACTTTTGACTTTAGATGTTTCCAAATTTCTTTAAACATCATATTCTTCTCTTGTAGAAAGAGTATAGTAATATATATCACAGGGTTGTTAAGAGGTTAAAGATAGTTAACGCACATGAAGAAATTAATCAGCACGGGACCTAGAGTCCAGACATTTTCCATGAATGTTCATTGCCACCTTTCCAAAGGTTATGGGCTGCCAAAACAGAATACAGGGTAAGTCCCCTGCTCTGTACATATGACCTACTACTCCTCCCTTTACTTTTCTACTCAGCATTACTATTGTTACATCTTAATGGATACTCTACTTTCCTACAGTAGACCATCTTAATCTTAATAAAAGAACTAGATTAATACAGCAAATCCAACCTTTTAGACAATATCGGAAAAAACCTGTATAAAATGTAGGGAAAACCATAAGTGCTATAGTTAAGTCGGAATTACTTGTTCATCAATCATTCATTCATTTGTAACACATGTATATATTGGCTGGTCTATTTTCTACAGTGCACTGGGTATTTGAACCACTGTAGATTTAAAAAACACGCATTTTTCCATTTCTAAACAAGGCACAGCTGGAATCTGCAAGGTGCTCTAGGTGGCTTCCGGTGTAGGGGTGGAGTAAGTACAGGTCATGATGCAGCTGCAGGGAGAGGATGGGGTGGGATACGCTGAGGTCAAGGGCGGCTCAGAGAACTGTGGAATCAGGTGCCAGGCGCTGCAGCCTGGACCACTCTTCCCAAAGGAAGCCCGATTTCACGAGATCTCCGGACTTTCACTGCGGGCTGCAAGGGAGTCCTGGGACGGGAAAGAACTGGGTGTCTTGGGTGCCGGAAGCCCCACCTCCGGGACTCGTCCATAAAGTCTGGCTCACGCCACCTGTTGCGCAAACCCCAGTGCTCTTCCACGCCTCGTCCCCTCACTCAAAGTGAGGGAGCACCTCACCCCAGTGGCCTGGCCAGGTACAGTCTATGTCTATAGCTTGTCATGTGGAAAATAGACAACATTTTGACAGTAAATAATCTTAGTTGATAAATTTCATAAACAAACTTTAAGTATTCTTAAAGATCAGAAAATGGAGATCCCTGTGTAAGTCTGAAGAAAAAGGATTCATTGAAGACATGGGATATGAGCAACTCTTGAAAGACAAGCAGAATATGAACGTTCATAGATATGAGAGAGATAGAAACACTCATATAAACATAATATGGTATCTAAGGTTTAAAACAAACTGTGTGTAATTTTTTTTTTCACGATTACATCTAATTCAATTTAATTTGCATTTGAGTAACTCGGGGAACTGGTAAAGACAAAGGCAAGTGTCTAAAGTGTACATATGATCCCTAAAAATGCCAAAATGTATCCCAAAAGTCTGGATTTTAGTCTCTCTACTCTTTCTTTTTCTTTTTCTTTTTTTTAGTAAGTTATAAGGAGCTAAACCTATATCCAAAGCAATGTATCTGTCTTTTTAAAATTAATTATTTTTGGGCTGGCCCGGTGGCGCAGCAGTTAAGTTCGCATGTTCTGCTTCTCAGCGGCCCGGGGTTTGCGCGTTGAGATCCCTGGTGCAGACATGGCACCGCTTGGCAAAAGCCATGCTGTGGTAGGCATCCCATGTATAAAGCAGAGGAAAATGGGCATGGATGTTAGCTCAGGGCCAGGCTTCCTCAGCAAAAAGAGGAGGATTGGTAGTAGTTAGCTCAGGGCTAATCTTCCTGAAAATAAATAAATAAATAAGTAAAAATTTTAAAAAAATAATAAAATTAATTATTTTCACTTTTAATAAAAGAAGTAGTGTGTAAAATATTCCCATTATCAAACAATGTAGATGAGCACAAGTCCTCCTTTGTGGGTATTATTCATGATAGGAAATGTTATGCTACAGTGATAAACAATTTCAAAATTTCAGTGATTTAACCCAACAGAAATTTCTTTGTCATTCTGGGTCTGAGCAGCAATCAAAGTAGTTCCCCTCTTCCCAGTATACTGACTGCTTTGATCTTTAGACTGCTTTATGTGAGCACAGGATTTCACAGTCACCAAAGCAGGAAAAAGAAATCACAGAACATGTTACAGCATTTCTTAATTGCTTCTAACCAGAACACGTGTCACTTCCACTCATAGTTTTTTGGACAAAGCGAGTCACATAGTCATGGCTAATTTCAAAGCAGGCAGAAAATATGATATTCTACATATGCCAGGGAGGAGAGAAAAACTGTATTTCTTAGTAAAGAGTTCAATGAATTACACGACCATCCAGTAATCGAAGTCTGTCTGCAAAGGTAACTACTATCACCTGCAAACATTTCCTTATGACTTTCTATAAATGTATGAATACAGGTAATTAAACCCACACAGAATTTACCTTTACAATTATAGTTCATTTTAAATGAACTTTATCATGCCATATGTATTGCTCTGCAACTTGCTTCTTTTATTCTCTGAACATATTTCTTGTAGATATTTCTGATTCAATACTATTGGTCTACCTCATTCTTTTCAACTTTCTTCTTCATAGTAACTCCGGAGTATAGAGATGCCAAAATATATCTAATTTGATGAATATCCAGTGGGCTTACAGTTTTTTTATTTATATGCACTTTGATACTACCATAAGTGGTATTATTTGGTAGTTGGTAGAATTTAGAATTTCACTTAATACTTATATTAAGTGAATATTTATATTGTTAGCCAGACACTTGCTAAATTAACGTATTAGCTCAAATATTTTAACTGTGAATTATTTGGGGTTATCTAAATTCACAATTGTGTTGCCTGCCAATACAACAATTTTACTTAAAATCCTTGTATTCGTTTTCCTTTCCCCTGTTGCACTGACTAGGACTTCTAGGGCCATAAAGAATGAAAATTATGATAGTGACATTTTTTTGTCACACCTAATATCAGAGAGGAACATTCTAATATTTCACCATTAGGTATGAGGTGTTTTTCCATAGATTTTTAAAGATATTCTATCAAATTAAGAAAGTTCTCCTCCAACCCTGGTTTGCTAAATGTTATATGATAAATGGATGTTGAATTTAATCCAATGCTTTTTTGTACCTTTTAGATGATCATATGGTTTTTCTATATTTAATGAATTTACAGACATTACAATGTTAAATCAATCTTACAATCCTGAAATGTCAATCTTGGAAATTTTTCAGTTATTAGCATTTTAAATAATCTTCTTGTCTTTCTTGGACTCCAATTATTCTTGTTTTGAACATATGTGTCCCACGTGTCTCTTATACGCTTTTCATGACTTTCCTTCCTTTCTTTCACAGCTTCAGTTTGGACTTTTTCTTCCCCCCAGCAGGGCTTCTGTATGGATATTGAATTTTTATTTTCCATTAGTGTAGTTTTAAATTTTTATTATTTCCTTTTGATTTAATGCTTTTTTGGAGTTCCAATTTTCTGCTAAAATTCTCCATCTTATGCTCTATTTTCTTGAACACATTAATCTTAATTAATTTTAAGTTCACAGTGGACACTCCAATATCTTGATCTTCCATGCACCCATTTCTATTTTCTATATTTTTTCTTACTTTTGTAAATTTTTGGTTTATTTCCTAATATAGTAAAGTCATCAATTCTGCACACATTGATCATAGATTAAATGTAATCCATTCAAAATTTCAACAGGATTTTTGGTTAAATTGACAATCATATTCTAAAATTAATAAAAGGAAACAAAATACTTTGGCAATGTTGAAAATGAAGAACAAAGCAGGAGAACTTAGTCTACAAAATGAAGAGATATATTATAAGGTTGTAATTAAGACAATTTAGTGTTGGCATAGGCTTAGGAAAACTGACCAATGAAACAGAATAAACAATAGAGCCACAGACCTATACATATATGGTCACCTGATTTTATGACAGTTAACAAAGGTGACAGTGCACAGCAGTAGGTAATGGATTGTTTTTTAAGTAAATGATGCTAGATCCACTGGATATCAATATGGGGGAAAAATTCAACCATGATCTCACTGCACACACAAAAGTCAATTCCAGATAGATTATAGGTCCAAATGTGAGAAATTAAAAAAAGGGGACTTCTAAAAGGTAACTTAGGAGAAAATTTCATGATGCTCATTTAGACAAAAACAATGAAACAGAACACAAAATCAGTAATCATAAATGAAATGAAATTTAAATTAGATTACCATAAAATAAAATGCGGCTGTTTATCAAAAAATAGAAGCATAAAGGCAAGCCACAGAGTGAAGGAAGAAATTTTCAATACATGTATCTTACAGAGGACTCATATGAGAACATAAAGAAAACCTACAAATCAATAAGAAAATATCAGGAAACCAAACAGAAAAATGGGCAAAAAACTTTATCGCTTTATCAAGGAGGATATTGAAATGGTCAATAAGCATAGAAAAGTTGTCTTAAGCTTAATTATTCAATAGGAAAATGCAAATTAAACTAAGATGTGTTACTACGACTCCATACCCTCTATAATACCAAAATGAAAATAATAGATAATTCCAAATCTTGGTGAGAATGTGGATTTATTAGCACACTTAAGTTGTATCCTTATAAGGTGTGCACTTTTGTGTACGTCTGTTATATTTCAAGAAAATGTTAATTAAAAATCACTGCCAACTCATGACAAACTCATAAAACTCTTAGCAAACTAGGGGGAAGAGGAAACTCCCTTAAACTGATTAAGGATATCTAAATAACGTAAACAATAAACACCATGTTTATTGTGAAAAATAGAAAAATTTCCCCCTCAGATCTAGATTACTACATCTATTTGGCATTTTATTAGAGGTCATAGCTAGCAGAAAAAGAAAAAAGGAAGGAAGGAAGAAAAGAAGAAAGGAAATAAAACTTATAGAAAAGACGTAAGAATCTATAGACAAACCATTAGCATTAATATGCAAATTTTTTAAATTTACTGGATAAAATGTAAATTTTTGTTTGTTTCTTAATATATAAAAAAGTCTTTGGTGGCAGCCTGGTGCATAGTGTTTAAGTTCATGTGCTCCACTTCACAGGTTCAGATCCCAGGTGTGGACCTAGCACTGCTTGTCAAGCCATGCTGTGGCAGCTTCCCACATAAAATAGAGGAAGATGGGCACAGATGTTAGCTCAACGATAATCATCCTCAAGCAAAAAGAAGAAGATTGGCAAGAGATATTAGCTCAGGACCAATCTTCTTCATGCACACAAAGAAGTCTTCAAACAAAGTTTTAAAATTAGGCAACTTGATTTTTTTTTGAGGAAATTAGCCCTGAGCTAACATCTGTTGCCAATCCTCCTCTTTTCACTGAGGAAGATTGGCCCTGAGCTAACATTTGTGCCCATGTTCTTCTATTTTATATGTGGGACACCTGCCACAGCAGAGCTTAATAAGCAGTGCATAGGTCTGCACCTGGGATCCAAACTGGAGAACCTCAGGCCACCGAAATGGAACATGCGAACTTAACTGCTACACCACTAGGCAGGCCCCTTGATATTTCTTTTTAAATATTCTATTTATTTATTTATTTATTTATTTATGGTGAGGAAGATTGGCCCTGAGCTAACATTCATTGCCAATCTTCCTCTTTTTGCTTGAGAAAGATTGTCCCCTGAGCTAACATCGATGCCAATCTTCCTCTATTTTGTATGTGGGATGCCACCACGGAATGGCTTGATGAGTGGTGTGTAGGTCTGCGCCCAGGATCTGAAGCTGCAAACCCCAGGCTGCTGAAGTGGAGAATGCAAACTTGACCACTACGCCACTGAGCCAGCCCCCCAATGTTTTGTAATTATTAGATTACACAAGCAAATTATTGAAGTGGTCAAAAAAACCAAAAACATATTCTCAATCTCATTATGTATAAGGGAAACACAAATTAAAATTCCACAAAATATCTACAAACGAATTAGAATGACTACAGCTAAGATGACTAACAATTCCAAGTTTTGTCAAGGGTTTTTTAAGCACCTGGAACTCTCATTCGGTGCTGGTGGGAGCACAAATTGTTTCAAACACTTTGGCAAATGAGAGTATCTACTAAAGCTGAACTTTTTCATATCCTACCACCAGCAGTGTTACTTCTGGGTATATATACCCATCAAAGATATGTGTCTGTGTTTGAGTATGCACCAAAAGACACGTAAAAGAGAGTTCCTAGCAGCACTATAAGTAATAGCCAAAAAGTGGATATACTCCAAATATCAAAAAAATAAAGAATGGATAAATGAATTGTGGTATCCTTACTGAGCAGTTAGTACACAAAGATTGGTAAAGAGCCTTTAACTCTATTAGTAACTTTCAGTTACTTATGTTGGTTAATGGATATGTGAGCACTTGTGTTTTTCTTTAAGGAATTTTTTAATTTAAAATTGCAAATAATTTTTTATTAGAACTTACCAAAAAATGCAAATAGACTATATATTTAAGCTTTCAACAGCAAGTAAAATACAAAACAAACGAAAATATGGGTGGTTAAACGAAAACTTCATAATTCCAATGGGAAAAGAAAGAGAAGGGAGGGTAGCAGATGAGGAGGAAGGGAGGGAGGAGAGAGGGAGTTAGTTTTGCCTTTTGATGAGAGATGCTGAGAAATACGATGGTTGTAATTTTCTTTTGAACTCATCACGTAATGATGTATTTATTAACATAAAAATACACTCATGAAATACTATTTTTTGAGAAAAGCACGTAACTAAATTCCTAATATTTTTAAACATTAGTTTTACAGTCAGA
Organism: Equus quagga; assembly: GCF_021613505.1. Classification (NCBI taxonomy): domain Eukaryota; kingdom Metazoa; phylum Chordata; class Mammalia; order Perissodactyla; family Equidae; genus Equus; species Equus quagga. The sequence continues at coordinate 46,071,655 of NC_060281.1, forward strand.
AATCAAGAATAAAGATATTAAAGATACAGATTAACACCTATCGGTTCAAAATTTCCTACCCTACCTTTCACTCCAATCCATACAGACCATACAGACCATAAAACAGGATCAGATGCCAAAGTCCAATTTGCTGGTGCTAATTATAGACCACCTGCTCCTCCCTTTTGGATTTTCCATTTTTTCTTCATATTTGTACTTAGAAAGCTTTTGCTTCTCTTCTTTACTGGATTTCTGTGTTTAGACTCTAGCATGTATAGAACTTTTGTATTCACTAGACCTCCTTAGATTAGGTAGATTCCTGGGGCTGGCCCCGTGGTGCAGCGGTTAAGTGTGCATGTTCTACTTCAGCAGCCCAGGGTTCACCAGTTCGGATCCTGGGTGAGGACATGGCACTGCTTGGCAAGCCATCCTGTGGGAGGCATCCCACATATAAAGTGGAAGAAGATGGGCACAGATCTTAGCTCAGGGCCAGTCTTCCTCAGCAAAAAGAGGAGTGTTGGCAGCAGATGTTACCTCAGAGCTAATCTTCCTCAAAAAAAAAAAAAAAGATTAGGTAGATTCCAGGTCCTTTCGTTTCCTGAATCCATGCCACACTTACCCTAATGTGAGAGATTTTCGAAGCTGTCAATTCCACTCCTTGCCAGCACCAGCCCTCTTAGAATTACTTATAATTTAAAAGATACTGAATATTCCTTATTGCTTTTCTTTCAGAGACACGATACAATAATAGTCAATGTTATGGTGAATTTATGATTTGTAATTTTTTCACTGATATGTACCGCATATATGTGTAGTGATAGGCGAAAAAAATCTGTGAAAAATGTTGATAAGAAAAAATTGAATCTGAACTCTGTTTCTTTTGTGATCTGAGCTAATATTACATTGATAGAAATGCAGCATTATCTGACAGAGGTCTTTTGGGGTTCTGATTATGGACCCAAACAAATCACAATGTAATCCATCACATTTATATACACAGACAATCAGCTTTGGGTTTACTTACTTGATTGTCCTTGAAGGTGCTGCTGAATACTTTTATTTTTATTCCAGCCATTACGGAAAAGGTGCATTGTATGGTATAGGCAATCGCATTTACTAGAAAATGCTCTTGGCTTGCTTATTATGTGCATGGAGGTGAAGGGAGGAAAGAAATCTCACTAGTATTTCCTTCAACCTTGAAAAGAATAACAAAATTAATATATATAAACTTCTCAATAGATTTCCATGTATGAAATTCAGTGCCATATATTTCGCTACTAAGAGGAAGAAGTTTGACTGTGAATGAGCATGTGAAACACATCCCTAGTTTAGTCAAGTTCAGTTAGGATCTCAGGAGCTATGTCTAGTCCAAATTTCAAATATGCTTATTATGGCTTGCTCAAATCCCATGTGCTGTGGAGTAAGATAATTCCTGAAAAAGCAGTTCTTCTGGCAGATTAAGAAAACAGTTTGCTTTTGCCTCAGGCCATTAACATTTTAATAAAATGGTCGTCAACTGTGATAACAATTCATCTTTAGGGGACTTTATCTATTATTAGCCTTATTAAATAACAAGTTTATTATTGCTGACATGTAGATTTTCCAGCTTTCATCAAACATGCTTCTCATTCCAGCTCTCTTTCACTCTCTTTAAAAATTTAGTTCAATTAAACTGAATTTCTGTGCCAAGTGCATGTTTACAAGTTTGTTGGTTTGTTTTCCTTTGGAGCGATTTGAAAATGATTCTCATTTCCAATAATAGTCGATTAGGCTAAACACATTTTATGTGCTTTGTTGGGCACCACAATCTGTTAAGCAGGAATAATTTACTACTTTTGACTGATTTTGGTGAAATAGACAGTTGTCAGTCTCAAGAAAATTTTGTCCTAGGAAAGAGCAAGAGGTCAAAAGATACAAGTTAAATTTTATTTTCACCTAGAAATAAAGTAGTATAATAGGCAAATATCTTCCTTACCAACAGCATGAAGCCCAATATCTTTTATTGAAATAATTATAAACATCCTACTTAATCTATAACTGACAAAGGAAAATAAATCCAGCCTTAATCTTCTAAAATGCATGAAGAAGAAAACAAAGGTATAGGAATGTGACTGTCCATGATATGCTTGGAGAACTCAAAATCATGCAGCACGACGAGAGGCAAGGACTGGACAAAGAGAGGGCATAGTTAGAGGGTAGGAGAAAAAATTATTTTGGAGCCAATTTTAAAGTATAAAAAGTCCTAAGTATTTAATCTAAGGTAAAAGGAAGTCAGGAAGGATGTTCTGATTAATTTATGGTAAACAAGAAAACTTGATTAAATTGGGGTTTTAACCAACTTTGCAGCAAGGTACAGAATCGGTTTTGGTTGTAAAGTCTAGGAGGCAGGTAAACTTTCTGGAAGGCAGTTTCAAGAGACTACGCAAAAGATGGTGAGGACCTAAACTCGTTAGAGAGGGCGGTAAGGAGACGAATGAAATATACAATGGTCATTTCTGAAAAATATTCAATAGAACTTGATGAAAGGTAAATAATGGTTAAGAGAGAGTAAAATAACTCTGAGATTTTCAGTTTCTATAACTAGTTGGTGATGTTATCAACTATCAATTGTGACAGAAAACTACAAAGATAAATGTTTTAGTGAAAAGATACTGAGTTCTGTTGGGATATGTGTATTTTTGGATCTGTGTTGACATTTAGGTGCAGTAACCAGGGTTTCTACTGAGCTAGAAAAAACAGCAAAGCTGCTTTGTACATTCACTTTTCGAGGACTAAACAAATCTAACCTTTGGGTTAAAAAATTATATATGTACTTGAGGTCTACATAGGACAAAACATTTTCCCAATTTGGATTTGCTCCCAACTCCTTCCCACTTTGCATCTGTACTTACTAAAAATATCTCTAATACAGCTCTTTCTCTTTATTTCCACACTCACTGACTTGTTCAAAACTTTGCCTTGCATCGTCTACTATAACATTCACTCGATGTCACCCTGCTTTCAGTTTTATTCCTGACAGATACATTTGCTGTATAGCTACCAGAATGATTTTAATGGAACAAAAATATGTATGTTACAACAATGCTTCCAACCAGTGGCACTATGGGACAAACACCTCCTTTTATGAAATTGATTTTGTAATGCGTTTTTACTGTCCTGAAATAAAATCTACAGATATTTTAACCCATCAATAATTTAATTTTTAACAAATCAGCAAAATAACATAAAAATAATAATGAAATAAAATAAAAGTAATCTCTGATAAAATAATATATATTTCAATATGTAAGTGCTCAGGGACGAACCAGAAGATATAATGAAGTAAACCATTGCTTGTACCAGTATGCAGAATCTCAATGGACAAATGGACACACATAGTCCAGTACAGATATGTGAGCTGGTGACACAAATACCACGTGTAGCACTGCCATTGATAATGTAAGTTTCTTAAAAAATATAAAACTGTCTATAAATTTACCAACAATGCAAGGAAAAATCTTTCTTATATTTGTATTGTAGTTCCGTTCCTCGAAAATTTGAAGTATATTATAGTGAATAGTATGCATTGAAGTGTAAAATATATTTAAGGTGCGGGTTCAGATCATTATAATTCAGCTTTCATTTAAATGAATGTCCAACATGACATTTCAAAGTTGCACGAAGGGAAGAAAAATTCTTTATTATGTGGAAAAGTCCCACAGATTGCAGGGGACTATGATATCTGGCACTTTCCTACTAAATGCCAGTAGTGCCCCATAGATCATATAAAATCTAAATATTGCTCTCCTAAGGATCATAGGACCACCATTGAGAATAAGCTGTATATCTTTCAAAGGCTCTACACACTCCCAGAAGATAAAGTTCAAGTTTTTTTTCCCTGCTACATGATGTTGCCTATGGTCTGATTCCAGCTGCTTGGTTCCCGTCTCAACATTTATGCCCAAGTCATACTAAATTGCTTTGTATTGGGGGGAAATTTGTTTGTCTTTTTGTCATAGGGTCTACACTGCTTAGAATGATGGTGATGTTAAAATAACTAATATCTAATATTTCTAAATGCTAATTAATCACATCTTTCCTACTTTTTAAATACTGAATCAATACGTAATAGATACAAATATTATTTGTTAATAAAAATTCACTATCGAGAGATTTCTACTTTCAGTGGTAGACACTAGACTTGTCTCTTACAGGTATTGAGAACAACTATAAAATCTAGAAAAAAACATGAAAAACATCTGTTTGAGTACATTGGAGAACTACCAACAAAGACAGAAAAAGCCGAATCTGGAGAGAAGGCAAATACAGGATGACTCCAATATCCATTGATGCTTTTCCTTTAGGAACATTTGCTGATTCATAAGCATTGCCTGACATGATGAGAAGTTGATCAAGGAATGGTAGGTGAGAAAAACTGGGCAGAGATTCCAGCATCTTATGCGCCTAGCAAAATAAATGTTGGGTCAAAATCCACCAAAGAGAAGGATTCTGATAATCATAACAGATGTTTGGTTGGGATTCTCAAAAATAACTTCAAAAAGGTAGTGGCTAACTAGAAATAGGCCATCCTTCACAGAAACTGAATCCCACTTCATGTCAGCTCAATCACTGGAAAGAGTGATTATTCTGTGTCATAAGCATTGCCCAGAAGAAAAAATTCCAGCCTGTCTGAAGGAAAATAACATCATTTAGGGCCCGGCCCGATGGCCCAGTGGTGAAGTTCGCACCGTCCACTTCCGTGGCCCAGGGTTGGCCCGTTTGGATCCCAGGTGCTTGTCAAGCCATGTAGTGGTGGGTGTCCCACATATAAAGTAGAGGAAGATGGGCATGGTTGTTAGCTCAGGGCTAGTCTTCCTCAGTAAAAAGAGGAGGATTGGTGACAGATGTTAGCTCAGGGCTAATCTTTCTCAAAAAGGAAGAAAGAAAATATCACTTAGAGCCTTAAATTTCTTTACAATTGTTTATATAACATTACATTGTTGAGTATTTAAGTTTAAAATTACTAAGCATTACTAGCACACAAATTAGTAACCAAAAATCAAGAGGAAAAACATATGCATAAATAGACCAAAGAAGCAGAGATATTGGAGTTATCAAACATAAAATTTAAGATATTTGTGATTAAAGTGCACAGTGACTTAGACCATAAAATGTAGAATTTCAACAGACAACTGAATGCATAAAAAAATCAAATGGAAATTCTAAAAGTGCATAACAAAGACTTTCAGAACTAAATTGAGATTTGAACTACTAACCACGTAAGGAAAGAGAGAACTTAGAGTCTGAATCTAACTGGGCTGGTGGTCAGCCAAAAATAACTCAAGATTTTTCAAAGAATTGTAACAAAACCCAGTGACTACACAATACAACAATTGCTATCTCCAGGCTATATTCCAAAATTGCTCAACTTACAAAGAAGCTGGAAAATTTGAGGGAAAAGATAATGAATAATGCGAGATAATGAACAGATGAGGAAATTATCAAAGAGTTTAAAACAGCTACCATAACAATGAACAATGGGGAAAGAAGAAGATTCTCGAAATGAATGAAAAGACAAAATTTCAGCAGAGAAATGGAAATATATAAAGACACGAAGGTAATTTAAGAACTGAAAAATATAATATCAGAATTTAAAAATGTGTTAGATGGGCTTAATGTCAGGATGGAAATGAAAAAGGAAGAGTCATTTAACTTTAAGATGGTTCATAGAAGTTAGCCAATCTGAAAAAAGAGAAGAAAATTGGTTAAAAAATGAACTGAATTTCAGGGACCTATGAGACAATATCAAAAACAATAAATACATGTAATTTGAGTCCCATTAGGACTAGATTGGGAAGTAATGATATTTGAAGAATTAATGGTAGAAAACGTCCCAAATTTGGAGAAAGGTACAAATTTACAATTCTAAAAACTCAGCAAATCTAAATGGGATAATTCCAAAGAAAACTATGCCTAAATATGTATACCAAACTATTAAATATCAAAGATAAAGTATGGAAAACAGCTCGAGAAAATGTGATACACTACATACAGGGGAGCAGTGATTAAATAATTGCAGATTTCTCATCGGAAGAAAATGAAGCACATCTTTAAAGGGCTATAAGTAAAACAGTCAAAACATAATTCTATATCCATACAGAGACTCCTCCAGGAATGAAATCAAAAGACATTTTCAGGTAAAGTAAAACTAAGGGAATTTGTCACCACTGACCTCCTTTATAAAGAATGATAGAAAGAATTTCCTCAGCCTACAGGAAAATGATCCCAGAAAGAACCCAGAGTTTTCAAAAGTTAAGAAAGAGTATCAAAAATAGTAAATATCTGGATAAATATAAAACACTACATTTAACTCTTTAGTTTTAAAAATTATATATAGGTATTTAAAGCAAAATTATCTGGTAGTGTTGCCAAAATATATAGAGTTAATAAGTATGAAAATTTTACATAAAGGAGAGTGGGTATGGGGACCTTTTTGCCAGGTTTCTACATGTATGTGACATGGTACAATTTTAGTCCTAAATAGACTATGAAAAATTAAATATATATACTGTAATCCCTAAAGCAGTCAATAGAAAATAACACAAAGAAGTAGAACCAAAAAAGTCAAGAGGTAAATCAAAATATTTTCCAGTTATTTTATTGAGGTCATAATGGTTTATAACATTGTGTAATTTCAGGTGTACATTATTATTTATCAGTTTCTGTATACACTGCATCGTGCCTACCACCAATAGTTTAATTTTTATTTGTCACTGTATATATGTGCTCCTTTACCCTTTTCAACCACCCTCCAACCCCTTCCCTTCTGGTTACCACTAATCTGTTCTCTTTGTCCATGTGTTTGCTTATCTTCCACATATGAGTGAAATCGTGTGGTGTTTGTCATTCTCTGTCTGGCTTATTTTGCTTAACATAATACTCTTAAAGTCCAGCCATGTTGTTGTAAACGGGACAATTTCGTATTTTTTTTTCTTTGCAGGGGAAGTTTTGCCCTAAGCTAACATCTGTTGCCAGTCTTGCTCCTTTTTTCTTCCTTTCCCCCATCCAAAGCCCCAGTACATCATAGTGTATAGTTGTAGGTTCTTCTCATTCTTCTCTGTGAGCCACCATGACAGCACAGCTACTGAGAGACAAATGGTGTGGTTCCATGCTCAGGACCAAACCCTGGCTGCTGAAGCAGAGCATGCTGAGCTTTAACCACTAGGCCATCAGGGCTGACTTGATTGTCTTTTTTTATCGCTGAGTAATATTCTATTGTGTGAGATATATATATATAGTGTGAGATATATATATATATATATATATCACATCTTCTTTATCCATTCCTCAGTTGATGGGTACTTAGGTTGCTTCCATATCTTGGCTATTGTGAATAATGCTGCAATGAACATAGGGGTACATAAGTTGTTTTGAATTGTTGATTTCAAGTTCTTTGGATAAATACACAGTAGTGGGATAGCTGGATCACGTGGTATTTCTATTTTTAATTTTTTGAGGAATCTCCATACTGTTTTCCATAGTGGCTGCACCAGTTTGCATTCCCACCAGTAGTGTATGAGGATTCCCTTTTCTCCCACATCCTCTCCAACATGTTATTTTTTTTGGCTTGGTAATTATAGCCCTTCTAACAGGTGTAAGCTGATATATCATTGTAGTTTTGATTTGTATTTCCCTAATAGTGATATTGAACATCTTGTCATGTGCCTGTTGGCCATCTGTATATCTTCCTTGGAAAAAGATCTGTTCATCTCCTCTGCCCCTTTTTTGATTGGGTGGTTTGTTTCTTTGTTGTTGAGTTGTATGAGTTCTTCACATATTTTGGAAAATATTCAAATAATCCAAAAGAAAGAAGGAAAGTGGAAGGCGATGGAAAGAAAAGCAGAGGAGAAAAACAGAAACAAAAAATTAAAATAGTAGACTTAAATGGAATCAAATAATTCCTACCAATAAAGAAAACGTAAAAAAATTAAAAATGGACTTATCATATAATCCAGGAATCACACTTCTACACATATAGCAAAACAATTAAAAGTAGGGATTTAAACAAATATTGTACACCTTGTTTATAGCAGCATTATTCACAATAGCCAAAAAGGTGGAAGGAACCCAAGTGTCCATAAGTGGATGAAGGGATAAGCGAAATATGATATATAAACACAATGGAATATTATTCAGTCTTAAAAGGAAGGAAATTCTGATACATGCTACAACATGGACGAATCTGGGGGACATTATACAAGTGACATTATGTAACTGAAATAAGCCAATCATAAAAAGACAAATACTCTATGATTTCACTTATATGAAGTACCCAGAGTAGGCAAATTCATAGGGACAGGAAGTAGAAGGGCAGTTGCCAGAGGCTGAGGGGAGGTGAAAATGAGGAGTTGCTGTTTAATGGATTTTGCAGGATGGAAAGAGTTCTGGAGGCTGATTGCTCAACAATATGATTGTACTTACTACTGAACTGTACACTTAAAAATGGTTAAGATGATAAATTTTATGTCATGTGTATTTTACCACAACTTAAAAATCTCTTCCAACTTATAAGAACACAACCCAGTAAAAAATGCTGAAAATATTTGAACACACATTTCATCATTGAAGACATACAAATGGCCAAGAAATATTGGCCCATTGCTAGTCATCAGGAAAATGCAAATTCAAACTACATAAAATTCACTACATCCCATTATATTGGCTAAAGTTAAAATTACTTACCACACCCAGTGTTAGAGAGGATGCGGAACTGCTTGTGGGAATGCAAAATGATACAGCTAACTTAGAAAACTGTTTTTTTCTTAAAAAGTTAAACATATGTCTGTCCCTGCTCTTCTAGATATTTCCAAAATACATGTGTGACCATACAAAGACTATGGAATTGAAATTTATATGCTATGTGTATCATTAAGAGTAATAAATGTTTATATTTAAAATAAATGTCCATCTTTATGTATCCATACATATTATGTTGTTAATTTTCCTCTTAGCACTTAAAATGCTGTTTCAGATGAAATGATTATACCACATTGCACTCATATTAAGCTTTTAAATAGTAATTTGTTATACAAAAGTAGAGGTGCAAGAAGCTGATACCATTTATCGAAGGTCTAATATACTCCAGATCTCTTACATACTTTGTAACATTTAATTCCTGCATCAAATTATATTGAATAAAATTAACTGAGGGCTTATTTGCTAAACACTTTAAACAGAAAATTTAATGTAGATATTTTCATTATCTTCATTTTACTTGGCTTATATATAAAGAACCAATTACATACTTGAAAGCTCACAGTCCAAAATAAAATTTTGCTCAGAAGCGGTTAGACCAGTCATTATCACTTGGGGACAATTTTGTCCCCCAGAGGCCATTTGGAAACTTCTGAAGACATTTTTGGTTAACAAAAGTGGCAGGATACTACTGGCATCTAGTGGATAGAGGCCAGGAATGGTGCTAAATGCCCTATAATATGCACAACATTCTCCCGCAACAGAGAATTGTCTGGTACAAAATGTCAATAGTGCCACCGAGGTTGAGAAACTCTACATTAGACACATAAACCAAGATTCTCATCTCTGCTAGGATTATAGTCTACTCGCTTTTTCTGCACAGGTCCCATCCTCCTTTTCATGATTGCATGGCCTCAGTGTAAAGGAGAAAGAAAAAGGAAGATGAGGTCTACCTACACCTTCCCTATTCCGGGAGGCTGCCTTCATGCAACTCTTCCCATAATTTTTCTGCTTTTAATCCTTTCTCCTATAGATGGCATAGCCTATTTAGCTCTTCCCCTGTGATGGCTAAATAACCACTTCTATATGTAATAGTCCACCCTTAGCCTCAGTTTCACTTTCCAAGGCTTCAGTCACCCATGGTCAACCATAGTCTGAAAATTTTAAATGGAAAATTCCAGAAATAAACAATTCATAAGCTTTAAATAGTATGCCATTCTGAGTAGAGTGATGAAATCTCTCGCCATCCCACTCCATCCCACCCAGGACGTGAATCATCCCATTGTCCAGCATATCCATGCTCTATGTGCTATGTAGCTGTTAGTCACTTGGTAGCCATCTCTGTTATCAGATCAACTGTCCAGTATCCAAGTGCTCACGTTCCAGCAACCCTTATTTTGCTTAATGATGGCCCCAAAGTGCAAGCGTAGTGATGCTGACAGTTCAGAGAAGCCAGAGAGAAGCCATAAAGTTCTTCCTTTAAGTGAAAAGGTGAAAGTTCTCGACTTAATGTTAAGAAAAAAATCATATGCTAAGGTTGCTAAGATCTACAGTAAGAATAAATCTTCCAACCGTGAAATTTTGAAGAAGGAAAAATAAATTTGTGCTAGTTTTGCTATTTTACCTCAAATATGTACATATAGGGAAAAACATAGTTTGTATAGGGTTTGGTACAATCCATGGTTTCAGGCATCTATTGGGGACTTGGAACTTATCCCCTGTGGATAAGTGGGGTCTACTATATCTCCCTTCTCTGTCTGAATATTTGGATTTTGGTACGCAGCAAGGAGAGGCTGTCTGGCTCTTTTAACACTTTGCTATGCCTTTTCTTGTTTTACGTGCCCCAGTCCTCTTTGTCACTTAACCATCAGCCTTCCACAAGTCCTCCATCACACCTTCTTTTTGTGCACTAACCATTAAGAAAGCTGATACTATTTATAGCCTTAAAAAGTGCAAGAATAGGTAATGGAAAGTTACAAATTTAAACCCAGACAGCTCATTCTGAACAATAATCCCATTCCATCTTCCCTCCTGTCCAATCAAAACAGCCTTGGCACCCTTTTTGGCTAATCTAGCATTGACTTCACTTTTTGTCATGGGGACAGCAGCAATAATAGACTTGGAAGTAAAAGAGAATATTCTATGTCAAGATGTTGCTCACTTCAAGCTTTCTATCCTCAGGACTGGAAGATAATTTTCTTGAATGAACTATTGTAGACTCAGCATTCCAAGCAGCTCTTGGTTTTACCCATATCTTGAAAACTGTGAAATACAATAGCAATCTTCTGCGATAGAACACTGCCTCCACCTGCAGTTAGAAAGACATTCACAACAAGAACCCCACTCCTTAAAAAATAGTTTTCTCTATCTAGCAAAGAACTTGGAAGAAGATGGTTTATTTAGAAGAATTGCAGACAACCATGAATTCTGAGTCCAATGTATGTATCTTAATATTCCAATTCTAGAAGCTTCTAGAATTGGAATATTAATTCTAGACTTCTAGAAACAGTTAATAATTGCTAGATTTCTATATTTTACTGATAGATCATGAATAAGCATGTTATTTCTCCAGTTTGGCTAAAATAGAAATTGAAGTAGAGTGAAGTTGCTAGTCTTTATCTGAAGTATCCCTGCCTGTGTTGGTTCAGTATTATCCTCACCAATTCCTCTTTACTACATTTCTTGTTACATTTCTCAGTGACTAACCTAAAAGCCTTAACCTAGGTGTTTCCATGGCTTAGTCTTTGGTTTCTCACATCACTGTAGACATGAGACCTCTGAGAAGGTAGCAAGAACCTTTGAATTGCACATTTTTAGTCAATTCATATTTCACCCAAGTGTTTATGCTTATTAGTATTTTTAATTGTCAAAAACTGGACATTAGTGAATTTGCAAAGACTAGGTCTCAAAAATAAAGGAAACAAAGCTGAAAATCCAGCCAAAGTAACAGTAGTTGTAGCTCATTTTGCAATTTATTCTTTCCCTTTTACTCGAGATTTGCCGTTTTAGGTTGGTACAAATTAAGTGCAATCATGAGAATAACCTAAGGTGAGATTGAAAAAATAAATTCCCTATCTGGCTACAACCAAGTCTTATTGGCAACTGAATAGCCAGAAAGCAAAGATGAAGGATATCTAAGATGGGCACAGAGCGATCACGACGGAGTGTAAAGGTCTAACTCAAAGAGGGCAACTTTAGAAAACTTTAGATATTAAACTTAGAACAATCTCCTTGATACAATATCTATTACTGTTAAGCATAAATATAAAAGGGGTGGGGAATAAGGTGCTAATCTAAGAAATTTTAGAAATGAATTGAGTCTGTAAGAATTAAGGCAAAGGAACTGTACACAAGCACTGTACTCCAAATGATGAGGTTTTTCTCATAGGAGTACAGGTTAACAATTCTGATACCTTTATATATGTATACTGAAATCAAACAACGAAATAAATGTACTGCGCATGGTGAGCCAAGTGTCTCATTGTTGGATTGGGAGGCTACAAATAAGCAAGAGGAAGAGACTAGAGTGATCCATGTGGCAATAGATTGGAGTTGAAGACATCAGCATGATCTCAGATATAGAGTTACATACAGAAATATTTATAGAAATGTATACATATGCATATATAGGTACATATATATCTATCTATGTATATGTGTACATAAATATATGTGTGTACACATATATATTACTATACTTACCCATGTTTCCTTCTCTGTCTGCTGAGAGATCCTAGAAGCAATGACATTCCAGTAGCACACTCAGTGCCCAAATCTTGGTTTCTAGTACCATTCTCCAATAAAAGGCTCCTTGGAGAGATGACTGCTTCTAAGACTGGGGAAGGAAATACACATGATATTACTGGACTATCTTGTACTGCCAAAAAGTTATAAAGTGCTAAAAAACAAGCAAACAAATAAAAGAAAAACCCTCTACGATAATGGGAGTATGTGAAAGGGACACAGGAACTAGCTGTGTGAAAGGGTTCCCAATGGCCAAAGCTAGTACAATTTGAGCAATAAAGGAAATAAACTAGCATTGGACTATAACCCAAAGTATAAAATAAATATCCATGAGTCCATACTAATATAAATAAATGATTAAATGAAAAAATAAATGAGGAGAATAGACAAATATTCTTGTGAAAAAGAATTCCAAATAATTTATGTAGCTCTTCCATGCTTAAGGAGATAGATCATAACTGCCCACTCTTTAAAATATGAGCTGTGCACAGTGACTTTCTTCACAAGAACGTAGTATGGAAAGGGATGAGAAAAAAGAGTAACTTCATAGTGGAAAACTTCAAAAACTCTGCCTCAAGCCAAGTGATCGAGGTCAACATTAATAGTGACATTATATTGATAGTGTGTACAATAAGACTAGCATGTCATCTCTTGTGAATTTCCTCCCCAAAACCCATAACCCCAGTATAATCATGCGATAAACATCAGACAACTCCCAATAGAAGGACATTCAACCAAGTACCTGACCAGTTCTCCTCAAAATTGTCAAGGTCAGTTAAAGAGAAGAAAAGTCTGAGAAACTGTCACAACTAGAAGGAGCCTAAGGAGACATGACAACCAAATGCAATGTGGTAACCTGGATGGGATCCTGGAAGAGAAAAAGATCATTAGGAAAAAACGAAGACATCTTAAAAAATTATAGATTTTAGTTTTTAATGTATCAATATAGGTTTATTAATTATGACAAATGTAATATACTTGTGCAGGATGCTAATAGGATAAACTGAGTATGGGATATATGGGAACTCTGTACTATCTTTGCAATAATTCTGTAAATCTAAAACTGCTCTAAAATGAAAAGGTTATTTTTAAAAATAATAAAATATTCTCATTTGAATTTACTATAAGCTAAGCAAATGTGAGATTGACCCTAGGCAGAACTAAATATATGGAAGTTGTATATAGTACCAAATTGACCACCCAAAGGCTAACTCCAGAACACAATTAGTCTAAGCTTGACATCCATATCTCAGCACCATTCGCTAACAAATCTTGTTGTTACCAGTTACCAGATTCCCTTCTCCCTTCCATATTACTGTCCCATACATACTCCATATTACTGTCTCAATACATATCCCATATTACTGTCCCATGCACTGGAACTCACCAAGTTAGTCTGATAAGCAAAACTATGGTAACCTAAAAAGGTAAAAGAGCAACTGTCAGTTAACATAGCAACACATCACCTGTGGTCATTTGGAGGCAAGACACTTCTCCTGTTTCTTAACGACTCTCATAGTAGGGTTGTCAAACAAGGAAGGAGAAGGGTGGGGTTCAGTAGCAGATGCATATTAAGATAGGCGACGCCAGGTCTCTATTCCCTTATGTATAGTTGTGCACCTAAAGTAGGTCTACCTTTCTGGAAAAGCAATGGGAAAGCAGTCACCAAATTTCCCCAAATTTCCCATAATAGAGGACTAGCCAATCAGAATTCATAGAGATAACTACGAAACATACAGATCAAATTATATGTCTGAAGAAAGCAGTGTCATAGGCCTTTCATATTTCACGAGCTTTACTCTGCTTGGGAGATCTCCACTGGTTGTATGCTTCCTATTATGTTCTTCCATGGAATCCTGTCATTTGCTATTTCCTCTGTAAAGCCTATGACAAAAACACCCTCATGGATGAGCATTGTATTAATATACCAGGGAGAAAATGGCATTCAAAGGATTCTGAAATACCAGGGCCAAATTACATTGGCTTTGTGAAGCAGGCATACCTCATCCATTCCATCCCTAGCCAGTTATTCCAGTAGCTGCCTCTTAAAAAATCATTTAAATCAAACCACACTTCCTCTTACAGACAGACGAAATCACTTGCAGCTAATCCATCTCCTAGTTTATTGCCCATAGAAATGAAGAACAGGTTGCACAAACACAGTGTACAACAGGAGGCTGGGAGACAGCAGTCATCCATTTCCTCATAGTATACAAGTTTGATCGTGTTTGCCTAATTATCCCATTAACCTGTACCTAAAGATCCAATTACTCCAGCTGTGGGTGATTGAATAAAGGGCAATTGCAACAGATACCAGGCAGGGGACGTGTGCATTCCTCATCTGTAAAGTTTGTAATTGCTAGTTCAGTCTTTCACCAAGAAATTCCTGTGGCAGCAAAGATAACTGAAGTATTTCCAAAATGCAGTTTCTAAATTGATAAATACTCACTTAAATTTTAAATGTTTATTATGAATCAGTAGTCCTCCTTCTTTTAAGTTCACATTTGTGCTATTACCATCACTTTCCTGATAGGGTTTAAAAGATCAAGTCCACTGAATCAGATTCTTTCTTTCCAAACATTGTTCCTCTAATTCTGGTAGCTGTCATCAGATAAACAAAGGTCTCTGACTTGTTAGGGATGCATGAATCAACCTACACTTTTTTGGGATGTGGGTAAGTGTATGTAAATTACTTATTAAAGTATAATTTTCCTATAAAACATTATTCTGTATTAGATAGCTAGCATAAACATTTAGTTATGGTGTCTGATCTCAAGTGTACTCTCAATTTTGCCCATAAATTCTTTCATTTTTTCCTAGTTGGGCTCCCCCACAGAAGCTCACAAACTTTTGCCTCCTTATCTTAAATATCCAATCCCATCACCTCTACTGCCAGTCTGGGCAGATGAGCTCACCCTACCTCACAGTGAAGTAGACATCATCATCCATTAAATGTCAGCTACACAGATTCCCACACCCAACGTCTCTTCCTTCCACCTTCTATCAAAGGCTAATTCCTTGCCTGGATCTCAATCTCTCCCATCTTCCCAGAGACCTCTTTTCTCCATTGATTATCTTCTCGTTCCTGTATCTTCTGCCACTACTTCTTCCTCTCTAGTGGCTTCTTCTCATCAACATTTATGAATGCTCAAGACATTGCTATCTTAAAAAACAGTAACACCAACAACTTTCTTCAGCCAGTATTCTCCCCCAGCTACCACTCTCTTCCCTTTTACAACCAAACTTCTTAAAAAAATACTGTCAACTCTTTCTACACGGGCACATCTACTCATGGCTTAATATACTTTAGTGGAGTTTCTTGCTTGTGTTGCTCCACCAAAATGGATCCCACCAAAGCCACCAATGATCTCCATGTTAATAAATCAATAGACAATTGTTAGTACTGATTTTATCTCTAATTGTTGACCATTAAGTTTTTCTCCTCTTTTCTTGGCTTCTGTGACTCTTCATTTTTGTTCCTCCTTCTTCTCTGACTCCTCTTGTCCTTATCTATTCTTCCCCAGATATCTATATGGCACAGTCCCTCAAATTTATCTACTCAGTAAACCTTTCCTTCATCATGCTATTTGAAATTGCAAATTTCCAACAGAAAATAACAAGTATTGATGAGGATGTGGAGAAATTGGAGGACTTGTACACTATTTGCTGAAAAGTAAAATGGTGCAGTCACTATGGAAAACAGTATGGAGGTTCCTTAAGAAATTAAAAATAGAATTACAATATGATCCAGCAATTTCACCTGTGGGTATATGCCCAAAAGAATTGAAAGTGATTTGAACAGATATTTGTACACCCACATTCATAGGAACGTTATTCACAATAGAAGGTGAGAAGTAACCCAAGTATCCATCAATAGATGAATGGATAAGCAAAATGTGGTATATATGTACAGTGGAATATTACTCGACATTAAAAGGAAGGAAATTCTGATGCATGCTACAACATGGATGAGCCTTGAGGACATGATGCTAAGTAAAATAAGCAAGTCACAAAAAAAATGCCCCCAACATCTGAATTTCCCTTTTTTGCTTTATTTTTCTCTATAGCACTTATTACCAACTAACATGTATTTTACTTCTATATTTTGTCTATTGTCCATGTCTCCCCACTAGAATGTAAACTGCATGAGGGCAGGGATTTTTGTATATTTGGTATACTGATGTTTCTCCATTGCCTGAAACAGTGCTTGGTATATATTAGATGCTCAAGTATTTTTTGAACTCTGAATGATTTAGTAAATTTTTGTGGAGTTTTTTTCCTGTGCTTTCCTTAAACATCAATTCAGTTCTGTCATACGTCCCCTCAACATTCTCACTGTGCACAATCTCTATGGGCAAGTCTATTCATTTTAATTACTAATTACAAGTTCCTAGCTCTAAAAAAATGTATCTGTGGTTCAGATTCCTCTCCTGGGATTTATACTCTTATTTCTACTAAAGATCTACATTTGGCTGATATCCTACTCACCTCAAAGTCAATAGCTCCAAAACAGAGCTCATCCTCTCCCTCAAATCACCTCCCCTTTCTGTGTTCTTCTGCAATAAATGTTACACAGTTTCCAAATAGCAACCTGATGTTCATCATGGACTCCTCATTCTTTCACATTCTTCGCACAAAACCACAGGAAAGCCTGTAATTTCTACTAACTATTTATTGAATCTGTTCATTTTGATTGTTTCAAGTTTTGAGCTATTTCTGGTAAAGCTACTATGAATATTCTTATACATCTCTTTTTTGGTGAAGAAATAAATGCATTTTTGAGGGCATGTAAGTAAGAGTAGAATTTCTTGATCACAAGATATCTATATATTTAGCTGTAGTAGATATTGACAAAGTTTCAATGTGTTTGTACCAAATTACACTCTCTCCAGCAGTATATGGGAACTCCAGTTTATCTAAATTCTTTCAACATATAGTATCATCAGTCTTTTTAATTTTTGCCATTCTGGTAGGTATATAACAGTATTATTTTGTAGTTTTATTTGTGTTTCCTCCAATTACTAATGATATCAAGCAACTTTTTATATGTTTTGGGCCATTTGTATGTCTTCTTTTGTAAAGTGCTTATTCAAATTTTGCCCATTTTTATATAGTGTGGTCTATATTTTTTCTAATGATTTGCAAAAGTTTTTTATATATTCTGTACGCAAATTCTCTGTGGAATATATGAATACAAATATAGTCTCCTATTCTGTTATTGTTTTTTAACTCTTAATGATAGATTTAATGAACAGGAGTTCTTAATTCTAATGTAATTTATTTATCAATTTTTCTTTTATGGTCAGGCCTTTTTGTGTACTGTTTAATAAACAGTATAAACTAAAATCTTGAAGACGTTTTCCTGTTTTGCCATCTGGAGACTTTATGTTTTCTTTTCTCATATACCTCTACAATCCACCTAGAATTGAGTTTTGTACACAGTGTGAGAAAGTGATAAAGATAAACCTTTCTATATGATTATCCAATTGTCCCTTGCCTTTTCTAGGATTTATCTTCAGATTATGTTCACTTCTATTGGTTTATTTTTTTATCTTTACACCAATACCAAACTGTCATAACTACTAGTTTTATAATAAATTTGACACCTAGCAGTATAATTCTTCCAACTATGCTATTTTTATTCAAGACTATTTTGGTTATTCCTAGTCCTTTCACTCCTGCATAAATTTTAGGATCAGCTTATGAATTTCCACAAGAGCTTGCTGGGATTTTGGTTGGTGTAGCATTAAATTTATAGATCTAGAGCCAGTCCAGTGGCATAGTGGTTAAGTTTGCATTCTCTGTTTCCATGGCTCAGGGTTCACAGGTTTGGATCCTGGGTGCCAACCACACACCACTCCTCAAGCTATGCTGTGGCAGCATCCCACATACAAAATAGAGGAAGACTGGCACAGATGTGAGCTCAGGGCGAATCTTCCTCAAGCAAAAAGAGGAAAATTGGCAGCAGATGTTAGCTCAGGGCCAATCTTCCTCACACACACACAAATTTATAGATTATTGTGTAGAAATTTGACACATTTCAATATTGAGTTTCCTAATCCATGAGCATGGCCTGTTCTTCAATTTATTTAGGTATTTTTTAAACACATACCAATAATGCTTTGCACTTTTCTGTGCAGAATTTTAAACATCTTTCAATAGATTTATTCCTTCTATTTGACATACCTTTATGTTATGGTAAAAATATATAATTTCAATCCTTAATTTTTGTCTTCAGCAGATAAAAATACATTGATTTTAGCTTGCTAAATTTACTTTTTCATTCTAATAGTTTATCTATAGATTTTTTTCAGGTGACTTTCTACATATACAGTTATAGTTTTTATGAATAAAATGTCATTTCCCCTTTTCCAGGCCTTAAATATTTTATTTCTTTTTTTCTTGTTTTATTATACTGAGACTTACAGTAAAATGTTGAATAGAGGTTGTGATATCAGATGCACTTGTCTTGTCTAATTGTAGGAGAATAGTTGTCTTACGTGGAAAATCCCATATAGAAGATAAGACTGAGCACATTTCAAAGCATGTCCCTTCTAGCCAAAATATTGGAACCTCAAATCTTAGATACCTTGATTACTCTCTGATGCCTTCATACAGATAATTTTTCTATTTTATCTAGCTTGCCTAGCTATTCTTAGCAGGAAATTTGGCCAATTATAAGCTATCCCACCATTACTAGAAGCAAAAATGCTAATGAGTGTTTTTAACACTGCTTTACTCCTAAAGAAATCATGCTTCATTTTTCCTTCCTGGAAAACCTTAAACACAGGCTGAAGAGAATTTTTGATTGAAAATATGTGACAATTGTTTCACACCATTTTAATTTTTAATTTAACTTTTATCAATGAATAAATTCCGCTGAACTTTTGGGAAGCAATTTTGCTCAGAATTGGCTCATGAAAGACGTAGAAATCTGTTCCACATATTCCATCCATGACCATAGAGCAGTTTTTAAAGATTTCTGCACAATTTTTGCTGAATCTGGTCTGAAGGAAATACACATTCCTTTTTTATCATCGCGAGTATTACAGTCTTTACTATCTTGGACAAGGTACACTACACAAACTGAATATAAAACCAGCTCACAGTGGTTTTAATATCACACAAAAAGAAAATACTCCTACTCTAATCCTGATTCCTGTGCTATCATCAAAGCATTATCCTTTTAGTACCCATTGATCTCCCACCTCTTAAAAGATATATTATTATGAACAGATTTTTAAAATTATTTTCTAGGAACTGCCTAATTCTCAGTATGAAGGGAATAATAGAAAGTGGCTTGCCTTGCTGTAAGATTACTAGATTTTGTTAGTATATTTCTCCAGACAGTCCTGGAATCTACATATGCCATCTAAAAGTGTATGAACCTCATCCAGATCAATAATCCATTTACTCACAGAAGATGGAGAGGATAAAATATGGTATCACATAGTTTAAAATCAAGAGTAATGTATATTCATATAGCACTCTTTAGTTTACAAAGCAGTTTCACACATTATAATTGGATTGTTTTTCGAGAATTACCCTATAAGATAAATTTGGCAATAATGATGACAAGAACAATAATAATCATAAATAACACTTATTGAGGACAGTATTCTTCCACCACAGCATGTGTTTTTGTGAAACCAATTGCTCTTAGACAATTTGTAAACACGAGAACAATGTCATTATAACTTGGTAGTAGTTATATTGTTTCATACACGGTTGTGCTGGTGCTAGTTCCTAGATCATAAGAAAGATCTGGAGTAGCATAATTATATCTGTAACAAGAAGGAAAGGCAAAGGAACTAGAATAAACAAAACAGTTGCCAAAAAAGGAGAAGAAAAGTCAAAAGACTCACTTTACCTCATTCTAAGACTTACTGTAAATCTAAAGTAACCAAGGCACTGTGGCATTGTTAAAAGATAGACAAATAGATTAATAGAACAGGACACAGACTCCATAAATAGACAAACACGAGTATAGCCAAGTGATTTTTGACAAAAGTGCAAAAGCTATTCAATGGAAAAGAATAGTCTCTTTAACAAATAGTACTGCAACAATTGAATGTCCAAAGATAGTAACTTAAACCTCAACACATACCTCACTCCTTACACAAAGATTAGCTCACTATCAATCATAGACCTGAATTAAAATATAAAATTCTAGAAAAATGCGTAGAGGAAAATCTGCATGACTTTGGGTTTGGAGATGAGTTTTTAATACAACATCATAAGTCCAATCATTCTAATTTAAAAACTGACAGATTAGACTTTATTAATATTTAAAACTTATACTCTGCAAATAACTGTTAAGAGAATAAAAAGGTAAGTCACAGGATGAGAGAAATATTTGCCAATCACGTATCCGATAAATAACTTGTATCTAGAATATATAAATAATTCTTAAACTCAACAATGAAAGAAATCGAAAAAAGATAATTAAAAATAGGCAAAATAGACACTTAGACCAAAAAAATAAGCAAAATAGAAAAATAGGCAAAAACAGACACTTGCCCAAAAATTGGCAAATATGTTTGTAAATAAACATTTGAGAGATTCTCACCATCATTTGTCATTAGGAAATTCAAAATTAAAATCACAATGAAATACCAATATGCACATACTAGAATAGCTAAAATTAAAAAAAAAAAAGCTAACACTGATGAGCATGCAGAGCAACAAGGATTCTTATCTGTCGCTGATGAGAAGGAAAAATGGTACAGCCATTTTGGAAGACAGTTTAGCAGGTTATCATAAAGTTAAACATAGACTTACCATTTGATCCAGTAATTGTGCTCCTAGATATTTATCCAAGTAAAGTGAAAGCTTGTGTTGACACAAACACCTGTATGTGGTATTCATAGAAGTTTTATTCATAATTACACAAAACTGGAAGCAATCAAGATGTTCTTCAACTGGTGAATGGATAAACATTATATTCATACAATAGAATATTATTCAATGAGAAAAGTATCAAACTATTGATTCACAAGACGTGGATGACTCAAATGCATTTTGCTAAATAAGAAAGTCAGACTCAAAAAGCTACATATATATGCTTCCATTAACATTACATCAGGAAAAGATAAAACTACAGGAATGGAACACAGATCAATGGTTTTCAGGGTTGAGGAATAGGAAAGGATGACTAAAAGGGGAGGCACAGGGAAATTTTTATGATAATGGAATTGTTCTCTCTGGTCCTGAAGTGGCGGACTTCATGCATTTGCCAAAACCCATACAAATGTACATCACAAAAAGTGAACATTAATACATGTACATTTAAAAGAAAATCAAACAGGATGTTATAGGGATCCCAGGATGGAATGCAGAGTGCGACAAATAAATCTAACTGTGTTACAAATGTAAAAATAACTTCATTGGAGAACAGATGGGAAAAACAAAAAAGGCTGACCTAAATAACTTTGAAAACAATGTTTTGACTAGAAACCGTAAGGCTAAAGTAAAGACAGAGAGAATAGTACATAAACGCTGTTCTCTAGTTGGTAAATTTGTTTCTCATAAGAAAATGAATTAATTCTGAAACTACTTTAAATGTATACTGGAGTCAAACAGATAAATAAATGGATAGTGGATAGTGAGAGACAGGTTTCTCACTGTCAAAGAGGGAAGTTACAGATAATCAAGGGGTAAGAGGAAGCTAGAATAAACCATGTGGTACTGGATTAGAGTCAGCGATATGAACTCATGTTTAGTTTACTACATATACGGATGGATAGATGTAGAGATAATTAGAGATATATGTTTATTCATAGGTCAGTATACATACGTATATTTTATAACTCTGCTAAAAGGGCCTAGAAGGAGTGACATCCCAGTAGCAATGAGTTTACCCAGTACTCAAATCTTGGTTTCTGTGTACCATTCCTCAATGAAACGAACCAGAGCTTCTTGGATAAGTGGTTGATTCCAGGACTGTAATAGGAATATTACAAGTTGAGCCTGGAACATTGTTAGGGCCAGAAAGTAAGGAAGTGTTCAAAAAACCAAATGGATTTGGGGCATCGAGGGATACAGGAGCCAACCTTAAAGTGATCCCAATGGCTGAAGCTGGAAGAACTTGAGCAACAAAATAAATTAGGTAGTATGGTGTTATAACTTAAAGGATAAAATAAATACACATGAATCCATACTGACATAAATAGATGATTGAATAAATAACTATTGAGAGTAAAGGGTTAAACCTTACTTACAAAAGAATTCCGAATAATATACAGAGTGAAGCTTAATTTCTTCCTCCTCCTGAGTGTAGGCTGGTCTTAGTGGCTCACTTCCAAAGGATAGAGTGTGTAAAATTACAGTGGAGAAACCAGCAAACACCAGCTTGTCGTGTGGATAACATATGTCCCCGGACATGATGTGATAAGAAGGCCACCTCACCTTGTGGTATTCTTCCCCCAAGTCCATAACCACTGTCTCATCATGAGAAAAACAGTAGACAAACCTCAACTGAAGGGCAGTCTACAAAATACTTGACCATTACTCCTCAAAACTCCCAAAGTCATGAAAAACAGAGAAAGACTGTGAAACTGTTACAAACCAGAGGAGACTAAGGACACATGAAGACTAAATGCTATGTGACATTGTGGATTGGATCTTGAAACAGACAAGGACACTAGTGGAAAGATTGACAAAATCTGAATAAATTATGAAGTTCAGTTAATCGTAATGTACCAATGGTCATTTCTTAATTGTGACAAATATATCATGGTAATATAAGATGTTACCATTAGGAGAAACTGGGTAAGAGATTCAGGGGTTCTCTGATTATCTTTGCAACTTTTCCATAAATCCAAAATTATTCCAAAATAAAAAGTTTATTTAAAAATATCTTAAAAGATTTAGTTTTAAAGATAAGAAATTTAAAAATTCAACTGTATATAAATGTTTTTGATATAACATTTTGAAGTTTATTTAGTGTAATTTGTGTTTGCCTTGTGATTTAAATATTATTTAAATTATATTATTATTTATTATATAATATTAATATAATTAATATGAATATAATTATAATATAATGATATTTATTATATTATTTAAATTTTGGATGTACTCTAAATTTCATCTTTGATGAAAATGCAAACTTTTTGGACATAAAATGCATTTCGTTTATTACTGTGGATAGAAGACATTACATAAAAATCTGGCTTATAAAGGAAAGCAAAATAATTTTCTAGAAAAAATTGTCAACTCAAGGGCTTGCAACTTCCTGTTTCTCTGCCTGAGATCTTTCTCTAGTACCATGGCGTCTTACTCAGTTGTGCATAGAACACCCCCAAAGTACAGGGAATTTACTGATCTTGGGGACAATCTTCCACCAAAGAGGGTCAAAGTCAATGAATAAATTCTCCCGTGTTCCCTGCCTTACTGTGCAACAATTCTTAGGTGTGGACTGCACCAATGAAGGGCACTAATGAAAATGCATTCAGGTTAATCAGCTATTCTTAGAAAGGAGAAATAGTTTCTGAAATGCTTCAGAGGAAAATAATCAACCTACAAACAAGCTTTCAGCATAGAAAATTAATTTCCTGTAATTGAACTACATATTAAAGAGAAATAACTTCACCATGAACATGTACAAAGGCAAAGCGATTTTTTTTAAAAGATATTTCTCCAAGGAGGACTGAGGCCCAGTTGTCCACAGTGGTAAGCTGTTCGCTCACACTCACTTTTTGTTTTTTTCCCTTTCCTGTCTCAATTTCCCACTCGCTTCCTTGGATAACCTCCTAAATACGTTACTTGCCCCAAAGTTCTTTCCTCAGGGCCTGTTTATATGGGGAAACATCACCGTACAATCAAGAGAATACTCAAATAAGTACAATGATCATAAAATTCAGCCAGCATTGCTTTTTTGCAAATTTTTAGTCATATTAAAGCCACACTTTGACGCCTTTATTTGTAATTCTTATGGTGCATTTTTCAGGGTAGAAAGATCAGAACGTATTTTATTTAGCAAATTTGTTCGCTAGGTGTATAACTTTTTAAATATTTAGACATATAATGAGTGGGCCTCCTACCCCAAGTTCTAAATGTTCAAGACAGACCTGTGAGCAGCAAACATCAAGTCATGGCTAGGGTTCTGACAAGTGATGAGCCTCTTTACCTGTCAACAGGTGAGGAGGCATCCGTGGGGTCTTTTTGAATTACACCTTGGATTTTTATAAAACATATTTAGCAGTAGCACTCATTGGAGGAATGAAACTAGAAGTCTTAGTCTGGTTATCAAAAGACCCCTGAAGTATTTTACTGTGCCACGTTCCCAGGAACTGACGATAGTTGGGTTAGTGTTCTCACAGGAAAGACACCTCTGGAGAACCTCATGTCTCTCTCTAGCAGTGGTGCCCTATATCTCTCAGCAAGAATGTCTTAGAGATCTCTCTTGAGGAGGTAATGAAGTTCTGGCTCACTGACTAGAGTTTCAGTGATAACACACTCCCTTCAAACAATGGCTCTTTAAAAGGAAAATTGGCATTCTACGCTAAGAAAGAGCTTTCTATTTACAACCATTTCATTCGTTCATTCAGTATGGACTTATGAATTTTTATATCATTATTTCTATTTTATTCAATGGATTATAACACCTTACATTAGTTCTGGTACTCTGTCCAAAGTTTAGCTAGCGGAGCCTCTCCAAGTCAACTCTGGTGTCATTTTGACATGTTCCCATCATTTTTAGACAAACTCCAGCCTTTCTTGTTCCACAAGGTAGTTCAAGCTTATCTTGCATTTTCCTATCTCCATCTTGGAATCAGCCATTCTTCAAGAATCCAGGCTCCTTTTAGTGAAAAATAGTATTCGGAACTAATAAATGGAGATGAAATTATGGAGTTAGAAAATCATGATTTAGCCACAATTGTAGTAATAATTGCTTGAGAGAAGAGTCATCAATGGATGCTAAGACCAGTGGGTGAAAGTTTAATGAGCAACAGGATTTTTCCATAGCTTCAAAGTATTTCCCCATGAAATACTTATTAATTACAAAGCAACAAATAGTAACTTTAAAGTGGAGAAACCCGGTAGACACTATCTTAACCAAGTGATCAAAAGTACCAACACCAGTAATGGTTCAAAATGACATGATACGCCTCCTGACACAGTGTACTGAACTCTTACATAATATTCTTACATAATATTCCTGTAAAAAATGTGTAATCTAAATCTAATAATAAGGAAACATTGAAGAAACACAAATTGAGAGATATTCTACTAAATTACTGGTCTGTACACTTAAAATATGTCGGAGTCAGGAAAGACAAAGAAAAACCAAGGAAGTGTTCCAGAGTAAAGCAGACAAGATAGAATAACTAAATGCAATACATGATCGAATCCTGGTCGCAAATTATGTTTTTCTATAAAAGGCTTAAATAGGGCAATGGTTTAAATTTGAATAAAGTCTGTAAATTAGATATTAGTATTTCATAAATGTTAATGTTATGATTTTCACAATTGTGCTGTGATTATGTAAGATAACACGTTTCTTTCTTAGCTAATATATGCTAAGATATTTGGTGGTAAAGGGCATCATGTCTGCAACTTAACTCTCAAATGGTTCCAAAAAAATGGCGTTTATGTTTGCATTTATGTGTGTCTATACACACAAGAATAGAGGGAGAAAGAGGAAGAGAGAGAAGATGACAAAACAAATGCGATAAAATATCGACAATTGGGATAGCTGAGCAGGGTTATCTGGGTGTTTTGTACTATGTTTGCAACTTTTCTATAAGTTTTAACTTATTTCAAAATGAAAAGTTAAAAAATAAAATAATCAGTTGGTGTGGAGACTGTATTCTGTGTCAAGAATCCCGAGGGAAGCCTGAAGGAGCTAGCCTGATACAAAGTCTCAGAGAATGAGCAATGTTAACTCAAACACTTACCGGGCAGGTCTTTCATAAAGACTGAAACAGGGAAAATAAGCCTACAGTTGTGCAACATGGCAGTACCCTTTCTACCACACTCAACAAATACATGGGAGAGATGGCACTTATTTTCACTTTCCCTGACCCATGATAAATTTAATGCCTTTTCCCATTAAACCACACTCCTTGCTTGAAATTGAGTTTCAAGATTTTCAGGTTCCTGGTTCTGTAGCACTGGAATGTCTCTGAGTAAAATTTTCAAGTGAAAATAAAATACAGCTTCTTGAATCATTTTTAAAGGGTGAATTGGGGCACAATGATTTATAATCTCAGCCCTTAAAGTATTTGTATTCACCTTGTATAAGCAATTTGCTCAGTCCTAATAACTTTTGGGGAGTCTGATAAAGTCTGGGGATACTTAGCAGAT
Source organism: Equus quagga (assembly GCF_021613505.1). NCBI lineage: Eukaryota > Metazoa > Chordata > Mammalia > Perissodactyla > Equidae > Equus > Equus quagga. The sequence goes on from NC_060281.1 coordinate 46,098,421, forward strand.
AGCCCTCTAAGAATTTATGCAGGGACCAAGACAGAGCCCTGATGAGAATGCATTCAAGGTAATCAGCTATTATTAGAAAGCAAAGCATTTTCAGAAATGCTTCAGAGGAAAATACATGAATCAACCTGTAAACACACTTTTGGCATAGAAATTTAATTTCCTGTATTAAAGAGAAGCAGCTTGTTTTGGCAAAGAAGGCAAAATTGGATTTTTTGAGTTAAACATATTCCTTGTTTCTAAAAATACCAGTGGTATTTCCTACTAACAATTATGATTAAAAGCTTTATAGTGGTTCGATGGTCACTGTGAAGCCGGTGTAGATTTGCATGGCTTTTGAGGGTGGGACAGGAAAGCGATCACTTTTACCATTTTGATGTATTTTCAGTTTTATTTATTTTGGTGTTAGCCATAGGACTTCTGGACACAGGCATGCCAGTTTCTTCACCTGCCAGTATTCTAAGAAAAGAAAGCAGCTCTGAATATTCCAGGCTTGTGGGAAGGACTAATAAATTAGACAGTGTAGGCAATGCACTTATAGATAGACGCTCATTAAACGCTCTTTCCTCAAAGAGAGGGATGTTTGAAACCATATTCTCATCTGTGAACTTCCCAAGACTAAACTGTGCACAGTGGTTCTTACTTGGAGCTCTAAGAAAAAGGCAATTTTAGACCATTTTCTCTTGAATCTATTTATTTTGGACCACTTCACTCTTTTATTCCCTTTCTCTGCCTACCATCTAACTCTATTCCTGTAACTATTAAATTTTCCTGTGTTCTGTCTGTCTCTGCCTATCACCCAGCTCTATTCTTGTAACTGTTAAATGTGTTTTTCGCCCTTGAACAAAATCCCAAGTAGTAACATTTTATTCTATTTGTTTTTCACATTTGTTATAATAAAAAGATAAATTTACACTCATGCATCTTACTGGGTAATTTTACTAATAGTGATATCTGAATCATAAAAATATTAGTATTAATAGCATTATTAGGAGTTATCATTTGAAAATGGAAGCATACTATTAAAATGCACCTGCTCTTTCAAAAACGTCATTGCCTATTTAAAGGTTAAAACCATATTTTCTATCTCAACGAATCTGTTAAAGTACATTCTTTCTGAAAATTGGTACCATTCACATTTCACAGTTTAAAATCTGACTCTAGAAGGGCCCATAAGGGGGTATTTCCAGGTTTGCTACCATATGTGAGTCATAGGTACTCTATTAATGTTCTTTGCAGGGGCCTTGAAGGGGAGAGAGACTCCTCTCCCTAAGGCAGTGGTCCTAAATGGGGAGTAGGGCGTGATTTTGCTCCCCACGGGACATTTGGTCTCGTCTGGAGATATTTTTGACTGTCAGAACTGGGGGAGAGTTGCTACTGACATCTAGTGGATAGGAGTCAGGAATGCTGCAAAATACCCTACAATGCACAGGACAGCGCTCTATAGCAAGAATGATCCCACCTAAGATGTCAGCAATGTTGAGGTTGAGAAACTCTGCTTTAAGAAAACTTAGGCTCGAAGGATCCATGAAATTTTCTGGCAATGCAGAGTCAAAATGCTGCAGGTTGAGGGACTATATACTGAAAAGAAATAAAGTATAATTAGATGCTGTAATTCTACCTATTGAGTCCCATCCAATTGTTGAAAGAACCTTGCAAAAATTGGCACCTGTAAAGTTGCAACCACAGGCCATTTGCACATGTTGATATACTAGCAGACCATGTCTAAGCAAAGCCCAGGTATCCAAAGAGGATTACAGGAGTCATATCTCAGAGTTTTACAACAGTTGTTTATTTGGGGACGTATCCTGCTCTCTGAGAGTAGTCTGGAAGCAACTCATCGGTCTGAGAAAAATCTCAGGAACACCACCATTAGTAAAATTGTGTTAGGAGAAACATTCAATAATAGAAGCTTCATAGTTTTGCGGAAAATATAGCATAAGCTTTTCTTTCACAAATATAGACATCTAGCCTGTACTTCACTTCCTGTATCTAAAGTAATAAAAGAACAGTTCACATTTATTCAGAAGCTGACTGGTGAACTATTGGGTATTATTCCATGAAGCACTCCAGGTATTTTGTTGGCTGATGCCCAGCTATTTAACAGACTGTAGCATTCAGTGCAGCAGTGTGACAAGCAAGCCTGGGCATGTTTTTATTTGTATTCATGTAATTTGAATAAGATTCAACTACTGTCACTTTCATTAATTAATGTGAAACTCATTAGTCCTAGCGTTATTATTAGAAATGTTCCCTTTCCAAGGCACTCAGACAATGTGCTGTCTCATTGCAGCTCCTCATTTCTAAATCATCAAAGCAGCTGACATGAGGATAAAGGAGCTGTAGTACCAGGCCCCTGATGAGCCTGATCTCTTTTCAAAATATTTCTTACAAATTCATATTTCCTGGGATTCTTTATACCCTTTGGCAGTAACCATTGGGAATTCACAGAGAAGTGGTCTTAGCCAACCAACAAAAGTTCCTTACTCTACAGAAATAGTGATAGCATCACTGATGGTGATGTTTAATGAAGGATATAGGAAAGAGGGTGTTCAAACTTTAAGGTATATTTTAAGAACCTTAATCTTAACTATGTAGTCTAATGACTTTACAGTTAAAATCAGATGCAAAGTGCAACTCTTCCTTTTGGCTCAAAGCAAAATGTGAAATAGGACACATTACTTACCAAGTACTTCTAGATAATAAACAACTTGCTACTTAGTTTGGGCATTAAAAAATTGTCCAGTCTAAGTATCTTAGTCTCACCCAGGGAAATAATTAAAATCTTAACTTCTCTTATGGCTGAGTAGTAGTCCATCTATTCAATATAATAGTTTCAAGAAGTTCTAGGGATCTGCTGTACATCATACCTGTAGTTAACAGTACTGTATTGTGCACTTAAAAATTTGTTAAGAGGGTCAATCTCAGGTTAAATATTTTTACCACAATCAAAAAAAATGCTCCCTCCCTTAGCTCAAGCCTTTTGTAGGCTGAGAAGTTGATGATGAAGTCAGGGCATGTTCAGTTCCTTCTCTCTTGCCTAATCCTAACCCTGGTTCTAAACCTTACTCTATCTCCTTCTTCAATCACTGTCTTGTTTCTATTCCTCCAGGGGGCCAGATTACAAGAAGCACAGGGGCTGAGGGGACAGTTGTGCCCAGTTGAAAGAGAGGCAGTGGAGCCCCTAGAAATCCATGAAATTTCCCAAAAAACAGACTCATTTTTGGACATCTGCCACGTCTAGGTGGCACCAACGACAGATCACAGGAGTACCAGGGAGATAAAACTCTGCCCTTCCCTATTAATTCACTCATTATCCCCTCCAAAGCCAGAGGGGTCAAAAGCCACAGCTAAGAAGTATTGAAGAAATGACCCCGACCTTCCCCTGCACTCTAGGGTTCCATGCCCGGGTCAGTCTCACAGGGGGAAGGAAGAAGATTTACCTAGATATGCATTTGAAGTCTTGATTAATATTCTGGACTAGACTGGAGTTGTGTGATTATTTGATCAGACTGAAGTTTTAATCTCCAAACAAGGGACCATTTGTTTATTATCTGAGAGGGAAAACCTGCCTAAGGGTTCATCCAGGGGCAGAAAAAAACGAATCCACAGAGAGTGCTTGAAGGAACTGAAGACGCAGTTTGAAGGGAAAATTACACTGTTTTATGCTTGCACTCTATAGAGTCCAGATTATTCAATGAACCAGTTACACCTTTATTTCATTTTTGGTGGAGTGCCTGCCAACTCACAATGAAAGCACATTCCTTTCTTTATTTGCACTCAACCATCAATACCTCCCCCAAACACCTTTGCACAGAAAAACTCCTTTAGAAACCCACAATTATCTGTCTTTATTTTGCCTTTGTAATAACATGGGCACATTTAAATCTGAGAACTCCAATGGACTAAGTTGACGGACAATATTTGAGTACAGAATTGTAAAGTTAAAGGTTGTCTGTACATTTGTTCTGGTTTAACCATACTTATTATAGAAATTAGGCTAAACATACACTAAGAAATCACCTACTCGAACCTGATCATGTTACAGTGAAGAACTGAAGCTCACCTAAAGAAAGATACTTACCAGAGTATACACAAGAGGTGCTTATCACTAACTAGGACCTGGGCCTTGGGTTTCTTATTCTAATAACCTTGCTTCTGCCTCTCTAGTCCTTTATTTGCATCTATTAAAAAACATTCCTTTTTTTTTTTTTTTTTGGTTCTTGCCAGGAGTGTTCAGCCTGGAGCATGCTGGAAGAAAACCACATATAATAGAACTATAGAGTGTTTAAATTCACATGCCATGATGCAGAAATAAATACATATAGGTATATACACACACACACATATATATGTACACACATGCACACACGTATATATTTGTGTGCTTCCTTTCTCATGGTTTGGGCAACCGATATTTTCAACACATCATAATGTAGATGTGTTTGCCAAGGGAAAACTCTCCATGCAAAACTCACAGAGCACTTGTACTCAATACACTGTCGTTAGAGTAGTAAAGAGAACATTAGGCTGCCATTTTAGACACGGTACATGATGCGCACATATGATCATTTCTGCACTGGGTATACGATTAATCTTGCCAAATTAGACTGACTTAGTGCCAAGTTGATAGGTATTGCCAATTTCTCTCTCACCCTGGAAAATTATAGGATTTTTTTATTCTGACGAAAGAAAGGATTCTTAAGCAGAATTGTAAGCACCCGCATCCCGTTGGCCTGCCTCTTGCCTTGACAACTGCTTTGGTTGGCCTGCAATACCTGTGGGTGCTTCAAGGACCATGGGCTCTATGGACATTATAATATCCATCCTACTTGCTGTTTTTGGAAAAATTAAAAATACAACCTGCTTAGAGGAGAAATAATTTCTTTCAAATAATTGAACATCTGGGGATTTTAGCGGGGCATTTTGTACCTTTAACATCTTCAAAGAGAATGCCTTCTCCCACTTCATTACTGAAATAATATCACAGCAATTTATAAAGTGATAACAGAGCAGCTATTATGCTCAGAGACAGAATCCTTGACTGGATAAATAAATAGACCTGAGTTGAGTGCAGTGTCACTCTTCCTATTCTTTAATACTGTAAGCCACTGATCTCTTGGACATTTTTAAATTTTCATGTATCTGGACTGGGGCCATTTGGTTCAGGTAGCCTTGTTAAAAAGGGATTTGCAGGTCTTTGCAGTGTTACAGCCCTGCCAAGTTAGAATAACTCAAGACAAGGTCAATGTCTAGGACTCTCTTGTATTAAATCAGCAAGTAAGCTTATATGCATTGCAGATTCCTTGCCCATGAGATCTCCTGTCTAAAGCAATCTGCTGAAAGGTGATAGGGTTGAAGCATGGGCTAGACAACATGCATATGGCAGAGGCTTTGTAATATTCTAAGTGGCATCAACAGAGTCCCCTTGGGTGGAGATAGGAACAGTATTGGTAAATCAATAGTTTAATCCATCTGAGACAAGACTATTTATCAAAACTCTTTCTTATTAAACAGAATTCTGCTAAACAAAATCCTTTGCTGACTTAGTTGGCAGGAGCCATCTTGCATCATATGGCATATCCTACCCACACTAAAACAGTAATCAACAGCTACATCTCCTTGTATTTCTGCTCCGACAGAAGGTTTGCTAAACAGACCAAGTGTTTCCCTTATGCTTAGGCACATGGCTATTAAGTAAATTCCGACAAATTGAATTGTAATCATGGAAGATTTGGAGAGTAGTGACATTACTCAAATATTAAGTCATAACTGAAATCGTTAAATCACATGCAACATTCAAAAAAATTTGCTGAAATCTATAATAGTTTATCTGTAACTTTAAAAGAAAAATACCTTTTTATAATGGTTGGTCAAATATATGGAAAGAGAAATTTTTAAAACAGTCTTTAAGTTGAAACTTACTGGTTTTATTCAAAAGTGAAGAAAAGAGATAAAACAATCAGTAAGTTCTCTTTTTGGTTCTAAAATATTCCATGAACCTTCGGTAAAAAGAATGAAAAATAAAAACGTTAGTTTTAATATATTGGAAACCTTCCCTGAACTTTCACATTCTCTAAAGAATGAAAGAGAGCTTTAGTGGGATAACAAAGAAAATCCTCCCTGGTGACCTTATAAACCAAGAGCAAGTGTCAGCTGCCGGCTTCTCAGTAGAATGATTTCCTCACGTCTCACAGCATCTTCCATTCTCTACGCCCATGGCTGGGAGCTACAATTACTGCCAAGGGATGGGCTTTTTGAACCTCCTCCAAGGTGTCATTCTACAGAGAGCAAAACAACCATAATCACTCCTATAATTCTACTTACGGGCAAATTATTCTCTATGCTTCCCACCTCATCCTTACAACTTCCACCCCATGAATATTTCTCAGCAGGTACAAAGGATATAAGATTTCTGGGAGACTGGGCAGCTGAAGCTGTATGTGTTTGTTCAGGTACATTTTAACACTACTTCTACTCTTGCTACCTGGATGAGGATGTGGATTTCCTGATGATGCTTTTGGTTCAAACATCAGAAGAGTGTGATGTTTGTAAATATTTCCTTAAATGGAAGACAGATAATTAACATAAATTCTTCAATAATGGAGATATTGGAGATACAAGGCTGATCATAAAAGGGCAATAACCTTGCAAGAAATCATCTCCTTTCTCAATCCTGGTGGGGTTTCACCTGTTCAGGATGTGTCAGCAACTAATGTATGTGGAGACAAAAATCCTTCGTCAAAGGATAGGCTGCCTCTGGTTCCACACTGGGTAGCCTCCTCACTTATGGGAAGTTCTGCATCCTTGGCTAAGTAAGCCAGGTATCCTTAACATTTTATGCCAAGTGTGTCTGTTTGTGGTGATGGCTGTCTCTTCAATCCCTAAAAGCATCTGCTTTGCAGCAGTGGGTTAAACTTAAAAATGCTAGAAGGGAAATCAAGTCAAAAACTTCACGTATCCTTGAAAGAAGGGTATGAAAGAGAAAAGAGATTCTATCTTGGTGATTATTGTAAGGTTGACTGAATGGTATCATTTTGAGCATATGTTTTAGCAATAACTGAAAATATTTGTGGCCTCCAAGAAGTACTGCCTAAGTCTATTGGTATGGGACTTTTCAAAGAGCAGTACAGGGACCTTGGCTCAATTTAGAGTGCCCTAGGGAGAGCTCTGTACACAACACTGGAGCCAAACTGAATTTCTCAGGCAAGTGTGATTGGTGTTATCTCCTTCAACTACGAGTATCATGGGGTGGACCTAGACTCACAGTTCAGGAGCCATTCTGATGAGAGATCCATTGAAAAGAAATAATTTGAGAATTTCAGACTTTTGTCCTCTGAAAATATGTTAGAACACAGCTCTGGGATTAGAGGAAGAGTGCCGCTTTTCATTCATATCTCCACTATTAGCATTAGATGTTCCCGCAGTTAAAGCTTCTCCATGCCCTATTCGTCCTGGTCTCATCTTAGATCCTCCTGCATCCTGAGCTCAAATTGGAGCATTCTAGCAGTCACTGAGAATCCATGGCTGAGCAAACCCTCGCACACTCTCAACAGCTTCCCAGCTTCTAATAAGATTAAATTACCAATTTCCTCCATTATTTTAGCCCTAGCAAAGGAATTAGTTGTTATTCTCCAGTTTAGTAATCAAACTCACAAGTATACATCTTACACTCATGTAGAACTTCACCATTTACAAAATGTTTTCATTATCATTTTCTTATTGGTTCTTCACAAAAATCCTGTGAGGTGGATATTGTTATCTCTGCATTATGAGTAAGAACAGCGAAGCATGGACTCAGACCCAGGATTTTTGACAACAACCTCAGAGCTCTTTCAACTCTTCTAAAACTTCCTCTCACACTTCAGAAATCTTTAGTTTATTTAAAAGTAACTTCACAAACTGTGGCTTATGCTCAGTAAAGACATGATTCTAAGCTTAATTTTCTCTGGTGAAACTATAGTTGCCCTGGACTTCCTAGCTTCCCTGCACCATTAGTCAGTATGTGTTCAGATAATACAAGCAGATTCATTCTATCAGTATCGTAAGCAAAACATAATCACAAAGGTGAAAAATAATTGAGGAAAAAAATGATCCATACAATGTGTGAGAGTTCATCTAAGCTTTACATTGGCAGCAGCTGTGGAAAAAATGGGATTCCTTCCATGAGAATATATGCCGCCAAAATATCTCCCCCTCGTATTTGTGCACAAAATCACTCATTCATTGATCATTCAATGAGCAACTGTTTTTTGTTGTTGTTGAGTACTGTCCTCAGTGCTAAGCACGTATGACACAGTTCCTGCAATCAAAGATTTATAGTCCAATAATCAGGCAACTGCAGTAGAGGGAGAAAAGTGCTTATGGACTAGGGACAACCCCAGGGACTACAAGTGCAGAAAGAAGGGTCCTATGCAAGTCTCTGAGAGCAAAGGAAAAAATGCCCCAGAAAGTCATGTCTGAGACAGAAAGGACAAGTAGTAGTTAATGTGGCATGGGGATGGGGGAGTGGGAAGCTGCATTTTTTTCAGCTTGGATAATACTCTGTGGCCTGGGTATTTCTTTCTTGACTACACTCCAGCAATTTTACCTGCTAGAAAAGGCATGTTCAGAGAATTTGAGAGACTTATCCAAGGTCACATAGCTAATAAGTCAGAGATCCAACAACTAAAACCAAATCTGTATGAGGACTATGGTTTTAGAGAAGAAAGAACACTGGACTGGAAGTCAGGCTACTGGAATTCTACCGTCACCAAATCCCTGTGCAACCTCAACAGGTCACTGAACAGCTATGCTCTGCCTCCCTTATCTGTAAAATAAGAGGATTTAAACAGGATGACCTCTAAAGTTTCTGACTTTTCAGTCTGATACATTTAACTCTCTCTTGTCTCCTCCTCAAATAAATTCAAGTTCAAGGAAATCCTGAAAAATAAAGAGGAACTACTAACAATTATCTACAATAATAATAACAGTTTTATATATATATATGTATGTATGTATATTGTAATTTCTGTCATAGATATACTTAGAAGGGTCAATATACCACAATACTCCCTAAAACGTAATATAATTTTTTGATATGATGAATGTGCTCTGTTGGATTAACAGAGAAAATTGCAAAAATGACTACAATTTGATAGTATTTCACTTCTGTGGTTCTTTGAGGGTGGTGAATGGAGGATCAGACTTATTAAGGGATTTTTGTGGCTATACCATAAAATTTTTTTTAAAAGTTTTGCAATGGTATTTTCTAGTTATTGCATAGGCTATGGGAAAGCCAACACGCTAAGTGTAATGAATAAGGCACTCAAGTTTCCTTGAAAAAAACTCATGTACTCAGGCAAAAATATTATTCAAACACGTAAAAATGAAAGAAGGTAGAAAATGGACTGTTAAGAATGTTTATGAATTTTCAGGATTCTACTAGAGATAATTTTTAAGGCAAAAATCATGTTACAGAATATTTTTTTAATAACAAAAGGTATTTCTAACAGAGTTTTAATTTTACTTTTCTTAACTGTCTGCTTTAGAGAAGGTCATTTTGGAGATATCTTGAGATTTAAAATGATAAAGTAGGAGATCTCGTCAAGATGGTAGCTTAAGCAGACTCTGAACTCATCTCCTCCCACGAACACAACAGGTTACAACTATTTTGGGAAAAATTACCCTGGATAGAAAAGTGAAAACTGGATAAAAAGAACCCCCACAACAAGGGACAGTCCTGACTAAAGCGGAAGAGGCAGAAATTCCTGCGGGAGAGGAAAAAAGCCAACTTTGGGAGCAGCAGAGCTCCTCAGCTGGCCAGGTGGGAGACACCCTAAGGTACGCAGCCCTCCCTGAAGGAATGAGGTCTGGAGTGGGGGCTGATACTGCTATAAGCATCCTTCAGACTCAGCCCAACTGAGATGGGGGTCTTACGGTCTGGCTTCCCTGGCTGTTAACTGCAGCAAGGATACCCCTAGAAAAGCTATCAGCCCACCCAAAAACTCACTCACTGCAGCAACCTACAATCACCAGAGAGAAGGTTGATAGTCCTTTGGTGAAACGAGACTCACCTGGTGGGCTCTGGGGTCATCTTAGTGAGAGGAGGGACCTCTCCAGAGACAGAGACATTGGTGGGGGCCATTGTTCTGAGCTGGTCCAGGCATGCTGACTCAGACCCCGGTGGGCGCCATTGAGGTTCTTCCCTTGGGCTGTTAGTCCAGGGGTCTGCCACACCCACTAGAGTACAGATTTAATCCAGTTCAGCCAGGGCAGGCAACCCACCCTAGGGCAAGGGAAACAAAAGAAAAAATGAACAAATGGGTCTACATCAAACTAAAAAGCTTCTGCACAGCAAAGGAAACCATCAACAAAATGAAAAGACAACCTAACAATTGGAGAAGATATTTGCAAACCATATATCAGATAAGGGGTTAATATCTAAAATATACAAAGAACTCATACAGGTCAACAAAAAAAACACCAACAACCCAATTAAAATTGGGTAAAAGATCTGAACATAGATTTCTCCAGAGAAGATATATGGATGGCCAACAGGCATATGATAAGATGCTCAACATCATTAGCTATCAGGGAAATGCAAATCAAAACTACAATGAGGTATCACCTCACTCTGGTCAGAATGGCTATAATTAACAAGACAGGAAACAACAAATGTTGGAGAGGATGTGGAGAGAAGGGAACCCTCGTACACTGCTGGTGGGAGTGCAAACTGGTGCAGCCACTATGGAAAGCAGTATGGAGTATCCTCAGAAAATTAAGAATAGATCTACCATATGATCCAGCTATCCCACTGCTGGGCATTTATCCAAAGAACTTGAAAATGCAAAGGCATAAATATACTTGCACCCCTATGTTCATTGCAGCATTATATACAATAGCCAAGACTTGGAAGCAACCTAGAAGCCCATCAAGGGATGAATGGATAAAGAAGATGTGGTATTTATAGACAATGGAATACTACTCAGCCATAAGAAATGAGGAAATCCGGCCATTTGTGACAACATGGTTGGTCCTTGAGGGTATTATGCTGAGTGAAATAAGTCAGAGGGATAAAGTCAAATACCATATGCTCTCACTCATAAGTAGAAGATAAAAACAACGACAAACAAACACATAGCAATGGAGACTGGATTGGTGGTTACAATAGGGGAAGGGGGGAGGGCAAAAGGGGTGATTAGGCTCACATGTGAGGGGATGGACTATAATTAGTTTTTGGGTGGTGAACATGATGTAATCTACACAGAATTTGAAATCTATTACGATGTACATCTGAAAGCTAAAAATAATTTAAAAAATGATAAAGTAATCTTTCTACTTCTATAGCAGTTTATACCAATATAATAGATGTTAGAACATTTTTCAAATGTATTATCATTTTTTAACCTCATAATATCACATGAGTTGGGTAAGGTGTTGTTTTCCTAGGACTGCTATAGTAAATTACCACAAACTGGGTGTCTTAAAACAACAGAAATTTACACTCTCACTGCTCTGGAGGCTGCAAATCCAAAATCAAGGTGTCCTTTGGGCCACACTCCCTCTGATACTCTGGGTAGAATCCTTCCTTGTGTCTTCCCAGCTTCCAGGGGTGGCCCTCACTCCTTGCGTTCCTTGGTCTGCCTCACTCCAATCTCCACCTTTGTGGTCACATGGCCTTCTGTGTGTCTCTGTGTCCAGATTTTCCTTTCCTTATAAGGAAAGTAGTCAGATTCAATTAGGACCCACCCTAACGACCTCATCTTAACTTGATTACATCTTCAAAGACCCTATTTCCAAATAAGGTCATCTTCACAGTGTCGGAGATTAAGGCTTCAATATATCTTTTTGGGGGTTACAATTCAACCCATAATAGGTAGCTTTGGTGTGGTTTATTTCCATTTTGTAGATAAGGAAGCTAAGACATGGAGCACCTAAGCAGCTTCCCTATGGTCCTACAGAGTATTACTTGCAGAATAAACACAGAAGGTTCTGTCATCTAATACTTAAACCAGGTTTATTCTATCAAAGGAACATTAAGGTCTTCAAAATCATTTAATGATTTGCCTAGAATCAGAACTTACATCAGTCACTTATCTAGACAGCTGTCTTGCCCTAAGTCCAAATTTCTTGAGTCTCTTGATGGCTGCTTGGGTACATGCTAGGTTATTACTTATAAAAATAAAATCCAATTGTCTTTGGTTATAACCATACCTCACATAACTTTTATAGGGAATATATATTTGCTTTCTGAAATACATTTTATAGTGTCTACCTTCAGCTAACTTAGGTGTAGAAATAATAGGCCATTCTTTAACTGCCTCCATTCATAACCCAAACATTCTTTGGCTGCTGAGAATGGTGCTGAAATAAACCTGGAATATTCTGTGGTAAATGAGACATGCTGGAACCTTTCTCTTAAGTGTATATGCCAAGAAATACTTCATTTGGGGTCATGGGATAAAAGGAACAAAATTAAAACACAGATTCTTCAAGTGCCGGCGTAGGTGTCCCAAGGAAACTGAGCCACCTCTCCTTTGTCATGTCTCTGCCCTATTTATCAGTTGTGTCCTCTAGCTAGACAACAGTCATCTTTTCATAAGCAGCCTTCTCCACTGTGGGATTTCATTTATTTACCGCTGTGTTGGTCCAGCTGTGAAGAGTGGCTGTGAGCCAGCATACAAGACATAAATTAAACCATCCTTTGGCCTCTACTCTTTAATTCATGTGATTATTTTTTAATAAGAATCTATTTGTGTGGAATTCCCCTGGAACCTCTGTGATGAGCAACTGCCTGTTGGTTGAATGAATGATTTCTGATTGTATGAAGCTTCACTGTGATCCCGATGTTCTAACCCAGAGATTACAGGCAGCAGAAAGAGGTTCAGATGACTCACAAGACACCAATGGTAAAACTCAGTAAAGCCAACAAAAAATTTAAACCCTATGAGCCTTTTGACTTTGTATGCTATTGGCAAGCTGTATCAATTGACTTTTCATGATATTCTGTAAGCTGTACTTAGTTGTGACCAATAGCCTTTATTTCGTTCATTTATTAGTTCCTTCACCAACATTTATTGAGCCCCTACTACGTATCTGGCCCTGGGGATGCAGTGGTGAATGAAAGAGACAAAGATCTTCCCTTTACCAGTCTTATTCATCAGACTCAGGACAGCCTCTGGCACTCAGTAAATATTGACAGAATGAATGAATTAATAATAACTAATGAAAAATCTATCATTTACAAATAACATCCCTAAGGCAGTTTGACTTAGCCCCAGGAATCATTACAATGTTCTTTTCCAAAAGGCCAAAACAAAATATTTTTAAACAACCTTAAATATATATTTAAACAGGGATTTTAAGTGATTTTCTCACATGCCTTGCTCTCCCTTTCCCTGTCACCCTTACTTACCCAGGAAAGGATTCTGCTTCCCCATGCCTTCTCAGCAGTCTGTGGGGCCTTCCTACAGCACCTGCTTGCTCGGCTGAGGGAACCAGACAAACTCAGTAGCAGCCTGCATCCATTGTCTGTGCCACATACTTGGAGGGGTCCCAGTCCTCAATTCCCTGTTCACTAATATAAGAACTTTTTATTAAAAATATTGGTTTTAAACCCCTCCTACATCCCTGAAATAACAAGATATAAAAAGAAACAGAATGATACTAGATCCATAAAGGATTTGTGTAGACACTGCTTAAATAGTGAAGAATTAATTTCTAGTCAAAAGTCTAAGAACATGCCCACAAGGAGTTCAAAAGCATGTGAATATACATATATATATATAACATCAGTGTACTTTCTTGTTTCCATACAGATGCTAGGGTGAACTCATCTGCAATGTCCCTTGTCTAGTGTGAAGACGCACTATGCATCACAAGATGTGATCTGGAGAAATCCAGAGAAAGTTTTATTTAAAATCCTATGCCTGGTCATTTTAGATATCTTCAAGGCATCCAGTTATAGTTATGCAGCACTTATCATTCAAAAGCCTGCTCTGTAAGTATCAATATGAGTAAACTAACTTTTAAGACTTAAAAATCTGCTTAAAAACTGAGACCTTGAGCCAGCTTTGATGGCCTAGTGGTTAAAGATCAGCACTCTCACCGCTTCAGCAGCCAGGTTTGTTTCCTGGTTCTGGAACCACATCACTGATCTGTCAGTTGCCATGCTGTGGTGGCAGCTCACATAGAAGAACCAGAAGGACTTACAATCAGGATATACAACCATGCACTTGGGATTTGGGGAAGAAAAAAAAGAGGAAGATTGGTAACAGATGTTAGCTCAGGGTGAATCTTTCCATGCAAAAAAACAAAACAAAAACAAAACCTGAGACTTCATGGGCCATTTTGCCTCCACAGACTCTATTCATCAGGAATGGAGAATTCTTCGATTCCATCACTATATTTCTAGGAGTATCTACCTTCCTGCAAGTCCAACCCAGTTGAAAAATGGAAATTTCACAGCTTACTTGTCTGTTCTTAAATCTAGTTGACCACTAAAACAAATAAAAATAAAGAGGTTACCACTTGTCAGACTAACAACTAGATATCTAATATTTTTGCCAGTAGCAAAGTAACATCAAGAAAGCGAAGGCTGACCTTGATTTGCGGATAAAAGAAAAAATATATAAACTAGCAAAATAATTGCAAAGGCAAAGCACACAATGGAGGTGGTTATTTACCCTCAATGTTCCATTATACTTGGTTCCACTAGTATAGTTCTTTACAGTATTACTTTCTCTTGTGGCTACTGTTGAATTAATTCATTAAGAAACCAAGTTCCCACTCAAAATAATGCTGTTTAGAGTATCTGGCACAGAGCTTTGCAACAAGAAAGATTTAATATCTGTTTTTGGTTAGAAGAATCTGAGGCTAGTGCTTGCTAAGGAGGAAATAGGCACAGTGAGAAACAGCATTATCTTCTATTATTTAAACCTTTCAGGTAGAAAAGAATTAGTCATTCTTAGAGACACAATGCTACATGGTGGAAATCACTTAGACATGAGATCGGATAAACCAAGGTTAAAATCTCAGTCTCTCAGTTACTTTTTCTGAGCCATAAATTCAGTTCTCAACTCTTACCTATTAAATGGGAAAGATACACCTATCCTAATGAGTTATAATGGTTAACTGTAAGTGAATAATAACACAAAGCCACATAGTGTTTGGCTTATAGATGGTGCTAAATAAACAGTATCTATAGTTTTCATACTTTCGGTTCCAAACGACATAACTAGTGATGACAGTGGAAGTATAAAGAAGCTCATTTCATCTCAGTGACGAAGGAATTCTTAAGTTAGAACTGCCCAAAGATCAAATCAACTGGGCTGCTTATTATGAGGTGGTGACTTCCCCATCATCAAGAGCCTTCAAGCAAAACCTAAATGACCTTTTACCAGGCATGAGGAATAGGGAATTAAGCATAAGTCTTAAATTCTAGACCCTTTTAAATGCTAAATTTCTATGATGTCTTGAAATTCTGGATAGATTCTGAAATGATGAGCACATTTTTTCTGATTGTTCTTGAAAAGCAAAGATAATGATGTTAGACAGAAGGGAGGAAATTTGTCATGAGGCATTGAGTTTGGCTTAAATGGCAACTTTGCATGTCCAAAAAATTAGTATTCAAGTTCATGACTTTTTTCCAGCAACAGGCTTGAATAAAATAGAAAGGTCTAAATGTTCCCCAGCCTCTGGCTTTCAGTTGTCCGTTTAAATGGCTATCACTGTTCCACTTCATCTTTTTCTCTCTAGCTGAGAAGCAGACATGACAAAGGTGGTTAAGCAAGTGCTGTTGATTAGCCCTAGGAAAACATCCATTTACTTCTAATTCATCAGGATGCATCCTGGGAATTCTCTTCTCCAACCTCCTCTCAGTTTCTCAGTTGGTTGAACTTCTGCCTCTCCCTTCTCCCTACTCCACCCAGAAAGAGAAAAAAACTCTCCTTGTCTCTGAAGACTCAGCATACTCAGCCTTGTACAGAATTGCCTACGCTAAGAGAGTCTCTCAAGGCAATTTGTCAACAAGACTATTCTGTCCCCAAATGAAATCTTCATGCTACCCTCTAAAAAAGGGTGGTTTTTTCATTTCATTGTAATGCATTTCTTATTGTCATACTATAGCTGCATAATCTTAGAGAAGGGCAAAATCTGAGGAGAGGAGGAGAGACGTAGACTTAGGGTTTCCATGGAGTAGCCTCAGGATTCTTTGTGAAATTCCTGAAAATATGTGCAAAATTTCATAGGAGTGTACACTTTGCTGGATGAGAGTCCATGGCTTCATCAGATTCTTAGATGCTGCATATGATACCAAAAAAGGTTAAGAATCAAAGTCTTACATGAGAAAATATTTGCAAATAATATATCTGATAAGGGTCTAGTATGCACACTATATAAAGAACTCTTTGTGATCCAACAATAAAAAGATAAATAACCCAATTAAAAATGGGCAAAAGATTTGAATAGACACGTCTCCAAAGAAGACATACAAATAACTAATAAGTACATATAAAGGTGATCAACATCATTAGAGAATGGCAAAACAAAACCACAATGAGATACTACTTCACATCCACTAAATGACTATAACCAAAAGACAGATAATGACAAGTATTGGCATGAATATGGATAAATTGGAAGCTGATTCCTTCTAAGTTGTAGGTTATTGACCACAAGTTGGCCACACAAATGAAATCGAACAAATAACCAATTTTAAAATAGACATCTAAAAGCACTCTTATAAACATCTCCAGCTACTGGAACCTAGATGAGTAACCATCAATGAGAAAGTCTTAAATTTGGCACCATTGACACATGGTAGAATCTTGAGATTGTGTTTCTAAATTGCTCATCTTCTCCAGCCTCACAATGAAGTAGTGATACCTTCCATCATGGTCTTATTATGAAAATTAATAAAATTACATCTGTCACACAATTTGAGTCTTTGAAATATTTCCTATGACTTTAAGGTGACATTTATATATTTTTGTTTTCTCCAAATAAAATGTTAACTCAAAAAGGTGTTTGGATGCATTGATAAAAATATTGTTCTATTCCAATAAAATTGAGGCACCGTGGACAGAAAACTCAGCTGAAAACCAAGTGACCCAGTGTATCGATTATCAATTGCTGCATAACAAGCTAACCCAAAGCTTAGCGGTTTAAAATAACTATTCCATTTTGCTCATAATTTTGTGGGTTGGGGATCTGGAAAGGACTTGGCTGCGAGTTTCATCTCTAATCCACGTGTCACCGGCTGGGGTGACTGAGGTTAAAGGATTCTCTTCAAGATGGCTTATTACTAGTGTGACTAACATCTCTGTGTTCTTTACTTTCCCTCTCTCTCTCTGTCTTTCCATGCAGCATCTCATCATCAAGGAATTCTGCATGTGACTTGGGCCTCTCACAGCACTGTAGTCTTGAGGAAGTCACACTACTTGCATGATGCTGGCTTCCACGAGGGAGGAAGCTGAAGTTGCCAGGTAAGTTAAGAGCTATGCCCAGAACTGGCACAACATCACTTGTGCTGTACTCTATTGGTCAAAGCAGTCATAGAGCCTGCAAAGATTCAAGGGATAGGGGAAATATACTCCACTTCCTGATGGAGGACTGGCAAGGTCATTCTGCAGAAGAGTGTATAGGATAGGAGGTATGTTTGCAGTCATCTTTGGAAAGTACAATCTGCCACACCCAGATTCTCATCCTGGCGCAATTGCCATCAACCTTTTATAATGCTCCCCTTATACCTATATACCTATAACTATACCTATGCTCCTACCACCTGCAGTTAGTTTCTTTCCTTGGGAAATGCAGGAATTGGACCAGAGTTCTACTTAGAATGCTTTGATTGCAAAGAACAGAGTCTTACTCAAGTTATCGTTGAAGAAATAGAATTCTCACAGGAAAACACAACAGACTGCCACTAAAACAAGCAAACTCTCAGACACCAGCTACACCCCCTGGCCTCTCTTGGAGTGTTGGAATGTGTGGTCTTCCCCTCTTGGAGTGTGGCGTCCTTATAAATCTGATTTAATCATTGTGCTAACCTTTCCTCACAGGTCCACACTCTGTAGGGTCTATCAGTCTTAACCTCCAGTTAAACAATTACATTCTCTCCTAGTACCAGATTAAAACTCACAGAAAATCAATTACCCCCTCCCTCTATCCCTTTAGTCCTTCACAGTTTTCTAATGTGGACAACTACATAAGCCTCTTGCTACTCCAAGGTTTGGCTGCTTTTTTGTCAGTTATACCCTTTGTATAATCAGCAGTGGCGGTTAGGGATGGGGAGGATAGTGTTGAAGATAAAGATAATATCACTTGGTACAAGAAAATAAAATGACCATCTAGAAGGCATACTGATCCATGAGTAATACAACTAAATAATCTCCAAAGTCATTCCAGCTCCAAGTGTGTATGGATTTTGTAAAGGTAATTTCCATTACCTTGTGCAGTAACACAATAGCCTACTCATTTCACAATACCTCACAGAGTGTTCTAAAAAAAGGAGCTACTGAGCAGCTTCCAATCCCTGGAGAGAAGAAAGAGTGCTCCAGGGACCCAGCCTAATTTCCTATAGCCGTTCTATTATCCCAGCTGTATCTATGGTTTCTATTAGCCCGTCTGTGCTATTGATCAGCCTGGTCACAATGAAAGAGCTTTATTGAATTCCAAGTAATGGAAACTCATTACATGGTCTAGATAATTAATTACCAATTCTTTCCTTTTAGTGAAATTGAAACTGGCTGTGGAGAGCAAGCTGAGTGAGCTCAGTAATGCAGCCTGTTTGAAGCTTTATTTAATGCGTATGAGGAACACTCTACGCCGGCCTTGGAGATGTGTTTGATGTACTGCAGACCCTTGAAATAACCCAAGCACTTTCCTTTAAAATAAACCATCTTTTCAAATGGAATCAATTGAAAGGAAGAGGCACTCAAGCCATAAAAAGTAAAAAATCAAAACAAAAATATAAATCATATAGGGATATGAACGTAAGGCATCATTTCTCTGGGACTTTTAAGGGAGGCCATCAAAGGGTTTTTGCAAACCTCTAAGTCAGATGTAAGAGAAGGGGTTCATGTCTTCAATCTTGTCTTTTACTCTCCTTGTTCCGTATGCCTGCCAAGTATATTGCCTATGTAATTTTCAAATAGTGAGTTACCAAGCAGGCATTGATACCTAACACACGTAGATACTGATAACATCATCGCTGGGATGGATTGAAGACTAAGGAAGGTGGTTGCTAATAATAGCTGGTGTTGATCAAACGCCTACTATGTGTCAGGTACTGTGCTAGGGTTTTTACATATATTATGTCTTTTAATCCTCACAGCTCTACAATCTAAGTTATATTAATGCATATTTTGAAGATGAGGATAACAAAGCTCATATTGCCCAAAATCAGGACCATAATTCTATAAATCCAAATTTAGTTCTGCCTGCTGATAAAGCCTACTCAATCCATTATGCCACGCTATGTCCCCCAGAATTAGTTTGACAAGAAGACAAGCTATTTCAAAAATCATCTACAAGAAACACTGACAAAGACTTGTAGGTTATGCAGAGATCAAAGTGAAACAGGGAAATGACAATTATGCCTGACGTTAGAAGCGCAAGAGGAAATAGTCCTTTTATCACCATCATATACTTTCTTACGGAGACAACTGGTGATAATACGGAATGCAATGCTAATTTGTGTTTGCAAAACTTAATCCTAAAATATTTGAAGCCTGGGTCACAAGTATAAAAGCTAGAAATGGTAGACTTCCAAAGCCTTATTCAATCCTCTATGTCATAAGAGGTGGAGATATGTGTAATTCCAATTAGACTGGATGAACTTGAAGCCAATTCTTTCCAAAAGAAACGCAAGTCAGACTCCAATAAGCATTAAACTGGTCTTGATGTTCTCCATTACTCTGTATCAAATTCTGTTGTAACTGTAGCATACTGAATACTTGCAGGTAGTATGCTATTCCACTCTCTGATACACAGACATCTTTCTCCTGCCACCAGTTAGGTTCTCTGCTCACCAGAGTCGGTAGTATTTGTCCCCAAACCTGCTTTTACCAGTTGTACTTGTTACACTGATTCAGTAATTTAATTCATTACTGCATAACCAACAATATGAGGAGCACATAAGGTAAAAGAGTTGTTGGTTGTTGTGAAAAAGAAAACAAAGTTGAATGCTTTGTAATATTTGAGTATTACTTAAAATAGAGCTGTTGAGTTGGATGTGGGTGAGACAACTCTTAAAGACTAGGAATCGTGTAAAAATATACAATTTATTCTGTACTTAAATTACTTTGCAGGTACTTCTAAGGGCTTTCTCCAAATAAAGAAAATTAAAATTAACTAATTTTAGGTACAGTTTATGCAAGTAAGATAAGTCAGATATCCTATCAATTCACTCAAACTCACTTAATAGCTCTAGGCCTTACCTCAAAGTATACATTTTCAAGGTAAAATAAAGCTCTTATATGAAAGATTTTTTCAATCCCTACAATAACCATATATATTTTTAAATTAATTAACCAGTCACCAGTGCGGCTTGTCCGGGATAAGAGGATTTCTAATATATCACAGATGTTTACCAAAGGTTTCTTCAGAGGTGGTAAAGTGAGACTTTATGTCACACACACTTTGAAAGAGTTCATGACATCATTTTAAACATATCTCCCTTTTCCTAAAACTCTACTCCGTCTCGCATCTGTCATATCTATGAAAACTCTCAAAACTCCTCATTCCTCAGACATCTGGCTGTCACTGGCTTTCTTCTTCCTACTGTCTTCCCTCAACTTTTCTCATAGAGACCAACTGAAGCCTTTTGGCTTTCTCCAGTTCTGCATCCCCACCCATTATCTTCTCAGCTTAAGAAAGGCCCAGGAAGCCCCAAAAACTAAAAAGGAAGAATCTTCTTTAGAAAATATAAGTACAAGAAAAGGTTACACTTGATATATTTTAATATTTTATACCCTTCACATTTGAATAACTAATCTGAGCAGACCTCTATTCATTCTGAGAAAGCCTCTCCAATGGGCCTTTCACTTGTAAAATATAAAGCAAAGACCCTGTGCAGAAGTGAATGTCTGTGGAGAAATTTGTCACCACCAAGCAGCCAAAACTCTGCTTTGATGATGGAGCGAGAAAATTAAAAAGACTCTGTTGGGGAGAGGGAATTTCATATAGGAAGAATATGCAGCTTTTGGAAGGATGAATTAAGTGGTGGGGAGATGAGGACAGGGAGGCATTGACATAGAAGCTTCTTATTTGGGATCTCATTTCCAGTGGTTAGAGTGACATGGGCCAGAAGCTGACAGAACAGTTCTTGAAAGATGTGATGCAGTTCTTGACGTAAGCAGGGTTAGGAAGGAAAGAAATATCTGCAAGGAATGAGGGAGACTTGTATAAGTTTTCTAGTTTATATAAGGTGAATTAGAGGCCTGAAGGGAGGATGTGATGAAGAAGACATATGGCTATCTAGATATCTGCAGGAAGAATATTCCAGGCAAAGACAATGCCAAAGGGCAAGTGTCCTGAAGCAAAATTGGGCTTTGTGTGTTTGAGGAATAGCAAGGAGGCCAGGATGGCTGGAGCTGATTGAGCAGGGAGGGGAGGGGCAGTAGATAAGATCACAGAATGGAGGATGACATAGTAATTTGTGGGTCACTGTAAGGCTGCTTTTTACTCTGATATAGTCAAGAAGACTTTACATTCAACAAGATTCAGCATCCATAAAATTCTGAATAAAATAGTGTAGAAGGAAATTACCTCACCATAATAAAGTCCATAGACAACAAACCCACAGCTAACATCATATTCATTGGTGAAAAATTAAAATCTATCCCACTAAGAAGAGGAACAAGACAAGGGTGCCCACTCTTGCCACCCTTATTTAACATAGTTTTGGAAGTCCTAGCCAGAGCAATTAGGCAAGAAAAAGAAATAAAAGGGATTCGAGTTGGAAAGGAAGAAGTAAAACTGTCACTATTTGCAGATGACATGATTATATATTTAGAAAATCCTAAAGAATCCACCAAAAAACTATTAGAAATAAATAAATAAATAAATACAGTAAAGTTGCAGGGTACAAAATCAACATACAAAAATCAGTATGTTTCTACGCTGACAAAATAACAGAAAGAGAAATCAAGAATACAATTCCATTTACAATTGTAACAAAAAGAATAAAATACCTAGGGATAAATTTAACCAAGGATGTGAAAGACTTGTACACTGAAAACTATAAGACATTGTTGAAAGAAATTGAAAAAGACCCAAAGAAATGAAAAGATATTCTGTGCTCGTGGATTGGGAGAATAGGCATAGTTAAAATGTCCATACTACCTAAAATATTCTACAGATTTAATACAATCCCTACCAAAGTCCCAGTGCCATTTTTCATGGAAATAGAACAAATAAACCTAAAATTTATATGGAACAACAGAAGATCTCAAACAGCCAAAGCAACCCTGAGTTTTCTTTGTTTTTTAAGAACAAAGGTGGAGGCATCACACTCCCTGATTTCAAAGTATACTCCAAAGCTGTAGTGATCAAAATAGCATGATGCTGGCACAAGAGCAGACACAGGTCAATGGAACTGAATCAATAGCCCAGAAATAACCCACACATTTATGGACACCTAACGTTTTTTTGTTTCTTTTTTTGGTAAGGAAGCTTCACTCTGAGCTAATATTTGTTGCCAATATTCCTGTTTTATTTGCTTGAGGAAGATTAGCCCTGAGCTAACATCTTGCAAATCTTCCTCTACCTTGTATGTGGGTTGCTGCCACAGCATGGCTTGACAAGTGGTGTAAGTCTGTGCCCAGGATCCAAACCCATGAACACAGGCCACTAAAGCAGAGTGCACAGACTTAACCACTACACTATGGGGCCAGCCCCTGACACCTAATTTTTTAAAATTGTTTTATTGAGGTCATATTGGCTTATGACTGTGTAAATTTCAGATGTACATTATTACATATCAGTTTCTGTATAGACTGCATCGTGTTCACCATCAATAGTCTAGTTTTAATCCATCGCCATCGGTATGTGCCCCCTTATTCTTTTTGCTCTCCTCCCACCTTCTTTCCCTCTAGTAATCACTAATCTGTTCTCCTTAGCCATGTGTTTATCTTTTACATATGAGTGAAATCACAAGGTGTTTGTCTTTCTCTGTCTGGCTTATTTCACTTAGTATAATACTCTCAAGGTTCATCTGTGATGTTGAAATGGCATGATTTTGTCTTTTATTATGACTGAGTAGTATTCTATTACATGTATATATCATATCTTCTTTATCCATTCATCCATTAATGGGCACTTGAGTTGCTTCCGTGTCTTGGCTATTGTGAATAATGCTGCAATGAACATAGGAATGCACAAATCTCTCTGAATTGTTAAATTCATGTTCTTTGGATAAATACTCAGTAGTGGGATAGCTGGGTCATATGGTATTTCTACTTTTAATTTTTGAGAATTCTCTATACTGTTTTCCATTAGTGGCAGCACCAGTTTGCATTCCCACCAGCAGTGTATGAGGGCTTCCTTTTCTCCACATTCTCTCCAACACTTGCTATTTTTTGTCATGTTAATTATAATCTTTCTGATGTGTTTAAGGTGAAATCTCATTGTAGTTTTGATTTGCATTTCCCTAATTGAACATCTTCTCATGTGCTTGTTGGCCATTATATATCTTATTTGGAAAAATGTCTGTTCAAAGCTATAGTAATCAAAACAGTATGGTACTGGCATAAGAACAGACACACAGATCAAAGGAACAGAACTGAAAGCCCAGAAATAAAACCACACACCTATGGATAGCTAATATTCAACAAAGGAGTCAAGAACATACAATGGCGAAAAGAAAGTCTCTTCCATAAATGGTGCTGGGAAAACTGGACAGCCACATGCAAAAGAATGAAAATAGACTATTAAGTTACATCATACATAAAAATTAACTCAAAAGGGAGTAAAGACTTGAATGTAAGACCTGAAGCCATAAAAATCCTTGAAGAAAACATAGACAGTATGCTCTTTGGCATTGGTCTTAGCAACATGTTTTTGGAAATGTCTCCTCAGGCAAGGGAATCAAAAGAAAAAATAAACAAATGGAACTACATCAAACTAAGAAGCTTCTGCACAGCAAAGAAAACCATAAACAGAACAAAATAAAAAACACAACAAAATAAAAAACACAACAAAACAAAAAGACAACCTACCAATTGGGAGAAGATATTTTAAAATCATATACCTGATAAGGCATTGATATCCAAAACATATGAAGAACTCATACAACTCAACAACAAAAAACAAACTACCCAAATAAAAAATGAGCAGAGGATCTGAACAGACATTTTTCCAAACAAGAAATACACATGGCCAGCAGCCACATGAAAAGATGTTCCACATCACTAATTATTAGGGAAACACAAATCAAAACCACAATGATACATCACTCCATACCCATCAAAAAGCCCATTATTAAAAAGACAAAAAGTACTAAGTGTTGGAGAGGATGTGGAAAAAATGGAATCTTCATACACTGCTAATGGAAATGTAAACTCCCATAGTGGTGCAGCCGCTATGGAAAATAGCATGGAGATTTCTCAAAATATTAAAAATAGAACTACCATATGATCCAGCTATTCCACTTTTGTGTATTTATCTAAAGAACAAGAAAACACTAATTCAAAAAGATATTTGCACCCCTATGTTCATTGCAGCAGTATTTACTATAGCTAAGACTTGGAAACAACCTAAGTACCCATTGACGGATGAAACGATGAAGATGTGGTATATGTATGTGCAATGGAATACTACTCAGCTATTAAAAAGATGAAATCTTGCCATTTGTGACAATGTGGATGGACCCTGAGGTTATTAGTCTAAGCAAAATAAGTCATATGGCAAAAGCCAAATACCACATGATTTCACTCAAATGTGGAAGATAAAACAACAACCACAACAAACACATAGATACAGAAAACAGATTGGCTACAGATAACAGGTAGTTGGAAACATACATCAGATGGTTATCAGAGAAGAGGAGACGGGGAGGGCAAAAGGGTAAAAGGGCACATTTATATGGTGATAGATGGCAACTATACTTTTGGTGGTGAACAAGATGTAGTCTATACAGAAGTTGAAATATAATGATTTACATCTGAAATTTATATAATATTATAAACCAACAGTAGCTCAATTTAAAAAAACATAGTAAGAATGACTTTGAGCCATAAAATTTACATATATTATTTACAAAGTATGTGTGTAATAGGTGATATTATCCTCCATTAAATTAAATTATGCTCAATTTTTAAAAAGACTTTAAAGAGAACTCTTAAGACAAATTAAAAAGCCCATGTAAAACTAAATATTATGGAAGTGAATAAATGTGATATTCATTTTTCCACTATTCAAAGGTTTACTATGTGCAAAGTAAGAACTGGGAAAATGAAAGTGCACCCCAGGCATTCTCAGATAAAAGTCTCACATATACAAACGAAAGACAAAAGTTGGGTCTTAGATGTCTAACAACTGATGAAATTGTAATGTTAAAAAAGCGAACTTAAATTTTAACACAACAAAAAAGCCTCCATAATGCCGGGTATATGATTATGAAGACATCGTCTTTCTAGATCTTAGTTCTCTAAACTTACAAAATGAGAGATTTAATTGATATGATTCTTATGGCTTCTCACAGCACTGAAATTTGGGATTTGCTAGTGTTATTTGATGGACTGGACTTATGTCTAAAATAAAAGGGATATATCTAAGTTTAACAGGCACAAATCTGAAAGGAAGAAGAGGAAAGAAACATTGTATATCAGGAAGGTAGGTACATACCTGTATCTAAATTCACCAACTGAGCAATTCCTTAAGCCCACAGAAGGAAGGAACTAATGTCATTGCTGTGAGAGATTTTCACATCTAACCCAGACAAATAGAAGCTACAAGACAACATTTTTATAATAGAAATTACAAAACTAGCATAGAAGCAAGATCAAGAATTAATGGAGACTCCTACTGTCAGGGTATCTACTGAAGTCTCATTCTCCTAAAAAGTAAAACATCTGATAAATGCTTGCCTTGCTAACAATTTCAGCTTTCAGAAGATGCAGGGAACAATAGGGGCGTTATGGACAAGATGCAGATGAACAAGAAAGAATGGGATCGTGAATATGAAATTGACAGATATGCACCCTAGATTTTAGGAAGGCTAATTTCAGGATACAGGAAAAAATGAAACGCCGTGGATAGGAGACCTCGAAGTAGAATATGGATTGTGTACAAAGAGAGATTTCAATGCACCCAGTTTTGACTGCGTGACTATAAGTAAGACCAGCGGAAAAGAGGAAAGAACCCAAGAAGCCAAGAAAGACAAAGGGACTCTTAAGCACAAGTGTTAAAAGTGTGAAAGGAAGGACAAAAAGAATAGTTCATAGAGCACTGCATTAACTTTGTTGATGTTTAATAGTCTGAAATGTTCAGCAATAATCTTAATTTCCCTCAGAGGTCAGTTGTTTAGACTTGCACTGGCCAACACACTATATGCTACTTGTGGCTATTAAGCACTTGAAATGTAGCTACCTTGTATTGAGACGCATTCTGAGTATAAAATGCACTTAGTTTAAAAGAAAAAATAATGAGGCCAGCCCCATGGCTGAGTGGGGCTGCTTCAACGGTTCAAGGTTTGGCAGTTTGAGTCCTAGGCATGGACCTACACACAACTCATGCCATGCTGTGGCAGCATCCCAGATAGAAGAACTAGAATGACCTGCAACTAGGATACACAACTAAGTACTGGGACTTTGGGGAGAAAAAAAAAAAGAGGAAGATTGGTAACAGATGTTAGCTCAGGGCCAATCTTCCTCACCAAAAAAAAAAAAAGGGGGTTTTCTAAAAGACTGAATATGAAACAAAGAATGCAATATCTCTAATTAACAAATGTTATAGTTAATATTTTTATATTGTTAATCCACATGTTGAAATAATATTTTGAAAACATTGGGTTAAAAATATACTATAAAATTAATCTCGCCTGTTTCTCTTTTTACTTTTCTAGTGTGGCTACAAGAAAATTTTAAATTACATTTGTAGCTCATATTGCATTTCTGTTAGACTGCACATAGACCCTCATTTTATGAAGAGGAAACAAGCCCAAAATTTCTTCCAAGAAGAATTGCTTCCAAGTCACAGAACTACTATACTTATTAGACAATTTGTAATTATTTCTGCAAGGAAACAGAAAAAGAAATTGGAAAAATTGTAAAGACAAAAACTGAAAAATTTAAAAACCATACATAAGATAGAAAATACAGAAAAGGATGGGCCTTCATCTGAGGGGAGGGGAGGATTGGCGGGGGGAGGTGACTAGGAGTACATGCCCAAAAAGAAAATCAGGTTTTATTCTTCAAAAAAGCTGGAAGTCTAGTGACTATTTTGTGAAGTCCACTCTTTCCTAGCATCTTCCCCCAAAAAAGCATCCCAAAGACCTATGCTTACTCAATCTATCCCGAAGGCTCAGTTCTGCTTCCAAGTGCTACAGGAAGAAAAAATTGCAGTCTGATCTGTTGTTCCACTAGTGCTCCCGTGGCTGTGACAAAGTGGTGCTGTTGAACGCTGGATCTTGCACAGCCGGGCAATCACCTGTCCACTGCTAGTCCAACTTCCTTGATAAGAGCTTCCCACTTACTATTGCTTAGCAGTCTCTCCCTCTCCTCTCTCCTGTTCTTTCCCACTGGACTCCAAATCTTGGCAGTTTTAAATGCAAAACAGCTTCACCTTCTTCATTTACAGTGCTTTATAGAAGATTTTCCTTAAAAAGATAGTTCCATTCCTTCTGATTTTGGCCATTGAAAATACTTTTTTTTCTCATTTTGCCACATTATAAATAATAGATTAGAAAGTTATAAATATGTATAATATAAAGGTTTTAGCACTGCCCACAACTGGAATGGGCTACCTTGTGAAGCAGTCAGTTTCTGAACACTAGAAAATTTCAAGCAGACCCTAGATGGCCATTGTCAAGAAAATTTTAAGGGAAGTGTACAGGAAAGGTTTAACTCAGCAGACTGATCAAACCCTGCACATTCCCCCAAAAGGCCTGTTTTTAGGACTGGCCCTTGGCTATCTCACGGGAGCTAAGCTCTTAGAATGTTCTGTCTGCTAAGAGTGCTTTTGCATGCCTGAGGCCTTGGGCCACACTGCAGCAGTTTATTCAAATAATTTATGTTAACAATGTGATTTTTGAACATCTGCTTTCTCTCTGAGGGTCTGAAGTTTCAGCAAATGAAGTCATGTCTGCAGGTACTGCATATCTATGATGTTGACCCTCAATAAACACCTGGCCGAGGGCTTGAGTGAGTTTTCCTAGTTGGCCACAGTTTGCACATGTTATCATATATCGTTCCTGGGGAAGGAAGCATGCCTTATGAGACTCCACAGGGAGGAGACACTTGAAAGCTTGTATCCCATGAGCCTTTTCCCTTTGCTGGTTTTATTCTGTACCTAGTCACTGTAATAAAGTGTAACTATGAGTAGAATAACCTCTGAGTCTTGTGAGTCCTAGTGAACCACTGATCCTGAGGATGATTTTGGAGACTCCTAACACAGAAGATATCTATGTGGAAGAAACAGTCTTCTCAATCTGCATATAAGATACCCGCCATCTAGAGACCTGCAATAAAATCTACAACATCAAAAAAAAAAAAAAAAGCACTTTAACACATGAAGGGAATTTTAAGGAATGAACTCATTTGTGTTGAATGAGCACAGAGTGAAATGAATATCTCTCCCTCCAAAAGAAATCCAGAAATGAGTTCAATGACTCTTACACATCAAGTGACTAAAAAAACTGACAATAAAATGAGTAGGAAAAGCTGAGGAACACTTGTGCCACAAACCCCACCCCAGGCACAGCACTTTACAATCAGGAAGAAACCCTCCAACTCCAACTTTCCCCCAAGCAGTCAAGGGTTTGGACTGCACACTTAGTGTCCCAACTTTTATGTCTGCCCCCCTAGAGACTGACTCCCAAATCATCTAGCTCACAGAGCTAATACAGATCAGCATTTGTGAGTTCCCCGGAACCCACAGAAAACAAAGACATGGTTTTTAAGTAAGCATATGAGTATTTCCTGTGCCCATCTCTCTGTATCAGTGCAGAGTGAAGCAAAAATGCCCAGATTCCAGTTTCTCCCTGGAAGGGTGTTTCACTGCATACTATATCAACTGCTGCCCACGGATTGGGCTTCTAATAAGCATGAATCTGGAAGCTGGCTGAGCTCCTCCTGAGCCTGAAAGGGCTTGTGGGCACTTTCCCTGCCTTGTACCACTGGCTCACTGCAACAATAAAATCAAGTCTCCAGCTTCTCCCTGGGAGGAACTTGTCCACACATATAACACCCCAACATTATGACTGCCACCAAAGTCATGAACTCCTAAGTCACTAGTTCTAAGAGCTGATGGGGCTTGGGATTCACAAGACCCCCAGGACTACCTTAAACTAAGAGGCAGTTTTAAACAGAAGTGTGAGCACTTCCTGCAGCTACCCACCATGACTCAGTGCAGAAATAGCAGGCAAAAACACAAGGCTCCCAGTTTCTCATAGAAGAGTTTCCACTGCATACTTTCCCAGCTTCTTCCTAAGGGTTAGGTTTCTAATTAGCCTGCATCTGGGAACTAATGGGGCACATAATTAGTAGTCCTCTGAGAGCCTGCATGGGTATATGAGAACTTCTGATGCCTTTTCCC
Source organism: Equus quagga (assembly GCF_021613505.1). NCBI lineage: Eukaryota > Metazoa > Chordata > Mammalia > Perissodactyla > Equidae > Equus > Equus quagga. The sequence goes on from NC_060281.1 coordinate 46,128,154, forward strand.
CCCTTTTCCTCCCAGCGATAAAACCAACTCTCCAGCTTCTCCCTGAAAGGACTTTGTACACACATCTAGCATCTTGACTACTGCCACAAGAGGGACTGGCTCTTATATTATCTCTTTCCAGTAGATGGGGCTAGGCATATACAAGACCCACAGAGAACAAAGAGGAGATTTTGTATGGGAATGCAAGCACTCCCAGAGGCTATTCTCCCTGACTCAGTACAAAGCAAAAAAGCAAAAACATCCACCTCTCAGTTTCTCCCTGATAGGGGTTAGACTGCATATCTAACATTCTGACTTTCTGAGCTGTGGCCCAAAAGTAGAGCTTCCAATTAGCCTACATCTGGGAGTTGATGAAGCGGGCAATTAGTAGTCCTCCATGAGCCTGAATGGACATGTGGGTATTTACCATACCTGTGGGGCACTGATAGGACTTGGCACATCCTAATTTCCTGACAGTCATTATGAACAAAGATGGTGGTTTTGACAAGCACAAAGGTTTAATAGGCACCAAGATTCTCAATCTGAGCTGATTGGCAAGTTTTATCTACACAGGGCCAGTGTATAAAGACCAGGAGAGGTGGTTGTTTTATCTAATGCTCAGAAACAAACACAGAGTCAAGGAAAATGAAGAAATGGGGAATATGTTCCAAACGAAAGAACAAGACAAATCAGAAATCAACCCTCATGAAATGGAGATAAGAGAATTATCCAAGAAATAATTCCAAATAATGGTTGTAAAGATGCTCACCAAGGTCAAGAAATCAATGCATAAACAAAGCAGGAATTTCAACAAAGAGAGAAAATATTAAAGTACCAAAAAGAAGTCATAAAGGTGAAGAATACAATAACTGAACAGAAAACATTCAATAAAGAGATTCAACAGCAGAATAGAACAAGTGGACAAAAAATCAGTGAACTAGGACACAGGGCAGTAGAATTCATCCAATCAGAGAAGTAAAAAGGAAAAAGAATGAAAAAGAGTAAGAAATCTAAAGGGACTTGTGTGACACCATAACAGGAACAAATATAAACATTATAAAGGAGAAGAAAGAGAGACAAAGGAGCATAAAGCTGATTCAAAGAAATAATGGCTGAAAATTTCTCAAACCTAGAAAAAAAAATAAACATCCAGATCCAGGAAGCCTAAATAATACCAAATAAGATGAATCCTAAGGGACCCACACTGAGACACATTATTATGATCAAATTGCCAAAAGTTAAAGACAAAGAGAGAATTTTGAATGCAGCAGGGGAAAAGTGACTTGTTATGCACAAGGGAACCACCATAAGACTGTCAGCAAAGTTTTCAGCAGAAACCTTGCAGGCCAGAAGGGAGTGGGATGACACATTCAAAGTACTGGGGAAAAAAAAAAACTACCAACCAAGAATATTTTACCTGACAAAGTTTTCTGTCAGAATTGAAGGAGAGAAGAAAATGCTCCCGAAGAAACAAAAGCTGAAGGAATTCATCCCCACTACCCAGCCTTACAAAAGATGATAAAGGGAGTTCTTCAAGTTGAAACAAAAGGATGCTAATTAGTAACATGAAAACATGAAAGTATGAAACTCAATGGTAAAGGTAATCATGTAGTCAAATTCAAAATACTCGAATATTGTGATGGTGGCATGTAAATCACTCTTAACTCCAATATAAAGTTTAAAAGACAAAAGTACTGAAAATAAATAACTGCAGGCACAATAATTTGTTAATAGATACAAAATATAAAAAGATGTAAATTGTGACATCAAAGCGATAAAATGCACGTCTGTGTATGTGGGGGGTAAATGTAGAGCTTTTGCACGTCATTGATGTTAAGTTGTTATGCTTAAAATAGACTGCTATGACTATAAGACGTTATATAGAAGCCTCATGGTAACTACAAAGCAAAAACCTTTAGTAAATATACAAAAGGTAAAGAGAAAGGAATCAAAGCAGAAAATCATCTAATCACAAAGGAAGACAGCAAAAGAGGAAGAAAGGAACAAAGAGTCTAAAAAGCACCCAGGAAACTACTAACAAAATGGCAATAGCAATCCTATATCTATCAATATCCATTTTAAATGTGAATGGAATAAATTCTCCAATCAAAAGACATAGAGTAGCTGAATGGATGAAAAAACAAGACCCAACTATCTGCTGCCTATAAGAAACTCACTTCAAATTTAAGGACACATATAGATTGAGAGATGGAAAAAGATATTCCATGCAAAAGAATGCAAAGGTAGCTATAATTATATCAGACAAAATAGATTTAAGCCAAAGACTATGACAAAAGACAAAGAAGATCATTATGTAAAGATAAAGAAGTCAATTCATCAACAAGACGTAACCATTGTAAATATTTATACACCCAATATCGAAGTACCTAAATATACAGAGCAAATATTAACAGACCCAAAGGGAGAAATAGACAGCAACAATAATAGTAGGGAACTTCAAAAATGGTTAGGTTATCCAAACAAAAAATAAACAAGGAAACATTGGACTCGAACTACACTTTAGACCAAATGGACCTAATACATATTTACAGAACATTCCTTCCAACAGCGACAGAATACACATTCTTCTCAAGAACACAGGGAATGTTATCCAGGATAGGTCATACGTTAGGACACAAAACAAGTCTTAAAATTTAAGATTGAAATCATATCAAGTACCTTTTCTGACCACAATGGTATGAAACTAGAAATCAATAACAGAAGGAAAATTGGAAAATTCACAAATATGTGGACATTAAACATGCATAAACAACCAAAGGAGAAATCAAGAGAGAAATCAAAAATTATTTTTGAGACAAATGAAAATGGAACATGACATAAATTTCTGAAATAATGAACACAAAGGAACACTTCCAAACTCATTTTATGAGGCCAGCATTACCCTAATACCAAAGCCACACAAGGGCACTAGAAAAAAAGTAAATTATGAGCCAATATCCCTCATTAACATGGATGTAAAAATATTCAATGAAATATTAGCAAATTAAATTCAACAGCACGTCAAAAGTATTGTGCATCGTGATCAAGTGGGATTTATCCCTGGGATATATGCATTAGAGGAAAATCAATAAATGTGATACACCATACTAACAGAATGAAGGATAAAACAAAATATGATCATCTCAATATGTGCAGAAAAATCATTTTCCCTATTTGAAAAATATAACATCCCTTCATGATAAAAATTCTCAACAAATTAGATGTAGAAGAAATGTACCTCAACACAACAAAGGCTATATATGACAAGCCCACAGCTAAAATATTACTCAATAGTGAAAAGCTGAAATCTTTTCCTCGAAGATCAGGAACAAAACAAGGATGCCCACTCTTACCACTCGTATTCAACATAGTACTAGAAGTTCTGGCCAGAGCAATTAGGCAAGAAGAAATAAAAGGCATCCAAATTGGAAAGGAGTAAAATTGCCCTTGCTTGCAGATGAAATTATCTTATATATAAAATACCCTAATTACTCCACCAAAAAATTTATAGAACTGATAAGTGAATTCAATAACATTGAAGAATACGAAATGAATGTACAAAATTCAGTTGCATTTCTATACACTAACAATGAAATATTTTAGAAAGAAATAAAGAAATCAATCCCATGTACAATAGCATCAAAGACCATAAATACTTAGGAATTTAACCAAGGAAGTGAAAGATCTGTACACTGAAAACTATAAAGCACTGATAAAAAGAAATTTGAAGAAGATACAAATAAATGGAAAGATAGTCCGTGTTCATGGATCAGAGGTGTTAATATTGTTAGAATCCTACACAAGTCTATTATAGATTCAGTATAACCCCTATGAAAATTCCAATGCTATTTTTCACAGTAATAGAAAAAGAATCCTAAAATTTGTATGGAAACCCAAAAGACCCCAAATAGCTAAAGTAATCTTGAGCAATAAGAGCATAGCTGGAGACATCACACTTCCTGATTTCAAACCATATTACAAAGTTATAGCAATCAAAAGAGTATGGCATTGGCATAGAAAAAGACACATAGATCAATGGAACAGAATAGACAGCCCAGAAATAAATCCACTCGTATATAGTCAGCTAATTTGCAAGAAAGCCACCAAGAATACACCATGGATAAAGAATGGTCTCTTCATTAAATGATGTTGAGAAACTAGGTATCCACAGGCAAAAGAATGAAACTAGATGACTATGTTACACCATACACAAAAAATCAACTCAAAACAGATTAAAGCCTTACATGCAAGATGTTAAACCATAAAATCCTAGGAGAAAACACAGAGGTAAAGCTCCTTGGCACTGGTGTTGGCAATGGTTTTTTTGATCTGACACCAAAAGCACAGGAAACAAAAGCAAAAATAAGTGGGCGTACCTCAAACTAAAAAATTTCTGCACAGCAAAAAGATCAATCAACAAAATGAAAAAGCAACCTATGGAATGGGAGAAAATATTTGCAAATCATTTATCTGATAAAAAGTTAATATACAAACTATGTAAAGAACACTTACAACTCAATAGCAAACAAAACAAACAACCCAATAAAAAATAGGAAAAGGGACTGGATAGACATTTCTCTAAAGAAGACATACAAATAGCCAACAGGAATATGAAAAGATGCTCAACATCACTAATTATCAGTGAAATGCAAATCAAAACCATAATGATATATCACCTCACACCTGTTAGGATAGCTATTATCAAAAAGTCAAAAGATAACAGGCATTGGTGAGAATGTGGAGAAATAGAAATAGAATGTGGAGAACACTTCCTTGTGCAATGTTGATGAGAATGTGTATAACCATTATGGTAAACCACATGGAAGAGCCTCAAAAAATTAAAAATAGAACTACTATGTAATCCAGCAATTCCACTTCTGGGTGTATTTCCAATGGAAATAAAATCACTATGTTGAAGAGATATCTGCACTCCCATATTTATTGCAGCATTATTCACAATAACCAAGACACGGAAACAACCTAAATGTCCACTGATGTATGAATGGTTAAAGAAAATGTGATATATATATTATTCAGCCTTAAAAAGAAAGGAAATCATTTGCAACAACATGGATGAAACTGGAGGACATTGCGCTAAGTGAAATAAGCCAGAAACAGAAAGACAAATACTGCATTATCTCACTTTTATGTGAAATTAAAAAAAAAAATCGAACTCATAGTAACAGAGAGAAGAATAATAGTTACCAGAGGCTGGAGTGTGGGCAAAAAAGGGAAATTGAAAAACATTTTTAAAGGAATGTAAAATGGCATTGATGGGAGCTAGGGTGAGGGCGTCATGAGGAGTAGAATAGAACAGAATAGACAGCCCAGAAATAAATCCACTCGTATATAGTCAGCTAATTTGCAAGAAAGCCACCAAGAATACACCATTTGTTTAATGGGTACAGAGTTTCAGTCTTACAAGATGAAAAGGGTTCTGGAGATGGATAGTGGTGATGGTTGCACAACAATATGAACGTACTTAATACTATTGAACTGTACTTTTAAAAATGGTTAGTGTAGTAAGTTTTATGTTATGTGCATTTTACCACAATAAAAAATACCCAAAAAATCATATAAATGCAATAAATAAATAAATACATTCTAATTGTTATTAAGAATAGAAAAAAGTTACATGGCTGCATTCATATGTAAAAATTTGTGAAGCTGTGCAGTCAAGATTTGCGTATTTTACTGAATGTACAACATAGTTCAGTTTAAAAAAAAAACAATACAAAGGATCTGATAGCATCAAATCTAAACCTTTCAGGCTCAGAATATTTTTCATAGAAACATAAGAAAAGAAATTCTCAATATATAACTGATTCCCTTGTTTTGGTTCCACTTTTCACCCAGAATACTTGATGCTCAACTTTTCACAGTTAGGTACATTTTTTCTTGAGTTTATTAAGTCAACAGTCCTTGCTATCCCAGAACTTTATTTAAAATTTGTAAAAGTTAACCCATCCCCATTCTATTCCCCTAATCCTAACCACTGCCTATAATGATATTTAGATTTACATGTTTTAAAAGACTATATAACACATTATTTATGATCTTTAATAAGTCAATCAGCACAAACCTCCCCGTCACTACTCACCTCTCTCTCAAGATAAGTATTATTCTAACTTCTGTTACCATAAATTAGTTTTACCTGCTACTGAACTTCATATAAATGGAACCACACAGAACATACTATTTGATGCCTGGCATCTTTCATTCTACTTAAGGGTTTTGAAAAGTAGTGATATGACGTATCCAGGCAGACAGACTTCACTGTACAAAACTGAAAACAGAGGGGACTCAAGATCTGGAATGAGTTCTATCCTCTGTTATATAGAAGGTCCTGGAGCACCTGATCCAGTTGCCTATGATAGAGACAAGTTTCTGTCATTAAACCAATTTGATACTCCTAATATTTCGTTCTACATACTTTCAGGTCCCAGGTAAAATCCTTAAAAAATCTGAGGAACACACAAAAACACTTTTAAGTTCTTCAAAGTCATTTTTAAGTTATTTTATAGAAGGGAAAAAGAAATAAAAATGTAAAAGCCAGGGATTTTCAGATTTGTATATGTTTTGACAGTTAAACATCACACAGTAACTTTGATGATGCCTAATTTTAAGACACAAAAATGTACTTATTATGTTTTATATTTTTCCAGATGAGTGCTTTATCCTTAAATGTTTGCAGAAATAAAATTATTTCATTGTTCTGAATTCATTTTGATATTTTTTATTTCCTTCCTTTGACAACAAAATGACCTTCTTAAATTCATAATTCTAAAAGAACATTCTGTGGTCAAAAATCCTGCCCATGTGCATTTGTAATATAATTTGTTTTCCCTTCAAAAACCACAACATACTTTTAAAGGTTATCAAATATTTTGAATATTTCCACAACCATCAGTGTATTATAGTTTTTTTCCCAGAATCTTACATTATTCAGTGTTCCAGCTCCCTTGTGCAATCCGTAAGTACATTTTAGGTATGAAGATGGTAACTTTGATAGGATTTCAAACATGAACATACTACAAGAGCCAACTGACAGTGCTTCCAACCTACCAGGCCATTTTGCTGTGTCCTCTCCATCTCCTTTCCATATGTGACAATTTTAGGCTATAGGGATTAAGCTTGGTCTTGTCCAATCACTGCCTTCATTGTTGTCAAGTGAGGACAATAATGCACCATGAGAATGTGACTCACAGAGGATATGAATTATTCTACCTGACTCAGGCCACATCAATGATCCAAGTGAAGGAGGGAAAAATGCCTTCTCTGTGGATGAGAAAGATGTGTTATGTCCACTTCTACTTGGATCACACAAAATCTCACAGACTCTCTAAGACTGGGAAATTAATATTTTATTCATTTGGATATAGTACAAGAAAGAAGAGCAGTAGTGTTTCCCTTTTTATTAATGTACAGGATACCACTATAGATAATTTTGAATTCCTACTTTAACTACTCTTCGTTTTGAGATTGTTTTGTTCTTTAATTTTACTGAAATACCCTCAAGAGGATTAAACTTTGCTTGGACGAATTCCAGTTACCATAAAACTTCATAAAACAAGCCAACTTATGAATATTTAGTCTTCTCCTCATGTTCAAAAACCATCCAAATAAAGATGATAATATAAAGAAATGGCCCCTAACAGGCATGATTATCAACTCTAAAGAAATGTCAGTGTCTATGGATTTGAGATATGAAATGTATTTAATATTTAAAAGACTCTTTAACAAGGTATGAACTTTCTTCTTCAATTAATTATTGATCCAGGCACTTGTCTCCTTTTTATTTAAAACTTTTAAACAAAGTGCCTTAAGCATTTGGGTCTGGTACTAGAGGAGAAGGCAGTCATTGACGAGTTTTTTTGGAAGTATGATCAGAAAGGAGGTTTAAGAATGCAAAAAAAACCCTACACAACCATCTTCCATTATTCCTACATTTGATGCTGCTGGTGCCATCAAGCAAACACTAAATAACAACAAGAAAATTCTGTTGAAATGTTTAGCTAAATGGAACCAAAACAGTCACAGTTGACAATTTCATAAATACATTAATTAGAAGTGTCTCCAAATAGCGTGTGATTTTGAATTATTAACATAAAACACTGCATTATAAATGACTGCAAATTGCATTCCTAGTGTTCTCCATGCTTAATTTATTATGCTGTAGGAAAATTTGCAAATTACTTCACAGGTTTATACTTTATGGCTAGTTTTAGTATATTATTACTTCAAGATAAAATTAAATCACAGTGTACGTACATGATATGTGCCATGTTACAGGAGACACTCAAAGTTGGGTCAAAAATTGGCCAATCTCCTTTTCACATGGGTGCTTTGCATTCACAAAGATTTCTTGTCGCGTGTTTGTTGAGGGTAGCTCCTGGCTACCCTCCTCGGTCTCAGTGCTGTCTCTATTTTCTTTCTCAGGAATGCACTCCAGCCATAATGGTGCACAATTTTTACTAAATTGTGCAAAGTATGGCTTTTTGTCAGAAAGTACTTCTTGATATCATATAGAGATTAAATTCTCTGATATGAAAGAATCAGGAATCTGGCCAAACTCAACCTTGATGGATATTGTCATTTACACAACAAGGACAAATTCTGAATATTTTTGTTTATTTTAAAAGAATGGTCATTGTGAAAATCTTCAAATATTATAGTTTATCTACGCAGATATCTTTCAACTCTCCTCATTTCTTATGAGTTTTTCCTTTTATTTCACATTTATATTGCTATTTTACCCAAATGCTTTCTAAAAAAAGTTTTTCACTTATTCATATCTTTTTAGCTGTAAAACCCCTTTTTTAAAAGAAGCTTAAAAGCCATTAATCAGAGTCTGGATGGAGTAAGTCTTATCCAGATATTTGAAAAGCTAAGTATGAATTTTTAAATTACATTCAAAAATGATTTACTTTTACCTTAAGTGTTGGCATCTAAGGCAAGGAACCTCGCCAGGTTTTCCCTTCTGATGTAGCTTCCTTCCTTACAAAGGATACCAAAATATTGACTTGCCCACATTTCTATGAGGAGTGATCACTGTAGCTAAAAAGTCATGCACCACACTTTGGTTCTCTACTCATCTTCATCTTCTGTCTGTGTTGCCAGAATCATAGCTGAACTACTCTCCTTTCTTTGTTTTTGGCTACATATTGTAACTGGTACTATTTAGCTTTTAGTTAGGAAAAAAGCAGAGGCCCTTAGGCCTTGCCTAGCATAGGCCATATGTTCCAGTTCAATTCACTGACGTTCTGAAGTAGAGATTCATATAAAAACCTAGTTAACAATACGATGTTTTTCTTTGATATTGAGTTTCAGGCAATAGATTATTCATTATCTCAATGTTATAACTATTAGACAGGGATTTTAAAACAACTATGATTAATACATTAAAGAATATAGGAGGGGAAGTAGGCAAAGTTCATAAACATATGAGGAATTTAAGAGTAAAATGGAAATAATAGAAAAAAATAATTATAAGGGCGAAGAAGAATCCTTCTGAGAGGCTAATCAACAGAGTGGGTATAACTGAAGAAAAAAATAAGTGAACTTGGAGAAAGGTGAATAGAAATCCAAACTGAAAAGCAAAGATGTGAACGAAATGAAACAGGGTATCCAAAAGCTAATATATGTGTAACTGGAGTTCCAGGAGACAAAGACAGAAAGCAGACAAAAGAAATATTTGATGTGATGATAGTCAAGAACTTGCCAAAATTAATGAAGGAAAATTTTTTTTTTAATCCAAAAATTTCTGGGAACCTTAAGTGTGCATTTGTGTACGTAAGTGTACATAAGTGTACAAATGCACACATGCTCACACACACACAGATACAGGTATAGACCTATAGCTACTGAAAACATCCTCATTCCTTTAAAATGAAGGTAAAAATAGAGACAGAGAATTTTTGAGACAACTAAAATCTGAGAGAATTGATTTCTGGCTGATATGCGCAATGAAATATTAAGGGAAGTTGTTTAGGCAGAAGGATTTGATACGAGATGGAAATTCAGACCTACACAAATAACTGAAGACATGGTAAAGTTGGGAGTAAATATTAGACTTTTTTCTTACTGTTAATGTTTTCAATAGATATTTGCTCATCAAAAGTAAAAAAAGTAACAACGTAGTGTGGAGTTAATAATATATGTAGAAGTAAAATGTATGACAAAAATAATACTACCAACAGAACAGAGGAATTGGAAGTATGCAATTCTAAGAGTGGTTACGCTCTAAAGCAGTAATAATATTATTTCAAGGAAGACTGTGGTGAGTCAAAGACATACATCAGAAATAATACAGCAATCCACCCCACAAAAAAATGGGTATAACTAATAAGTTGATAGTAAAGAGAAGTTGAATTTAAAATGCACGTGAATTTAAAAGAAGAAGAGGAAACAAAGAAACAAGGTAAATGAGATAAAGAGAGGGCTAACGGCAAAATGGCAAATTTAAATCCAATCATATTTGTAATTACATTAATTGGAAATGGTCACACATCTCAATTAAAAACCAGACATTCCAATTGGATTAAAAATTCAGGATCCAATTTCATGCTACCTATAAGAAATCCACTTAAAATATAACATCAGGGATCAAGAGAAAAGGAACGGAAAATAATGTACCATAGGAATACTCATCAAAGAAAAGCTGAAGTGACTATATTAATATGAGATCAAATGCACCTGAAAACAAGAAATATTATCAGAAATAGAGACATTTACAATGATGAAGAGCACAACTGAAGAACACTCAACAATCTTAAATGTGTATGCATCTAATAACAGGACTTCTAAATGCGTAAAGCAAAAATTGATAGAAACAGAAAGAGAAGTAGAGAAATACACAGTTAAGTTGAAAAGGTCAATGCTCCGCTCTTAGAAATTGATAGAAAAAGTGGATAGAAAATCAGTAAAGATATAAAAGATCTAAAAACTACTGTTGAACAACCACAAGATATATCGTATTATGGTTTAATATTGCTAAACAACAACAAAAATCTTATCACCTTATGGGCTTAAGAAAAGAGTCAGTTGATACTATATTTTCCAAGGATTTATTTACCTTATTTCTTTCCACTATTATAAAAATGACCATACGTGCTTTCTAGATAGTTTTCAGAATTAACTCTAGTTTAAAAGTTATAAAATAGGAGGGCTTTCTCTGAGCCGGTTTACCCTGAAAGAAAGTGGCTAAAAGTCATCACATAACAATATCCATCATATAACTATACTACATAAAAACACAGTTACACCCGAAGCACTGGATTTTTATCTGGTTTTAAATTTATATTTGAAAACTTCATTCCTCTGATTGCCAACTGAGAATTAATGTGTCGTAAAATTTTGGTGATTCACATGGAGATTATCCCCAAATTGTGTCTTAAGTTTGAGAGAAGCACTATTTAGAAGCATTATTTAAGTGACTGACTTAAGATATTGTCTATGATATTCCCACCTTATTTCCCTTATCAAAATTAAAAGCTTTACAAATTTTGAATATAAACATCTTTTAACTCATATTTGCTTGGATAAACATTTTGATTTATCCTAATTTTCCAAACTTCTTATTTAATTTTGATCCTGAATGCATAAAAATAAACCATGATAAGAATCCCTTTAAAATCTCAGAAAATCAGTCAGGCTTCATATCTTTAAGGCTATTAAGGATATACTCAGAGCAGTATGCTGGCGTCTCTGATGAGCAAGGACCAGAGGGAAATTGTTTAAATTAAGATCCTCTGGTTTGAATATCATTCTCCCAAAAGGAAAGGCTGGTTTGCGTTCTCTCTCTCCCAGACCCAGATTGGATGCTACTTTCGAAAAACTGTCATAATTAAACAGCAATTCATCTCAATGTAGTAAGCATACAGTATTCACTGACCTACATGCATAATTTAAATTAATTATTTTAGATTTGACAACGTTATTAAAGTGTTGTTGATTCTCAAATTATAATTTTACACTGGTTCCATCAGATTATTAGCAGTCTTTAAATGACGTGATCTAACATCACACTCAATCTTATCTTCCATTATGCACTTCCTGGTGCCAAAAAATAAGATCAATTCCAATTAACACTGGTTGGTTTAGTTATTTGGTTGGTTGTTTTCAATCTCGTTACTGCACTGGTATCTCTAAAAATGGTTATGCATTTCTCTATTAATTTCACCTCCCAAAATAACATGGTTTCTACTACAGAAATGCTGTAGTTGTCTGAGTTTTCCCCTTATATAACAAATGTAGCACAGGTAAGTTTGTACAGAATTCAATAAAACCTCAAAATACAGTAGTTTACTTAATATTTTCTAGTGTTCTAATATAGGCTAAATGAATTTCCGTCAATGAAATTAAAATTTACACATTTTCCTTCCAATACTAGTTGAAAATCAGTGAAAGAAATATTTTACTTTCCTGAAGTCAATCTCTCCTCCTGGGCTTTAGATTCCATCCCCTTTCCTCCCATCTGCTCAACCATTTCTTCTCTTCAACAACCGTACCCTCTTCATATCTCCTTTTACTATCACCTTTTCCTCTCTGTACATAAACTTGCATCCAATCTCACACATCTGAAGAAACAAACAAAAACATAAAGTTTGAACTGCCATTTTCTTAATTTCTCCCTCCTCCTTCCTCAGCAGAGCTTCTGGAAAGAGTTTCCTACATTCATTGTCCTTATTTTCTCATAAAGTGTTCTCTCGTTAATCCACTATATTCTAATTTCAACCTCACCACTCCACTGAGATTGCTCCTACCAAAGTGACCAATGAACTCCTGACTGCTAAATTTAATAAATTTGTTGTTGCTTTTAAATTTTTCACTTGTAGAATTCTTCTGTGAATATCATGCTTGGCTGTTCCTGAGCTGTTGAGTTTCTCTATTTCCATGACTTCCATAATAAACATTGCCTTCCAGTTTTCCTCTTTCCTTTCTGGCCAGTTCTACCCAGATTTCTATATCATCCTTCTCTGCTTGTGCCTTCAATGTCAGCATTCATTCAAGTCCTGCCACCAAATACTCTCTTTGGTTCTTTTCATACTACCCACTTGAAAGCATCTTCCATCGAGTAGACGGTTAACTCACATATCAGTACCTTCACTCTGATTTCTGATTTAAATTCCAGATGTATATATTCAACTGCCTACTATAAGTCTAAATTTGAAAGCATCTAAATGCCTTAAAGTCAACAAATCCAAAACTGAAACTTTTCTCCCTTTTTTGTCCCATATTGATCCGCAATCCACAGTTTTATTTCTCCAGGAATAATATCAGCACCAATCCAAGTTCTCGTCTCCTTCTTGAAATCATTCCCACCCACTCTTTTTCATCATATTTAATGTATATCTAATCCGTCTCCTCTTCTGAATCTCCGCTGCCAACACCTAGATTCAGATGTACATCAGTCTCCATCATCTCTCACCTCAATTACTGTAACAGCTTTCTAACTGTTCTCACTGTCTCCAGTCTTACAAAATAAAATCCAACCTCTATGCTTCTACCAGAGATATAGATTTGTGAAATACAAACTGATCATGTCACACACACACACCATTTTTATAACCCCGCAGTTGTTTCCCATTTTTTGTGATTCTTTGCTAAGAACTGCAAAGCACTTAGTGGTCCTCCCCTGCTAAATTCTCCATTTTCATCATTCTTAGTGATCTCAGAATATAGATAAGTGTTCTACATGTGATTTCTCTGATATAATATGCTCTCCCCCAATTCTATGGCTTTATAAATATTTTCCTTCCTGTGTGAATCATCATCTCTCTCTTTTCTAGCTTCTTTACCTGTATAAATTAGATTCATCCTTCAAGAATCAGCTCAGATGACAATAAACATACTGCCACATTACTGTTGTATTATTGTCTCTTTTCCCACTAGCCTGAAAAATCCCCCATCTTCAGATTTTGTCTCTTTTATCCATGTGCACTCAGTGATTTCCCTTGTCTGCCACATATGAGTGTTCCAAAATGACATGAAAATATGTTGAAAATTCAAAAGGTTGAGAAATCTCAGTCTACTTGTATGATCAGGAAAATATTTATAGATGAATGAGAATTGAATAGTAACTATGATAACATTGGAGGAAATAATAGAAAACTAGAACTTCATGGGAGGAAACAAACTGTGAAAATATACTAGACAGGGTATACTGACAATTCCAATCAAACCAGAAGGGCTTGGTTAAGGAAGGAGAGAAGTCTTGGAAATGTAGTTGTTACCTGGAATGCCAAAACAAGAATTTTAGAAAATATTCTGTAAGCAATACAGAGGAACTACAGTTTTGTGAGCAAGGATGTGGTATGCTCAAAGCAAAGGTGCCCAAGCCTAACAGAGCATCTGGCCTTCCTAGAGTTTTTGGTCGTTTTTTTTTTTTAAATAACAAATACCTGAGATCCACTCCAGGAGATTCTGATTCAGAAGCTCCCCAAGTGACTTATATATATAGCCATATTTGAGAACTACCATCTTAAAGTGATACTTTTTGAAGACTAATCTTGTAACATAAGATGAATTTGTTAGAAAGTATGTTCCATGTAACTTCTATTTACCTTGATTATAGCAGAGATATAGAGTTTAATAATCATTTACTAACATATTATCACCCACATATATCCACAAATTCCCTGAGGGAAGAGAATATTTAATTCTTTTTAAAATTCCTGAGAACTGGCACAGCATACATTTGGGCCTCAGCAAATTTTCATCAAATAATTGAATAAATATCTAAATGATATTAAAAATTACAAGTAGCAATTTTCAACTTAAGATAAAAGAATGAACACAAGCATCTTTTCTTCTCCCACTTTGACTTCGTAAATAACAGCAAAAAACAATTAAAGGTATGAACAGAAAACCATGAAGAAATTGGGAAAGAGGTCAACAAGGGATAAGCGATTTTAGTAAGTGTTTATTATACAGAATGATTTCAGTAAATTTTATTAGAAATTGGATGGTGTAATATTAAAGATGCTTGTCAAAATAAGTCACAATAAGAGAACATTCAAAGACATTCCACCCTGTGTCCACTCTCCTAAACCAAAAGAAAAGCAAATTCTATAACCGGTAGAAGTACTTCTGAGCATGTGAAGGTCAGGGCCTCTGAGTGGTTCCTTTCAGGGCTGGCCAGTCTAGTGAACAAAGATGTTCTCTTCTGTCCCATGTGGAAGTCATACCTATGTCCAAGCCTGGAGGCCTATCATTATTAAGGATCAATGGCTGTGGGATCTCAAACTGGCTGTGTCAATATTTGTCCTGTTTATAGATTTAGGTGGGTTTCAAGTCCAAGCTTATGGAGAAGTAATAAAAAGCCAATGTTGCCACAAGTTCAATCCGTCTCATCTCATCCAGCTTTTCCAAAAATAAAGCTGATACTTCTTCCCCAATATGATACGTGTCCACTTTTCAATTGATTCCCCTGTGTGGGGTAAATACAACCTCAAGGAGAGACTCGAGGGAGAGAGAGGAGGAAATGTAAGCCTGAAAACAGAAAGTTTCATTAGAAATCTGTATATCTAAAGTTCTGAATGTACCCTCTGCCCTATCTCTTCCACCCCAATAAACAAGATTCATGAACATATTAGGAGCACACATACAACTTTTTATGCCTTTATTCTTAAACAGATGTGGGCATTGAGAAAAAAATCAACTTTTTGAAGAAATCTACAAAATGGTACAATTAGAAAAATGCACAGAATAAAAAATGACTCCAGAGGAAATAAAAAATTAAAATTAGAGTAGAAAATGTTTTATATTATTAAATCTCCCATGGGTATCCTCAGAGGCATTGGGGAAGACATTCTATTCATAAAACTAGGGCAGGATGCTCTAGGTAAAAAAGGAATTCTCAGAGAACAAGAAAATATCTTAGGAATTAATAATAGCAATGTTAATTTTTAAATTTTAGTATTTACTCAAGAGAATGAAAATGGATTTTTTACATATAAACCTGTGTGCATAGTCATCTAAAGTTGGAAAACAACTAAATGTCCTACAGGGGCTTGCCTCATGGCCTACTGGTTAAGTTTGGTGTGCTCCACTTTGGCAGACTGGGTTCGTTTCCCAGGCACAGATGTACACCACTGGTCAGTGGCCATGCTGTGGTGGCAACCCATATACAAAAGAGAGGAAGATTGTCACAGGTGTTGGTTCAGGGTGAATCTTCTTCAGCAAAAAATAAATGAAATAGAATAAAGTCCTACAATTTGTTAATTAATTCTAAATTAAATCTAAACTGTACTATATCTATACAATAGAATACTACTCACCAACAAAAAATAACAAATTAATACATATAACAACATGGATTAAATTTAGATGTATTATGCTAAGTAAAAGAAACTAGATTTAAAAGTCTTCATACCATCTGATTCCATTTGTATCACATTCTCAAACGGGCAAAACTACAGGGACAGAAAAAAGATCAGGAGCTGAGGGTAGGAGAAGAGATGACTATAATGGATAACAGGGAATCTTATTTTTAGTCTACATCTTGATTGCAATGATGATTACACTAGTGTAAATGTTTTCCAACACTCATAAAAATGTATACTAAAAAGAGTGAATTTTACTATATTAAAAAAATAAAGAATAAAAAAGACAGATTTAAACAAATCACAATGAACTTGGAGATGCAGTAAACAGTGTGTACAACCAAGAGAGTACTCAATGAAGTTCAAGGTGATACCCATTAAGATCTTAAAGAGGATCCAATCCAGACAGGAACAGAGAGAGAGATTTCTAGATTTAAAAGAAATTGAAGGAAAGGTTAAAATAATTAAGAGTTTGGAAGAATTTGAGATAAACTAATTGGGTGGACTGTGTAACAAAAAGGAGAATAATTTTTCGAATTTGAGACTGGAAAATTCTCATTTAAACAGTACTGAGCCCATAGCAAAGAAAATATAATCCGACCACACTATTTGGAGTAGAGGAACAAAATGATCTGACATCATTTTTAAAAGGATTACTTTAGCCGCTGTGTCAACAATAGACTAACTGGGAAAGAATGAGAGACTGATACAGTCTGGGAAATTGTTGGCAGTGGGGATGCACAGTTAGCCTATGGACAAGACTTGTTTACTGATTGACTGTGAAGTGTGAGAAAGAGATGTCAGTGACAGCATCAACATTTTTGACCAGAGACAATGGAAGGATGCTGTTGCCATTGACCAAGAAGAAGGAGAAGCAGGTTTGGGCAAGGAAGAATATTTCATTCTGAACATTTAAATTTGAGATGGTTATTAAACATCCAACTACAGATATTGAATGGCCAGCTAGCATCTAAATGGACATAAGAGTTGGATATGTGAATCTAAAGTTCAGGGGATAAATCAGACTGAATATACAAATTTGGATTTCAATAGCATATAGATGCAATTTCAAACCATGAAGTGAATGAAATCAACTGGGGAATGTGAATAGCTGAATAGAATAAATGCTAGGCTTGAGCCCTAGAACACTCCACCTTAGAAATATCAGTTAGATAAGCGGAAGCAGCCGGTGAGGGAATAGGAGGATCAAGTATCTTGGAAAACAAGTGAAAAAGATGCTTCAAAGAAGGAATGATCAACTTTGTCAAAAACTGAATGTGGGTGAAGTAAGAAAAGAACTAACAAGAGACCATTATATTTAGCAAATAGACGTCAATGGTGATGTCGACAAGAGCTGTTTTGTTGTGTGGTAGGAATGAAAGACTGGAGCAGGCTCAAGAGAAACTGGGAGAAAGGAAAGCAAAAAAAGCAGAATATACAACTCTATTTTTTTGGTAACTTTATTTGGTAGCTTTATTGAGATATAACTCAATGCCACAAAATTTACCCTTTTTAAGTGTACAGTTCAGTGGTTTTTATTATATCCTCGGATACAACTATTTCCAGAGGTTTTGTCCTTAAATAAATGGAGAATTAGCTTGAAAGATAAGTCAAGAAAGGGAGGTTTTTAAATGTAAAAAACTACAGAATGTGTGTACACTGAGGAAGTGATCCGGAAGAAAAGACATACGATGCAGGAGATAGTGGGGACAGTTAATTGTTGGAGAGAAGTCCTACAGTAGGAACTGGCAGACTGTAACTAGGGCACAAGTAGAGAGGCTGGCTTTAGAAAAGAGCCCAGACAGTTCATTCATGGTCACAGGACAGACCCAGGTCAGATGGTAGATGTAGGGTCAAAGCCTTTAGACGTTCTCTTGCCGTTGTTTGTAATTTCTCAGTCAAATTAAAAACAAGGTCATCTTCTGAGAATGAGTATTGGGAAAGAGATGTTAGAGAGTTGAGGGCAAGAAATAAAACAGTGTCTAGGAGGGCAAAAGTATGAATAAACTGTGGAAATGTAATAAGAAAACTGAGCAACAGCAAGGCTATATTTGACTTTAGTGGTCATGAACGTAAAGTGAGACCAGTCAACTCAAATGTACATTTTCCTTTAGACATGTTTAAGTATCCAGGTACTGACATAGAGCAGGTGAAGATGTAGATATGACTAGGATTGAGGCTTTGCCATATGAGTAAGTTAATGGGAAGGGAGGAGAAAATGATGAAGGGCAGTTGTTATGATGATAGGCTATTGAATCTAAACTAGCCAAGTAAGGAATTGTGGCCACAAGGGGTAAAAGAAGATGAAAAGATAATAGGATCAAAACTCTTGTAGGTCTCAACAGAGCAGTGGAAATCAGAGTACTAGATAGAGTTGATGTTTTTCTACAGTAAATAGTTACAGTACAAAATGTTAATGTAAAAACCTTGATTATATACAAGCAAAGTTAGAGCTGGATAAATCTTGAAGGTAGTAGGAAGGATGCAAGGTGGAAAGAATTCCAAATGAACTAATAGATCTCAGAATACAATACAAGGAGTCAAGAGGCACGCTTTACGGTTAATGGAAAAATAAATAGAATTGTGTGTCATTTGAAATTATAGTCATAACCAGATAGAAATAATAATTTTGGAGGGAAGATGAAACAAACTGGGGAGGTATAGGGGGTTAAGTCATCATCTATTACAACAGTCAGTAGATAATGTCAAAAGTTAATAAAATAAAAATAAAGACGTATCAGCATGTTTCGGGATACAAGATTATGCCGAAGAGCATCTTCTCATACATCTGAGAGGGTAACTAAAACCAGTGTTTGCCCCTGAGGACTAGAAATAATAGAGAGCATCGGTAAGACAAGAAAGAGTACGTCGCTTTTGATGAAAAGCTCATCAAAAATTTAAATTTTAGCCATGTTAAGGCATTACTTTGATAAAAAATATATTTAAAAATTCATAGCCTCATAAATTCACAGTCAGAATCTGGTGATTCAGTTGAACTTTCATCTTAAGTAGACAGAAAAGGGAATATACATTTTCTAATGTTTGAAAAATTGCTGTTTCATCTTGAAACTAAGAAAATAAGAATGGCTGGACTCATAACCCTCTTATTTCTCTGGCCTTATTAAGAAATCCAAAGTCAAAGAGTCTTTATATCCAGTTTCTAATTTCATTTCTAATTCATAAGGGAGAGTAGGAGAAGGTTTTGACAAATTTTTGAGAAAAAAAGTAAGAAATGCTTTTTCAGCAAATAGATTTTACCCATAAACATTTTGATGAGTCTAGAGGAAACAAACCAAAAGTAGTAAAAAAAAGAAGAAAAAAATGTGACTTGCAGGGTTAAAGTGGTAGAAAAACACATCTTGCTTTTCATTATTGCAAAATATTTGAAAATAAATTTGTGACTTTGTTGAATGTGCAGAGCAAAATAAACTCTCCACCTCCAGCTTCTGGCTTGTTTGATATATGCCAGAATTTGGGGAAGAAGAACGTGGGAATTATCAGCATATGGAGTATAAGGCTGTTGTCATGCTCTAAGTTCATCAGATCTCTCTCAGGAAAAATCTGACTGATTTTTTAAATTTTTTTATTTTAAAAGTTCCAAACGTATACAAAATTAGAGAGATTAGTATGATGAATTTTATGTATACATTGCCCAGCTTCAGCAATTATCAACTCATGTCTGGTCTTTTTTCATCTATACTCCCACCCACACCGCCTTTGCTTATTATTTTAAAGTAAACTCCAGACAATATATTATTCCATCTTTAAATATTTCAACGTGCATTGTTAAAGGCTAGGCACTAGTTTTTTTAAACTTAACCACATCATCTTACCATGTCTAAAAATTAATAGTAATCCCTTAATATCATCAAATATCTAGTTAGTGTTCTTATTTTCCTAACCTTCATGGTATTTTTAATAATATGTTTGAATTGGAATCCAAATGAAGTCCCTATATTACAGTGAGTTGATATACCTCTTAAGACTTTTTTATGTAGAGGTTCCCCCTAGGTCTTTTTTCCCTTGCAATTTTCTGTGAGGAAACCCAGTTTTTTGTGGTGATAGCATGTCTCACAGTTTTGATTTTGTATCCCAATGGTATCATTTAAACATGTTTCTGAGCTTCAAAATGATAGTTAGATCTAGAGGTTTAACCAGACTCATGATCAAAACTTTTAACTAGACTAATTCGTAGGTGGTTCTCTGTACTTCCATCTAGAGACACACAACGATTGTTTGCCTATCTTTTTGTGATGTTAGCAGCCCTTGGTAATCATTGCCTAGATCTACTAAAATCCATTATGACATTTAGATGGGTGTTCTAATCACCAACTTGAGCGTGCCTGTGGAGGAGGGATCCCCAACAGCAACAAGCTATTCTCTGGATACCAGCTGGATGTCCTACAATTCAACTCAATTCTGACACTATCTACCTTGAGATAGCATCAGATTCCACAGATTAAGGGCTCAACTCCACAAGACTGCCCTCCCACCCCCAACATACACTCTTTTGACGCCAGTCACAAGTTAACTGTGCTTCTGACCAATCAGCTACAAATTGCAGGTTCCAAAGACCCCGTCCAACTCAGGATGCCCATCTCAATTCCAGGTTGTCACCTGTACTTCTGACCAGCTGGCTATAAATCAGAGGTTCCCATGACCCTCTCCTCATATTTGATTAATTTGCTAGACTGCCTCATAGAACTCAGAAAAAGAGTTTACTTACATTGACTAGTTTAATATAAACGAATATTACAAGGACACAGATGAACATCCAGATGGAAGAGATGTGTAGGGCAAGGTATACGGAAGGGGCATGGAGCTTCCACGACCTCTTGAGGTGCACAGCTCTCCCAGCACCTCCATGTGTTCACCAACCTGGAAGCTCTCTGAACCCCCTCCTTTTGGGTCTTCGTGGAGGCTTTATTACATAGGTATGATTGATTAAATCATTAGCCTTTGACAGTTGACCCAGCCCCTCACTCATCTCCCCTGCCTGGAGGTCAGGGAGCAGATGGTACTAAAAGTTCCAACCCTCTAATCACATAGTTGGCTTCTCTGGCAACCAATCTCCGTCCTTAGCTGTTTTTTAAAAGTCACCTCATTAACATAACAAAAGCCACATTTATTGCTCTCATCATTCAGAAAATTTCAAGGGTTTTAGGAGCTCTGTGCCAGAAACTGGACAAAAACCAAATACATATGTCTTATTATAAATCACAATATCACAATATTCTAATTCTATCCCTTCTCTTCATTTATTAGTTGAAGTATTTCTATAAAGGGAAACTTTCTCTTAACAACTGTTTATTACTCTGAGATAGGAAAGTGCTTGTTTTTCTCCCCCCTTATTTACTAGTTTTCAAAATTATGAGTAAGTTTCCCAGCATCCCCCAAAGGTGACCAATTAGATTTTTCCCCCCAGCATCATTATGAACTCATGGATTTGAACATAATTTATGTTTTGACCCTTTGCAGTTATTATCCTTATTGAAGTTCAAATTGTCCCATTTTTGGCCAGTGGGAGACTTTTCAAAGTTGACTCCAAAATCTTTTTGACCCAATCCAGTTAGTCTTTGATATCCTTGCTTTCTATCATGATAATATGTCCCAGACTCATCTTACACATTTTCTGACAGAGACCTGAAATCAGCGATTTCACCAAGGAGTACTGGTAACTTTTAATAGTACATGTATTAAAAGGCCACAGTATTGACATCAGATGGGCTCATGGTGGCTCAGTTGTTCATTATTTCTAGACCTTTTGGTGGCCAAGATAGAAGGTTTTTTAAAATCTTTCTAACTTTTAATATTGAAAAAATAATAGACTTTTTTAAAATAGCAAAAATAGTACAGAGAGTTTCTGTATACCTTTCATTTAATTCCCCCTAATGTTGACATATTACATAACCATAGTACAATAATTAAAGCCAGGAAATTAATATTGACACAATAGTATTAAGTAATCTACAGATCTTATTAGAATTCTCCACTTTTCCCCATAAGATCCTTTTTCCAGTCCAAAATCCAATGCAAGATACCATGTTGCATTTAACTGTTACGTCTCCTTCTCCTCTCATCTGTGACAGTTCTTCAGTCTTTTGAAGACTTAATTTGCTTTTGTTTTTTTATGACCTTGACACTTTTGAAGAATATGGACCAGGTGTTTTGTAGAAGATCTCTCAATTGGCCTTTGTCTATGATTCCTCATTATTACGTTGAGATTATATGTTTTTGTCAAGAATACCTCAAATGTAATGCTGTGTCCTTTTTAAGGATCTTATAAGTAGATATTTAGAAACTTTTCAAATCTCCTTTATCTCACCATATTTTTTTCCACTAATTTTAGCATCCATTGATGATTCTTGCCTGCAACAGCTATTTTATTATTGTGGTATTTTCCTAATATTAATTTTCTATTCCTGTATTTCCTTATACATTTATTAATTAGAACTCTACTATAAGGAAAACATGTTCCCTTTCTACTATTTACTTATCTATTTTTTTATTTAATCAATTATTTATTTATTTATATCAGTATAGATTCATGGGTTATAATCCATTGCTATCTTATTCATTTTATTGGTCAAATTGTCCCAGATTTACACATTGGCAGCTGCAACATGTTGGCCCCTATAACTTTTCAACATGCCTCCCAAATTTTTGACATTTTCCCATACTTTCTGGGATCACAAGATATTCCAAGTTCACCTTGAATTTTCCCTTCCCTTGTTTATATGGTGGTTGTTATGTGCCAGGCACTGATCTGAAAGCTTTACACATATTACTCCTTTTTATTCCTTATGACAAGTCTATAAATTACACATCCCATTATTGAATCCATTTTTCAGATGAAGAAACTGAGACATATTGAGTTTAAGTAATTTGCTCAAGTTTACACAACTAGTAAGCGGCAGAGTTGGGCAGGAGACACACTGCAGAATTCATACTCTTAGTCACTAACCTGAAATTTGAACAGTGAAATAAACATGCTTGATTTAGTAAATAATATACATAGATTGTTTCACAGAAGGAAATGGAGATTCTATATTGTATTCCTATTCACAGCAGGTCACAAAGAGCCTTCCTGAGACACTTCATCTTTTACATGCCTCTTAAGGATACCATATTGTCTCCTACATCTGCTGAATGATTTGACCTAGTCTTTCCTCATGACTACTTCCAGACCTATTCTGTTTCCTAAACTCCAGCTTTGAATATTACATCATAAGGACTATACTATCCACTCCCCATCCTTCTTGACTCCCAGGTCCCTCCCCATCATTCCTGTACTCCCAGATTATTCTCACTCTGTAACTCTAGTCTGGTGATAATCCTTTCAATAGTCTGACCCCTCCATTCATTATATTCTTCTACATCAATGACCCTGTCCTCCACCCTATTTCTGTCACACATTATCTTTGTACTCTCATCTTTTCCTTAGCAATAATTGCTAATGTCACCAACTAATTGCCCCAAGGTACTTAAGAGAGGCTTCGAAAGCATTTAACTGGTTCTCCAAATTGTTTTTTCTTTTTTGTTATGTTAAGAGATGCAATTACCAACCACCTTGCACCAGTCCAAATCCCACTGCAAAAGTGATGCCTGCACAAATGGGCCATAAAGTGCCCAAGAGGTGACCTTTGCCTCATTTTAATGCTAAGATCTCCACTCCAGGAGGAGCTTGGGCCTTATTACCATAACGTGTGATGTATGTGGAAGCATGTTTTCCAACTGAGCCTGCGCAAGTGAATACTCACCTCTTCCTTCTGCACATTCACTCCTTATCTGAAATAAAAGGCCCCTGCTGTCCCAGGCTTGAGGAGCCACTGCTTTGTGAAATAATTTCCCCATGGGCTCCTTGTTTGCAGCAAATAAACTTTACTTTGTATGACAACTACTTCTGGTGAAGGCTCTGATTTCAACTCACCAAGAAGCAGACCCGCTTTGGATCCTTAACACTAATATTCCGTAAATCTTTATTCTAGCATGCCACTATCTTACTGCAAACTCCTAACTTCTGAGTTTATTCTCCATAACATACCCAATTCCAGTAATTTGGGGGACATTCAATCCATTGATTCTACCAGTGCCCTCTCTTCCCTCCTTACCCAGATCAAATTCTATAGTCAGCCATTACAAAGTAAGTTTTTTGCACACATCCTCAACTCCTTAACCCCACTCTCATTTTAAAACATTAGCTTAACAAACCACAATGCTTGTTTAATCCAACAGTTTTCTCATTTTGTGCCTAACTTGGTTGAAGCAAACCACACAGCCATGGTGTCAGGTCTCACAAACCTCAACTGGGCCCTTAATGCAGCCAGAATTTGTACATTTCCCCAGACCATTGTGGCCTGTTTTCTTAGCTGACTTTTGCCTTCTTAACCATGTTCACACTCACCTCTTCCCCTACCCTTACTTTCAGCAGATGACTGAACTTTCCTCAGAAAATTGAAGAAAATCATGGGAACTTATTTTTTACTGTCTCCCATCAACGCATCTACCAACCCACCAAATCTGCAGCCACACACTCCCCCTTCCTGCTCTCTACTGTGCTCCACTCTAAAACCAGACCAGCCATGGGTGCCCTCTCACCTACTCAAAGATGCCAAAACTGCAGCAATTTTCCTATCTTCATGTTACATAACAATTTGTTCTTTACCGTATAATTCCCACTGGCATATACAATCACTGCTATTTCTCTCAACTTAAAAAACAACAACGACAACAAAAACCTGCTCTTAACTTTAATTGCCCCAACAATTCTTCTCAATAATCCCTCATTTCTCTGCATTAGAATCTGAACTCTTTCAGAGATTTGTGTAGACTGACCAAAAACAGAGAGAAGAAAAAAAGAGTGCAAGTGAAGACATTAGGAAATATTACTCAAACTGTAGATATTTTAGAAAATATTATAAACAATTTCATCCATGTAAGTTTGAGAATTTAGATGAAGTAGATGATTTTCTAGTAACAATATGAATTACAAAACTTGATTCAAGAATAAATAGAGAATCTAAATAAAACAATGGCCTTTAAATAAATTAAATAAGCAATCAAAATCCCCATTGTATCCCTCCCCACCAAAAAGACAGCGGGTGCAAATGATTTGATAGGCTAGTTTTTAATGCCTGAAGGAACAAGTAAATTCCTATACTAGCCACTAAAATTACTATGTGAAACGAGCATTGTCTGGATAACAAAATCTCATGTAGTCAGTACGAGAAAAGAAAATCGTAAACCAATCTTACTTATATTTTTTAATCCTAAAAAAATGTAGAATCTTAGCCTAAGTTTACCTAAAACATAAATGCAGAGATAAATACTTTGATACAAGTAGTTTATTTTATAGGTAATGTGAGTTATCATAAGTGAGGAAGTGGAGAATGTAAAATGGAATAAAGAACAGCTGATAAAGTGAGCATAATGAGCAAATTACTAATCCTCGGAAAAAAACCCTGTGAAATATACTTTAAAATCATCCCAGGTAAAGGTGG